>NC_072444.2:72070500-72390000 GCF_028878055.3 Symphalangus syndactylus | reverse complement strand
AATGTGTGTGGATGAGGTGGAGCTTGAATGAAACCTTGAAGTGCAGGTAGAATTTGGCTTGATAGAGGGGACAGAGTAGAATGTCCTGAATCATAGAGATGGGAAAAATTCATGAGCAAGGATTATGAATCCGTAGCTCTAATGTGAAAAATTAGACCCCTTCCTCAGACTGTGGTTCCTGAGGACATACGTAGTCAGGACACTGTGAGGGTACCATTCCCAAGTGCCAGCCCCTCTGCATGGCTGGGAAGAGTGGATGTGTGGAAAGAAAATGTGTGTGTATGCAAGGGCTGTGGCAATAAGGAATTTCTTTCAGATGTTGAGTATGTCTTGTCTGTCTTCTTGCAAGAAAGAAGTTGGAGATAATAGCAAAAGAGGATTTTATGCTTTAATCATAAAAGCTTAAGACAGGAGATGGATGATGCCCACTAAAAATAGATATGAGAAGGCCAAAGTTGTAGGTCAAATTTAGATGTAGATGTCTTTGGCTTAAATCCAAAGGAGAAATATAAAATCTTGATCATTATTATCTGCAGGTTTTTTGTTTTTGTTTGGAGCACTTATTTATTTAGCCATCATTAAGATTTGTATACCTGTTTAAACTTATCTCCCAAATGTCCTAATAATTACCGATTTACAGCCTCCTAAAGACCTGTAATATTGTTTGGATGCTCCAGTTATTCACTTAATCATTTTAAAGAAACTGAAGCATGGCTCTACATGCAAAAACTCACTGGAGAAGATTTCGCCCTGCTTCATATAGGACCAGTTCAGTGTTTCCTTTTCCTTTACGTAGCTTCTTTTCTCTGTATATAGATCAAATCCTTTTTAAAAGTATCTCTAAGTCCTAGTTCTCAAAGTCTAATAGAGAAGTTCTAGAAAATTGTCTCCAGAAGTAGTTAACTTTCTATTCACCCTACTAATTTAAATTAGCCATGCCCACATTTACCCATGTTGTTTGTTCTACCATAACACCCTTTTGCTTCACTGTGACTACAACTTTATTTAGTTCGGTGCGCTTTTGATCATGGATGTCATCCACAGTGCTCCTGTGTAGCCACTGAAAATTTCACCTGGAACCTCCAGATCATGTAGGAATGAGTCTTCTGCCTGTTACTGTTTTTTAAAATAAATCTCCTCATATTTTGATGGCAAACTTTGGGCTTCAGTTGCAAAATCGTCTTTTGTTCCAGGGTTCTGCAGGAGGGAATAACGACACACTATCCATGTTTAAATTGACAAGCCTAAACAAAATAGGAACATAGAGAGTTGAGTAAAACCAGAAAGAACCTATGTGAAATTGTTTTTTAAAGTGATTAAAAGGGGGTGTATTTAGGAGTACGTCATAGGTACTGCCAATTACAACACAGGCTGGATGTAAATGCCTGTTACAATTGTCCTGGTGCTTATTGTTACTTGTGGCCTCCTGTGGACTCTTCCTACTGCCTGAATTCTCTCAAGCTCTGGGGCCGCTGGTCTGCCACTTATTTCTCTGTGATGGGCTTCTGGAAAAGAGGGGTCTTGCTTCCTAAAGTGCTGAGCAGCTTTTCTGTTTGAAGAGAATCATTTTACATAGAAACTCTTTAAGGGGTCTCTCTAGTTTGTAAGTTTGAAATGGACCCTGAAGACTTTCCGAGAAAAGCTTTGGAACACTTGTGGCAGATTATCTTTTCTTCCACAGAGGCTGAAGATAAATGAAAGAAAACAGAAATCAGAGCTAAGTAATGCTTTTTAGATAAAATTAGTATTAAAAGTTTAGGGAATTTGGAGGCCTTTAATAAGTGAAGAGTATTTGAAATACATTGGCCCAAATGTGAAATCCGTGTTCAGTTTTATTTTTTATTTTTTTGAACCAAGATCAAGAGAATTGCGTATTGTAAGTTCTGTGGGGTCAAGGTTTAGGCCCACCATATAATACTTCTTTAGCCCCGGTTCAGTGACTGGCATATAATAAACCCTCAATTGATATTTGGTGACTGACTGAATCAATGCATGACAAAATGAATGCCTTCTAAGATCTGCACATAGTTGGCTTTTACTGGTCGATGGGAAGGACGGTGGTAGATCTTTCATCATTTTTTAAATTCCACTATTAGGAATTAATTTCATTTTAAACATTGCCCTTTCTTTCTCACACCTGCTATTGAAACACAAATACCCCTGCATGGGGTGACTTACTAAGTCTCCAGCGCCTCTGATGTTTTAGTGTGAGTGCATTCATGAAAGTGGATGATGGGGGGATGATAAAGGTAACATGTTGCAGAAAAGGGAGGCCAGAACACAGGAGGCCAATTGACCAATCCAGGTATTTTTCCAAGGGGTGGCCTTGTAAGACAAACCCTGTCCCAGCTGCTGTAATCATTCCTGGGAACACTTGCAGCTTTTGGAAAGTAACACAAATTAAGGAGAGAGGAGAAAGGTAGCTGGAGAGGGAATGTCTTTAAATTCTGACCTAGTTTTGTGTGAATAAAATGTATTTATTACTTAGGCAATGCTTTCCCCAGCAGGTGAATTATAACTAACAACATATAATTTTAAGTTAACGTTCTTTTTGCTAAAGGCCTCAGTCATAACAGGGTGTTATTAAGGGTAGTAAGTACTTAGAGAGTAAGATTGAACAATTATTTTCTTGGAACATTTATGGAAGGTCCAGTCAATGTAGTTGAGAATTCTGTTAAGTATCATATTTTCCAGTTCATGTGGAACACCATGATCTGTAAATGATCTTATAGTGTTTGGGTTTGGGTAAGGATGATTTCTGGTAGATACACCTGCAACACTTAGTCCAGTAAATGATTATGCCCTTGAAGGTGACGACACTAGGTTTAAAGCAAATGGTTATTTACATGTAGGGATTGAATCTGTGGTGTTATTATTAGGCTCTTGAAAAGAGAGAGAAAACCTATACATTTTCTGCTTAGAATAGGGTGTAAGGAGGGGGAGAGCTGGGAGCTGGGAGCCAGATGGTCAGCCTTTCTAAACCCAATAGTAGTGCTCTGAAAGTGCCCCGTATGAGCACCTGCGCTTGCTAGAGATTCCTGTGACCATTTTTTTTGCTTTCTCCCTGGGCCTGGGTCTCCAGGGTACATGGCATTGGAAGAGGGGCAGGCATAGTATGCTGGTCAGGTCTGCCACATCCAGCACTTGCAGCCTAAAGAATATAGGACTATTGTCATTTATTTTAGGGTTACTTTATTGCTTTTAAAAATAAACACCATTTAAGTTAGTTATAAAGGCTTCTCTTTTGACCCAGGGGCCATACAGTCTTATTGATGACCAATTTATGTTCACATTGATACCAGATTGGTATCATTTATTTATTTAGCACATTGAGTGCCTATTATGTCCTTTATTCAAGGGCTGAGTATACGGTTATGAACTAGGACAACAGGGTCTCTGCACTCTTAGAGCTTATATTTTAGTGGAAGCGATAGGCGATAAACAATAACAATGATATAGAGGTAAAATTTGAGAAATGGTTTCTGCCTTGGAGGAGTTCTCAGTGTAGTTGGAGAGACTAATACATCAGCACAGACTTACCGTCATATCCATATAGAGATATGGTGTCATCAACTCAGAGGATCTTTGTGAATCTCAACTTGGACATGGTGTCTAGTTTGCCCTGTTATAGGGTACCTCTGGAAACTTTTTCTTATTTTTTTTTTCCATCCCCTTATGATGATGTCATCACTTAACCTCACTGTAGAAATTAGTATTTTGCCTGGGGCTGGTGGCTCACGCCTGTAATCTCTCAGCACTTTGGGAGGCTGAGGTGGGCAGATCATCTGAGCTTAGGAGTTCAAGACCAGCCTCGGCAACATGGTGAAACCCTGTCTCTATCAAAAATAAAATAAAATAAAATAAATAAATAAATTAGCTGGGCTTGGTGGCATGTGCCTGTAATCCCAGCTACTTGGGAGGATAGACTGAGTCTGGGTGGCGGAAGTTGCGGTGAGCTGAGGTCTAGCCATTGCACTCCAGCCTGAGAGACACGGTGAGGCCCTGTCTTAAAAAAAAGAAATTAGCATTTTGATGAAATAGGTCACTGTCACTGAGTGGCTGGCTGACCAGCTTGCTGTTACACTAGAGGATGTGAGAATATTGAACCAGTTTTCACTGCTGCTGATCTTTCCCAGTTTTCAGGTCCCAGCTCAGATCCCATCTATCAGGGTGGCCTCTGGCCGCCCAATCTCTAGACAACCTCCCTAAACCCCTTAGTTATTCTCCTTGCTTATCCAAAGGTGTTTATAAAAAAGGAGAGGTGAGAAAAACGTACAAATAATCATGAAAATTAGGTAAGGATATAAAACGCTACAAATAATTACAAATTGTTTTATGTAGCATTAGTGAAAAAACAGGTTTCTTATCCTTTTAATTTTGTATTTTTAAAGAATTCCAACCTTGGAGAAGAAGATTAGGCCTTTTATGTGTGTGTGTGTATATATCTTTAAATCATTAGACAAGAAAATAAAGGTCCTAAAATGTTAACAAGATTTATGAACACAGGAACAAGGTCTTATAGAGGCGATTGAAATATGTGACAACCATTAGCATTTCAGAGTAGTGATGAGCTACTTGTATAGATTGATGTACCTAAAAATTAGACAAGGCATATTAAAAGCTGAGATCATTCAGGCTTAGGAGAAGCTGAATATGAGCAATTATGAAGCAATTAAGCCATTAAATAAAACTGAAGATCTTGTGAACCGCCAGAGCAAAAAGGCACCTCCGTGTGACCGAGAGCTTTATCACCAACACTCTCATCTTAAAAACATAAACATTAGGAAATGTTGGTGCCAAGGGCAATGGAGAGGCTCTTTAAAGACAAACTGTGTCACATGTTGCTCAGAACAGCAATCTCATGCAGAGAAAGCCATCTCTAACTGGGCACACCAATTGCGTGAGCAGAATGTGAGGATAAAGCGATTAAGGGCAGCCTTTTGGTGTGGGGCCGACACGGAGTCTGAACATTACAGAGCCCTGTGGAAAATGGCTTACCTGGCTCCTGTCATGCTCATGTAATTGTACATTCAGACTGGCTGCCTTCATCAGCTCATCCCTCCTGTGAAAATGATTGTAAACATGGGCAATGTTTATGTGAAAATGTTTATTCTATTCCCATTCTGCTTGGGTGTTAGGCACTGTAGCATGAGAGGGTTTCAAGAACATACTATATGAGAGAAAATAATCCTAAGAACATCTGCTCTTTCCCCTAGTCACTGTGACTTGGCCACATCATTTGATAGTAAATAAGATTATTCCATGAAGAAAAGGCTGAGCCAATTTTAGAGTGGGTCTGGCCTGTGCAATAATGCTGTGTCTATATGCATAAGTCGTTTTGAATAGCTTAATTGGTTGTCAATAGAAACATCTAATATTTATTAAGAATCTGCCATGTGCTAGGCATGGGGTAGGAACATTTATATATTTATTCAGGAGAAGCAGGGTATTGAAGTAGCAAGGGCACAACAATTAGAGCTTTCGTCTTGGCATGATCTCTAACTAGTGGGGGGTACTAAACAGGTCATTTAAAGCACTCAACAAATGTAAGGAAGGAAAGCAAATTCTCTAGACCTGTGTTTATTTTACTGTTTAAAAGTGTGTGTGTGTGCATGCGTGTGCGTGCGCATATGTGCACAAATGTGTCTGGAAGAAATTATCTTTTATATTCCTTTCAACACTGAAGTTCTATGGGCTGCACGCGTCTGCAACTTTATTTATATTTTTGACCCTTTTGCTATTTTGTGGACAATATACTTTCCATGTGCAATATTCTCTTTCCTCCACATTCAAGTCAGTCATCAAATTCCACTTTAATTCATCTTCAAAATATCTCTCAAATTATTTCCTTTCAACCAATGAATTTGTATGAGGAAACCGCGTAGTTAGGAGCACAGGTTCTAGAGTAGAACAGATTTGGGTTCAAATTCTTCGTTTGCTACTATTAGCTATGTGACCTTGTGATCTTTATTTTTTATTTAAACTGTCTGAAATTCCACTTTCTAATCTTTAAAAGGGGGTGATAACATTTACATTGCGGGATTGTTGTCAATATTTGATGAGAAATGCATTTTAAATGCTTGGTAAAATGTATGACGCAAAAACTGAATATTAGCTAGTCCTTTTACTGATATAATAGCAATAGTTCTATTAATGTACTGCCATCACTACTGTTACTGTCACCCTACCGTCTGCTTTCTTTAGCTTGGGTTGCTATGATAGCCCTGTAGCTAATATTCCTAACTCCATTCTTTGAACATTTACTACAATAAGTAACTATACTACATGGTAGACTGTTTTATTTTGGAAAGTTTCTATTGCTATATATTCAGGTTCACTAATGTTTTCTTCTGCTGTGTCTAACCTGTTCATTTTTGCAGTATATTTTTTGTAACCTCAGACACTGTATTTTTCATTTCTAGAAATTCGAATTGGGTTTATTTTGTATTATCCATGTCTCGTAACTTGTTCATGTTTTCCTCTACCTTAGTGGTTCTCAAGTGGAGGTGATTTTGCCCCAAGGCAGACATTTGGCAATGTCTGAAGATATTTTTGGTCGTCTCAACAGGGCTGGGATGCTACTGGAATCTCATGGGTAGAGGTCGGGGTGTTCCTGAGCATCCCGTAATGCACAGTACAGCCTCCACAACAAATAACTATCTGGTCCAGAATGTCAGTAGTGCCAGAGTTGAGAAGCCATGCACTGCCTTCTTGCCCATATGCAATATAGTTAGAGTAGTTGTTGTAATGTCTTTGTCCATTTGTCTTACCATCTGTATCATCTCTGAGTCAGTTTCTATTAATTGGCTTTTCTCTCATTAATGCTTTTTGCATGTTTGGTAATTTTTTACTGGATGCCATCTACTGTGAATTTTATCTTCTTGGGTGCTGGATATTTTTGTATTCTTTTAAATATTCTTGAGCTTTGTTCTAGACACAGTTAAGTTACTCACAGACAGTGTGATCCTGTAGGCGTGTTTTTAAACTTTTTCAGCTGGGCCAGAGTAACTTCTAATTTAGGGAACATTTTTCCCCACTTCTGAGGCACTAGGTGGATGAGTACTCTCCCTGATGCCCTAGGTATTGTGAGATTTTCCACTCTGATGGAGGGAAGCATGAATTCTTCCCAGAGCTGTGTGGGCACTGTGGATTGCTCCTTCTCAGTGGTCTTTATCTGCCCTGAGTAGTTTCCTACACAAGCATGCTGGTCAGGGCTCAGCGGAAGACACAGAGAAACCCACGGAGACCTCCAGGGTACTTACTGTCTGTGCAGCTCTTTCCTCTCTGGTCCTGTGTGCTGTGAATTCTAGCCATCGTGGTCTCCCTCTCTGAACATTCGACTCTACCTCCTCAACTCTGGGAGGAAGCCAGGTTCTGTTTGGGCTTCCTCCATTTGGTGTAGCTGTGGAAGTCTCTCCAGGCAATAAAAGGGAGAAATCAAGGTGGAACTCACCCGGTTTGTTTCCCTTCCCTCAGGGATCGCTGTCCTGCACTCTCTGTTGTCCAATGTCTGTAAACTGTGTTTTCATATGTTTAGTTTATTATTTAAAGTTATTTAAGGTGGGAGGGTAAGTCTGGTCCTCAATACTCCATTATTGAAGCCCACAGTAGACTTTTAAGAAGGATACAGACCGTGCTGTATATTATATTCAAAACAGAATCATGTTTTGTTTCCACAGCTGTGCTTCTAGAAGCATGTTCTGTCTTCAGAATCTAGTTGGCATCAATGCTGAGATCTAAACCACAAGGTATACATTTACCAGACCAACCTCTGAACTTTTCTATGTTGATTCTCTTCTGTTCCCTTTCTCCACTTGGGATTCTTCTTTTTGAGAATCTATGCTTCAATACGTCAGCTGTTCCAGTTTTAAGCCTTTTACTCTCCTGGATCCTGTACTTATACAATTAATTTGGGCCTTTTTCTTTGGTCTGCTTTTTGCCCTTTTCAGCAGTGAGGTCCCAAAGTTTATGTATGGCTCAATAACTCACATATCTGTTTGTTGGTTACAATACAATTTAATGGTGTGTTTATATTGCTGTATTTAATTAGCTTTGAAATTCCTAACAGAGGTATCCATTTTCTGCCCTCAGGACATGCTAACATTTTAATTACCACTTGTGTATTAAAGAATTATTTCTTTACATGTTTCTAGTAACTTTTTTTCTTGAAGTCTTTCATTAAGATACATTTATTGAAAAGGAGGGAGGCAAGAAACATAATGAGAACTGGGAAATAAAAGCAAAATAAAATACAACTGAGTCCCAAGTTCCAGTGCTTGCCAGCTGTCCCATTACTATTTCTCTTGGTGGCATGATGTTTGCACATTTTCCAAAGCTGGAGAAATGTTAGCTTTCCATGGCGTATGGTTACTATCCTGGAAGTTACTAATGCCAATACTGTTATGCTATATCTCGGGTAAGCTGAATCTGGTAAGGGGTTTGTTATGCTGCTATATGTAGTATGATGCTTGACAGTAAAGCCCTGGATTTGGGTTGAGTGGCTCATGAGATTAGAGATGGGAAATGTGGAGTCTTTCATCTTTCAGTTCTCAGTTTAGGACCAATCAAGAAGACATTGGGTTTAATGACCTCCAGTTAGAGGATCCTGTGAAATAAGCTGTTGCTGTCAATCCTACTTTTAATGAACAAGAATCCCCGTAATTCAGTGCCACATGGTATCCCTTTTTCCATAGGGCTGATAAATGGGCTGTGAATGGAATGGTTTCTGGAAACAATTTATATACAGTTTATCCCCCTGTCCTAAGAGCTTAGGCAATTTGATAGAAAGAAGTGTAACCAAACTTTATTACTGATCCAGATATGTGATTTGGAGTTGTTCCAAGATTGTAGGCTTACTTGGAGAATGGGGCCATGATAGGAGGCAAGAACTGTGAGAGTCAAAGGAAGCTGGACTCCATCATCGGCCTGATAGCCTAGAGAGCACTATGGAAAGGGTGAGCAGTCTTCAGGCCAAGGACACATGAGGGCCAAGGACAGGAAGATGGAAAAACACTGGGCACTTACTTGAATAACAGACTTAATATACTAGTAATAGTTTGTAACTGAGGCGCTCCTTCTTGACAAAAAGTCTCACATTTTTCTCTTCAGTAGGTGAAGAAAGCCAATGCTATGGTCTGGATATGGTTTGTCCCACCAAAATTCATGTTGAAATTTAATTGCCAGTGTATTGGTGTTAGAAAGTGGAGCCTTTATGAAGTGATTAGGTCATTCATACGAATTAATGTCTTTATTGTGAGACTAGATTGGTTCTTGTAGGAATGGATGAATTCCCTCGGGACTAGATTAGTTTCCTCCCGAGTTGGTTGTTGTAAAGGGAGGTTGCCTATCAGGTTTGTTTTGTTTTGTTTTGTTTTGTTTTGTTTGCATATACTTCATTCACCTTCGTTTCTTTGTCATGCTTTGATTCAGCATGAGGCCCTCACCAGACTCCACCAGAAATGGCCACCCAATATTGAACTTCCCAGCCTTCAGAACTGTGAGTTAAACAAACTTTTTGTCTTTTTAAATTATTCAGTCTTGAGTATTCTGTTATAGCAACACAAAATGAACTAGGGTGGCCAATTTAAGAAAAAGCACCTAGGTTAAGCAGCAAAATGAAGGCAAAATGACAAATGTTGAGAGATCCCAACATACCTAAATTTAAATGGCTTGGATTCAACTCTATCTCCTTGGGGGAAAGGGAAAGAGAAAAGAATAATTTAAATGGGGGGAGTGATTCTGTTTGCCATATTACCTAACGAATGAGACTGAAATGGGAGATATGAACCCAGGATGTCTCCTAGTATGGTCTCAGTTCTTATGTGCCTCTCACATGGAGTGTCTGTGTGTACCATGAGTGATTCGAATGTTTAATAAGATAATTTTCAAACAACATGGCCACTCAAAGCAAACTAACAATTTCATCTGACAGTCAATGAAAGAACGAGGGAAAATGGGATTACATGTCTTCCTAATGGATTTTTTTGTAAGGATAATTTTGATTCTCTATGATTTTTGTCTTAAGTGCTGACCCTAGAACACAATGAAACTACACTGGAATGGCATCATACCTACCACATGGTTGGCATTCAATAAATATTGGTTTAATGAATATATAAATATCAGAACAGAATGACAGGGGACACTGTTTCTAGAAAATTCAATAGCTCTGCTAAAAATGTCTCGGAGGATTATCCCAGCCACCATATGTATATGTGTGTTATCTGTCTGTCTGTCTATCTATCTATCTATCTATCTATCTATCTATCTATCTATCTATCATCTATTATTCTTTCCAAAATATAGTTGTTGTTACTGCCCAAGCTGGGAAACTAAAGGATGGCCTTGGTAAATTTTGGTAAAATGTGAGTTGTAATACCAAGTGGTTGATTTTGTGACTTGCTCATCTTTTGGTTTAAAATAAATTTTAAGCAGTCATTAAGATGAATAAATCAAAGAGCAGTTGTTAAAAGCATATATTTTATTAATGGTCCATATAGATAGAAATTGACCTTGTGAAGTAGAATGAGCACTGGAACAGGAGCCAAGAGGTTCATTCTAAGCCGTTTGTTGACCCTCCAAGCTGACTGACCTTGGGTAAGCTGCAATATTTCTATCTTCAGTCTCCTCTTCTGTAAAGCAAGAGGATTGGGTCAAGACAATCTCTGAGGCTCTTCAGCATTTAAAAATTCTATGATGAATTTTAAAAAAACAACTTAGTACTTCAGCAGACTAAAACATCAAGTGTTCAAGGGATCAATTTCCTTTTTCAGAGTTCTTTAGCATTGTAACTTGGTATTAACAGAAGGGGCCAATATTTAGGAGCTAAGGTTTCCACCTAGATATCTAATTTGCATCTGGTGAGCAAGACATGGCAATACTGTTTGGAGGTCTTTTCTTAATTCAGTGGTTGTTTTTAAACTTTAGGGTGTATAAATATTAACTAGGAGGCTTGATAAAAATTTACATTCTCAGTAGGGCTCAGGAATCATAATAGTTAGGAATGCCCTAAGTAGTTCTGAAGTCATTGTCCCTGAGTTCATTTTGAGAAACACTGATTTAAGGTATAAATAAAATTGTCTTAGGAGAGGAAGAAGCTCAAGAAATAAGTTCAATCTTCTATCCTCAAAAACAGAATGAGTTGACCCTCAATGTCTACCATAGAAAGGCATTCCACAGGCCAGGCGCGGTGCCTCATGTCTGTAATCCCAGCACTTTGGGAGGCCGAGGCAGGCAGATCACAAGGTCAGGAGTTCAAGACCAGCCTGGCCATGATGGTGAAACCCCGTCTCTACTAAAAATACAAAAATTAGCCAGGTGTGGTGGCGGGCGCCTGTAGTCCCAGCTACTCAGTAGGTGGAGACAGAGAATTGCTTGAACCCAGGAGGCGGAGGTTGCAGTTTGCCGAGATGGCGCTACTACACGCCAGCCTGGGCGATAGAATGAGACTTGGTCTCAAAAAAAAGAAAAAATAAAAGCATTCCACAAAGTCCTAGTTTTAACATGTTCAGGTATTTAAAAATTCCTTCTTTGTGTTTCACAAGCCAATTCTGTTTCACTTTTATAGTTGCTTTTCTTTGTTGGCCTTAATACTTTTACTACAAATTCTTATGTGATCATAAAATCTTGAAGTTGAAAGTGATGTAAAGAAATGGTGTTATTCAGTCCTCTGCTTTCTTACTAAATGAGAATTAAATAACATTAAAAATAAAATAAAATGATTTAAAGGCTAAATAAAAAGCCTGTTTGGTAAAAGATCTCAAATGCATTCTGGAGCATGCATAAAACTAGACAAAAATGAGGAAGTTATTAGAGATGTTTCAAGACACAGAATTTTCCTGGTCAATTATCCTCAGGGAGCCATCTTCAAACAACTATCTGGGAGGTAGGTAGGTAAAAGATGGGTAAGTAAAACCTGCTCTTGGGGATTTGTGGTGATATATACAGGACCAATAGGTTAAGTGGGGAAAGGAAAGTGAGAGGATTAATCTAAAAGCTCTTGCTTGCTAGTGCTTGGTTAAAGACTCTAGCTAGCCAGTGTCTAGCTAGGCCTTGGGGCTACAGATTGTACATCAGGACCTGAGAATTGCTTTCAATGTCAGGCATGGGTCATAACTCTGCCTTAAGGTTTGGTAGGGATGCATGAGAGGTGGTGGTAGAGAAAAGAGCTTGTCAATGCTCTTTGCCATAAGCGTGCATAGGTATGACCCTAAAAGTTGGGTGGTTTATTCTGGCTTCCTTGCCACCCTTCTTCCAGTGGGAAAGGTCTGTAGAAATTCACCATCTCCTAGAGGTTACATAGATGACTGGCCTTAGTATCATCACAGGGGGCTGATAATGTGCAAGAAAGTGCTGGTTCTCACTCTTCGACCCTTCCGACCCCCACAAATATATCCCAATAGCAAGACTATTTTTACTGTCTAGTCTGAACTTCATCTTTGATTTTAAATTAAACGACGTAACAATGGAAGAAAATGGAGTTGGAATGGAAACTCTGCTTAGGGAAAATAACCAAAAGAGGCCAGATCAGGCTGGCCCAGGATGTCAAAAGTAAACTTCCGTGTTGACAGTCTCAGGTTGGTGTTTTCAGAAAACATTTACCACCTCCTTTGTTCTTTTTTTTAACATGAAGCAAAATCACATTTCTTTAAAAGTTTTTTTTTTTTTTTTTTTTTTTTTTTTCTGAAGCGCTATTAAGAGAGCCCTAAAAAGAAACACCTTCCACTGGTTTGTTAAACACTATGTGTGAAGTCATTAAGTTTATCCTTTGCTCCATAGCTCTGCACTTATTCAGAATTTATCCTCATGATACTTGTCCTAATAGTTTTAGAGTTTGTGTTGAATTAAAACAAATAACTTGACTAAATAATTCCAAAGTAGATGCATTTCTACAGATCCCTTTTCCTTTAATGAAATAAATTTTTTTCTCAATTCTAATATTAATGTTATGAATAATAAGTAGTATTTAACTAAAATGCATTTGATAAATTAATACTGGGGGAAAGACCCTCTTCCTTTCCCCACTTTGCATTGAAGAAAAATCAGTGGCCTCAAGTTCAAGCTAAATTTTTCCCCAAATTTGTGAAACTCTAGCTAGGTCTTGTGTTCCCTTATTTCTTGTCCCACAGTTTCCCATCGATGCCTTTAACACAACTCTTAATACAAGTGCTATAAGAACATAGTATAGCAAGGAAGGCAAGTGTATAAGCTAAAACCTAAAGGCTGGCCGGGCACAGTGGCTCATGCCTGTAATCCCAGTACTTTGGGAGGCCAAGCTGGGAGGATGGCTTGAGCCTGGGAAGTCAGGGCTGCACCGAGCCATGATCAAACCACTGCACTCCAGCCTGGCTGACAGAGTGAGACTCTGTCTCAAATAAATAAAATAAAATAAAATAAAACCTAAAGGCTGAAGTTCAATCCCAGCTCCACCACTTACCATTTGTGTGACTTTAGGCAGTTAATTAACTCCCTGAGACGCAGTTTCTTCCTCTGTCAAATGAGGGCATTGCTAGTACCGACCTGAGAGGGCTGGTATGAGGATTCAGGGAGATAATCCACGTAGGGTGCTTGGAACACTGCCTGGCATATATTGGATGCTCATTAAAGGTTAGCTAGCTGTAATAATTAATTGTGTGACTCCTCCTCTACACTGTGAGATCCCACTGGAGCCAGTATCAATAATTGTGTTTATTTTTCTAGATCTTGGCCCATATGTGGTTCTCAATAGATGTTGAATGGATAAATGCCTTACTCTTAGTGACAGTGTGTAATCCAGCTTGCAAAACAAAATAAGCAAACACCATCCAAGCCTCACAGCTAATATTATGGAGTATCTGCACCAAGAACACAATAGATGCATGTTATTCCCAACAACACTACCTTGTGTGTGGCAGAGGAAGCAATGGAGGTTAAACAACACATCCTCTGCCCCCATTCTCCACGTCTTCCAGGACCTGCTGAGCATACGCCAAGTTTCAATATTTAGGAAAAGATGTAAAGGACGTCAGGTTGACAGAAGGCTGTGATAGGATTGTGGAATTTGTTGCCAGGAGGCCTCCAATCCCCTCACATCAGAGATGTGACTCTGTCCCTAGTGACTCTGTGGTTGATCTAGAAACATACGACGAGGAGTTGGAAGGTCTGGAACCATTACCCAACACACCTGATTTTCTGACAAAGACTGTTGTGTGCAAACATGCATAATGGAAGATAGAGTGATCATCTGCTGGGTAATCTCATGTCAGGAAAGGAAGGGAGGTTGGGTTACACAAAGACCCTCCCAGAAAAACTACTGACTAAAGGCCCTAAGCAGCAAACTAGGGTTCTCACCATGAAGGCCCTGGGCTGCTGTAGGGTAACAGAAATGCTTTGGCTTTGAGCCAGAGAGAAAGTGCTGCTTAGTGGTCTGGAGCCATGGCTGTGGAGTCAGAAAAAGCGGGTTCTAATCCCAGCTCTGTCACTTACTAGCTCTGGATAATATCTTCAGTACCTCAAGCCTCTGTTTTCTCAATTTTAAAATGCAGATAATAATATCTACTTTGTAGAATTGTTGTGAGGATTATATGAAAAAATTAATGTAAAGGATTTAGTACACAATATTCAATTATTGGCAGATTTTCCCTGCGGTCTTTGGAAACTTCATTAGATGTGATGTTTGAAGCCTCATTTTTTATATTTGTAAATTGATGCAATAATCTATAATGTGCAAGACATGTGAGTGTTAAGTGACATAATGAATGTAAAATTTCAATCAATGTTTTTTTGAAAACACCTACAGTTGTCCAGGTGTGGTGGCATCTTCCCCTCTCTCCTCCATGCCTCTCTTTCTTCTGCCTGTGTTTTCTCGTTTAGTTCTCACTACCCAAAAGTCACGAACCTCAGACTATCCACTGGTGATCCAATGCTTCATCTTGGTGTGCAATGCAAACCTTATGTTTTTGTTAGTGCCCGGGACTTCTTTTTTTTATTCTCCCAGTCAGAACTCATGATTCTCTTAGCATTCATCGTATGTGGGTATCAGCTCGGAAAGCAACAACGAGACTAGATAATGGCTAAATTAACGCAGAGGCAGTTGCATTTTACAACTCACGCTAGGAGAAATATTCTTACTTGAAAAAAAAAACCCATAGAATCTGTTAAATCAAAGACATCAGCAATATCTATAGCAAGATAAAGGTAAAGAAGAAATATTTTGTGGAAGAAATACCTTGAAACATTGTACCTTTCCTCCTCTGGTAACATGTTTCTCTCAACACATACCAAAGAAGGAAATGAGGCAGCATTCCCACTTCTGAAAGGTTGCTGTTAGCAAGAGTAGTGTTTTCAAGGTGAAAGTGGATGTAGATATTTATATTTGGGTCTCTTTGAGGTCTAAGTGGCTGCCATTGGTGTGCCTTCTATAGGATTGTACTTTGTAAGATCCCATTTTTGGAGACAGCCCCAAGTACCAAAAACATAGACTTCTTTCCTTGAGAGCACAATGGAACCCTTTATTTTTGTCTTGGCTGGAAATGAAAGGGAATGCTTCCAAATGTTTCAAATCCTCAGATGTCTTTAGTTTGGATGGACTAATATGAAAGATGAAGGCTGGCAGGGGTGTGATTGAAGTCTAGAAAGTCACAAAAGGTCTGGAAGAGTGAATACAGACTTGCCCACCAAATCTCTGAAAGCTAAAGCCCTGGTCAATGCCTTAAAGCTTAAAGGGCTAACTCGTTGCACTTAGCTGCAGCTTTACAAATATTAGTTTAGTGATACAAAGGAAATGCTGTAGAATTCTAAGAGGGTGCTTGACAAATTTGTGGATGTTTACCTCAAGAGACGCTAACAGCTGGACATGGGATTTGTTTATGTTTCACACTGAATCTGCAATTGAAAGACTTGGATTAGAATAATTCCAAGAGTCTCTGATATTCTGTGGCTCTATATATAATTAATGAAAGTTATGAGATACCTTGGGGTGTATCCCTTCCTCCTTCCTCTAAGGGGTCGAAGTTCTGTAAGAAAACAAAAAATTGCTTCGTGTCTAATTTGGAAACTACCTGTTGAATCCAAAGGGTCTAAGCCTTCAGGATCCTTATATTTTCATGAGATGAGTTTATCCTGAAATGAATGTCCTTTAAACTAATTTGTGAAGTCTTTTCTTTTTTCTTTTTTTGAGGCGGAGTTTCGCTCTTGTTGCCCAGGCTGGAGAGCAATGGAGTGATCTCAGCTCACTGCAACCTCCGCCTCCTGGGTTCAAGTGATTCTCCTGCTTCAGCCTCCTGAGTAGCTGGGATTACAGGCACCCATCACCACGCCCAGCTAATTTTTGTATTTTTAGCAGAGACAGGGTTTCGCCATGTTGGCCAGGCTGGTCTCAAACTCGTGACCTCAGGTGATCCGCCCTCCTCAGCCTCCCGAAGTGCTGGGATTACAGGCGTGAGCCACCACCCCCCCGCCAATTTATGAAGTCTTAATTGCCCACATTGTCAAGTGAAAAAGCAGAACAAGAGAATGTTCTCAATATCGGCTTCCTATTGCAAGGTGTTCCTGACTTTGTCACATCCTTGAGATTTATCAGATGCTCCTGATGAAATCAGTTATTATTAGTAACAAATATATATACATTTAAGTTCCCATATATTTGTTTCTTGACCTACAGTAATTTTGTTAGTTTCAAAAAACATAGTGTTCAACTCAAGGTGGATTGTGTGCTTGTTATAGTAAATGTATATTGATCTGATTAAAAATGCATTAATTTCTTTAAATTTCAATAACAATGGGTTCATTTTCCAAAAGAGAGAGCTGGAAATGTGCAGTCACATAACCTGATAACCTTAGATAAGTGGTATTTAATATTTCTCAATAGGAAATTTTCCCCTTATACTTATAAAGCAAAAATCTTCAATATTAAGTAATGTATGTAGTGCATATGAAGCACTTAGAAGAAATCTCTCTAATTTAACTCAAGGTCACATGCACACTGTCAGAGTAAAGAGGGAGTTGCAGAATTATCCAGGGAACTTGAAACAGTCTAGACAGTCAATCCAGATCATTTAAAAAGATATGTTAAAGATGCTCATAAGAGTAAGAGAGTTATCAGCTAATATGAAGATACAGTTTGGGGACAAATCAAATTTAGCGGTAAGAGCCTTGAGGTCTTTGCCTGAAATCCATTTTATTAGAAACATGTACACTTAAAATATTTCCATAAATGGGAAATTGTTTAATTAATACTTTTTGTTTATTATACACACACATAGCCATAAAAATATCTTTAAAGATAACCCAATGTCTGTGAATGCTTATTTAATTTTTTCTATAAAACTCATTACATTATGTAAAATATACCCCAAAAGAAGCATTTGCCTGGAAAGAGAAAGAAACCAGGATTCTCTTGTCAGATCTTCCAGCGGCTACATTTAGGCAAGTTCTTTATTCTTCTTCAGTTTTTTCACTTGCAAAATGAAGAAATTAAAGCTAGAGATACACTTAGAATAGATAACTTCTAAGTATGGTTTAAGAAAGTCTAATAAAATATATCTGCACATGCTCATATCATACAGACACATCACAAATAAGTGTATAACAGTTAACTAATTGTATAACCGGGAGAACAACAAGTATATTCATAAATTATGCTTTTGTTTACTTTTATCCCAAAGATAATTGCTTAGTAGCCTAGGCTTCCAGTTAGTAGGAACTCATTCAATGGTTGTTGAAGTGAATTGACTGTGACCCATAGTACATAAAAATGGGTTTGAATTATACCAAGTATGCTCGAATTTCACAAATCTTGCGTTCCACACTAGGAATCAGCTTCAGAAAGTATTTTCACTATTTTCATGGCTTGGATAAAGGTGGTAGATTTCACTAACAAATAGTTATCTCTGAGAACAGAAATGTGAACAAAATCACAGCTTGTATGTGAACCGATTCTCCTTTCCAATACAGACTGAACGCCAAATGTGTAAATATACATTACCAGTGCTCCGGCTCTCAGATAAGCTGACACACTAATTCTGCCAGTGGAATGTCATGCACTTGCCTTTCTCTCCATTCTCAATACTGTCATCATTTTCATTACTATTATCATCCTGGATTAGTCCCAGATGATTACTTGGCCCCAGAGCTGTACTGTTCAACACAGTAGTCACTAGCTACTGTGGCTATTTAGCCCTGAAAATGTGGGTAGTTCAAACTGAGATGTGCTTTAAGTGTAAAACACACATTAGATTTTAAGGATGTAGTATAAAAAACATAAAATATCTCATTAGTCATTTTTATATTGATTACGTGTTGAAATGATACTCTTTTGGATACATTGGGATAAATAAAATATGTTATTAACATGAATTTTGCCTGTTTACTTTTACTTTTTAAAAATGTGGCTTCTAGAAAATGTAAAATTACATAAGTGGGCCCACACTGGTGGCTCACATTATGTTTCTGTTGAACAGTGCCACTCCCAAGTATCTGCTGAAAACTGATCTACCCCACATGCCTTCTCTTGGAAACTTTCAGTGGTACTTTATTTCCATCCGTGGTCTACATGTTCATTTTAGTTTTCAGGGCCTTCTCTAACCTGCACCATTCCTACTCATGTGCTTTAGGAAGAATCCACCGTTTCCATTTTTTTTTTTTTTGAGATGGAGTCTCGCTCTGTTACCCAGGCTGGAGTGCAGTGGCACAATCTCGGCTCACTGCAACCCCCACCTCCCAGGTTCAAGTGATTCTCCTGCCTCAGCCTCTTGAGTAGCTGGGATTACAGGTGCCTGCCACCACGCCTGGCTAAGTTTTGTATTTTTAGTAGAGACAGGGTTTCACCATGTTGGCTAGGCTGGTCTTGAACTCCTGACCTCAAGTGATCTACTTGCCTTGGCCTCCCAAAGTGCTAGGATTACAGGCGTGAGCCACCGCGCCCGGCCCCTTTCCCTTCTTGAATGTATTTTTTGCTGCCCTTTTTTCCCCACCCCATCTGTGCCAAGGCCCTAAGCGGTTTCATTCATCAAACACTTATAGATTTTAGAGCTCTGGGCAAGGGGCTCTGTGAGGCCCTGGGGCTGCAGTACTGACCCTCTTCAAACACACAGCTTAATGTGAAGTCTAGTGGAAGCTAGAGACAGGTAAACAGAAAATGACAATACCCACGATGGAGTGGGAACAGGCTGCTAGAGGGCATGTAGATGGGCTTCTAACTCAGGTTCTAGAGTTTAGAAAAGATTTGCCAGAGGAAATGATGGCCAAGCTGAGGCCTGAGGAATGACTAGGAGCTTACTGGGCAAATGTCAGGTGAGATGGGGAAGGAAGGGCCTTTCAGGCAGAGAGAAATTGGCCAAAGCCAAGCAAGAAGTGAGAGAACACTTAGGTCACTTAGTGAGAGGAACAGAGTGATATGGGTGGGAAGGAGACAGAATGGGTGGAGAGGAGACCAGGAAGCTTGAGCTGTAGGTCAGAACTGGCCAGATCATGAAGGCCATGCCCAAGGAGCTTGGTCATAGATTCCCTCCTGCATTTTCCCTCTTAGCTACCTGCTGTAGATTGATTCTATTCCTAGACCCAATTCTCACCCCTTTCTGTGACCTTCCTCTTTGTCATGTGGCATTGCAGTTCCTCTTACTAGACAGGCAGAGTCTATTCTTCTCCCTTGATCTGGATTTGGGCATGTAACCTGCTTTGGCTAATAAGATGTTTGCAGACCTGTTTTAAAAAGTGCTTGTGCATTTTGACTGCGTTTTTGCACTCTGCTGCTGTCATGAGAGGGATATGCCTAGGCTAGCCTACTAGTTCCAGAAGAAGAACGAAAGACATGTGAGGGGAGCTGAGTCACCCTGGTCAACCTAGCCAAGGCCATGCTAGACCAGCCTATAGCCAGCCAAGCCCCAGACATGTGACACAACCCAGCCATGGTCAGCAGATCCAGCTGACAACCTCCAATAGGCAAGCACTAAGCACTTATTTTGAGTGTGATTATTTGTTAGTCAGTGTTATTATGGAAATGTAGAACTGAAACGCTACCCAAATAGATTGCTCCTTGAGGGCAGGACCACATCTTTTCTACTTTTTTTTTTTTAACCAGTGTTCAATAAATAACTAGTAACGGATAGATATAGGTTAATAGATACTGTCAAGGATTTTAATACAGGTTGAGCATCCCTAATCTGAAAATTTGAAATCCAAAATTCTCCGAAATTTGAAAACTTATGAACGTCAACATGATATCACGAGTAGAAAAATCCCACACCTGACCTCAGGTATACAAGCTTTGTTTCGTGCAAAAAATTATTAAGAATAATGTATGACATTATCTTCAAGCTACGTGTATGAGGTGTATATGAAACAAATGAATTTCATCTTTAGACTTGGGTCCCCATCTTCAACATATGTCATGTGTATGCAAACATTCCAGAATTTGAAAAAAATTAAAAATCTGAAAAACTTTTGGTCCCAAGCATGTCATATAAGGGATGCTGAACCTGTACTATAAACATAGTCATGAAAAATGGGAACTTTCTTGAACTAATGCTGATGACTTTTCTAAAACTTTTCAGCAACGGGGGAAAGAAGGCCCCAGAGGCAGCCGCTGAAAGGGGGAAAGTGAGGAGGCTGAGTGGGTTGCTCTGTGGGTTTTCTGTATGAAAGAGAAGCCTCTCCCTGCCCCACCTCCCTGGGCTCTGGTGAGTTTTAGGATACCTTGTGGGTGACACAGTCCTCTTTAAAGAGGAACTGACAGAGGACAAACACCCAGTACACCTTCTGGAGTCTAAATCTCATTTGACAGTTTTTCTAGAATGCCTGTCCTTCCTAGTAAAGCTTGCTCTGACAAATGCTAAGTAGACTACCAGAGAAAATCGCTGAGCTTCGTGGATGTTGGTCAGGTGGGTCAGAGTTGATGGCATTGTGTCATAGTCATTTTCCATCATCAAAGGAGTGAGGAAGGACTGCTCAAAAGATCCATTTTGCTCTGTCTTGCGTAGCTATCCTTTAGAATGCTGCTAGAAATCTAAGAAGGGCTGTTAGTCTCTGTTCAGATCTCTAGGAAAACTTTCTGAGATTATGAAGAGGTACTGAACATCTAAGTCCTTTGTTAAGACAGTAAGTCAAGGTGGTATACAGATGCTGAGAAAGGCACACCCAAGCAGATGTGAGGAATATCAGTTTCACTTTGTAGTCAGCACGGTGCTGTGCTCTGAAGAAGGAAGTCATATACTAAAGTCCACATAGGGAATCCCTGTCGTTATGATGGGAATCTTCCCTGATGAATCAGAAGTGGAAAGTGGCTTTGAAGTCACATTGCCTGGATTTGAGTCCAGCTTTGTTATTTACCTGCTGTATGATCTCAAGCAGGAAAACTTAGTTGATGAGCTTAGTTTCCTGTCTTGTAAGATGGAAGTGATAATAGTGCCAACCTCACAGAGTTGTGGTGAGGACTACGTGAGACAAAACATGAAAGGTTTTTGATGAAGCACTGAGTGCATAATGAGATCTGGGTAAATAGTGGCTGCTATTATAAGTGATTTCTGTAGTCCGTGTTGATCCTTAAGAGCCAGGTAGTAAGCAATAATAGTCAACCTTGTCCTATAAGGGAATGGCTGGTAGATGCTGTATTGACAAAAGATGAATCTTTACGGGAAATTAAATTTCTGCTTGTTCCGCTATCAGGCTTGCACTGGCTGTAGATAATGCCATAGTGAAACTGAATTGTCTGAGAGTCCTTTATGCTCACCTATCCCTATTCTCTCAAGGCTGAACCACAGTCTACTGAAGAACAAATTTGTTCAACTATAGTAGCTGCTTGCTACTGTGTTCACTGCTCCAGGATAACCATTCATTCAATTGGCTGGAGTCTGGGCATGATGGTAAACTTTGGATGATGTAGAGGCTGAGAATTTCAAGGCTAGTGGTCACTGATGACCATTACCATGGTTTTAATAAGTATGTGTCTATATAGTGTGTGTATATGTGTGTGCATGAGAAGGGTATCTGGCTTTTACTCCTCCTTTAGTTGTTCAGGCTTTCAGCAAATATTTACTGACT
Source organism: Symphalangus syndactylus (assembly GCF_028878055.3). Classification (NCBI taxonomy): domain Eukaryota; kingdom Metazoa; phylum Chordata; class Mammalia; order Primates; family Hylobatidae; genus Symphalangus; species Symphalangus syndactylus. The sequence goes on along the minus strand of NC_072444.2, from coordinate 72,367,986 downwards.
GTGCCCACTGTAGGCTAGGCACTATGCTCTAAGTGTAAGTAGTGTAGACATGCTCTTACTGTTATCTGCAAGTAGATTCATTTCCTAATCTTTCTCTGCAAATTCTATTTCCAGGTACCCTTGTCAAGTGGCTTCTTGGTATATTTCACTAATAGGAGACACTAGAAGGAGATAATAGAGCAGGAGGAAGAGGAGGAGCAATGGTATTTCTTACTGTGTCCCTCACCTACCACTTTGGGAAGTGGCTACATCTTCTCTGTGTTCCAGCTCCCATGGTAGCTTCTGCCATGAATCCAGCTTCCACAGGCAACCCAGGCCTTGCGATTGTGTGAGAGTCCTTTCTTTCTTTGTTCCTCGAGTCCTAAAAATGGTAGCAGCTTTTTGCTGTTGCTTAAATCTGGGTTGTTTCACTCTCAGTATCTCTAACACTTTTGTAACTAGTTTCCTAAATTAAATTCCTTCCATTAGACTATCTGATGTGGTCTCTCTTTACCTGACTAGGCTTTGAGGGGTATGATATGGTTTGGTTCTGCATCCGCACCCAAATCTCATCTAGAATTGTAATCCTCAGGTGTTGAGAGAGGGACCTGGTGGGAGGTCATAGGATCATGGGGGCCGTTTCCCCCATGCTGTTCTGATAGCAATTGAGTTCTCACAAGATCTGATGGTTTAAAAGTGTGGTACTTCCCCTCTATCTCTCCTGCTGCCATGTAAGATGTGCTTTGCTTCCCCTTCACCTTCTGCCATGAGTGTAAGTTTCCCAAGGCCTCCCCAGCCATGCAGAACTGTGAGTCAATTAAATCTCTTTTTTTAATAAATTACCCAGTCTCAGATAGTTCTTTATAGCAGTGTGAGAACAGATTAATATGGGATACAATCTCAATACTTTAAAGTTTTTAAAAATGGGAACAGGTATTATTCAAATAGCCTCATAAACATGTAATGACACACTGAAACATGCTATGAAGTACATGTACAGTGACAGCATGGAACTGGGAGGGGCTGTGTTGACCTAGTCTAGGGTCTTGCTATGCCAGATGAGGTCCTTCACCTGCAGCATTGCTATCTCTTGGGAGCTTGTTAGAAATGAAGATCCCACCACAGTTACAATTGATTCAGAGTCTGCATTTTAACAAGCTCCTCACCTCAGAAGAGTGATCCCATGAGAGCATCTACTTTCAATCTGATTATTGTGGCTCAGACCTCCCAGCTCCAGTCTACCAGGATTGTGCAGAATCAGTGGGGGCCCTGAATCACAGCACCATTCCAATGAGAAAAGCTTACAATGTGTGGTTCTTGATCCTGCCTGAACAAACACTGCAGGCCAGACTCTGGAGCAAATGCAAGACAGAGAGTGGAGATTAGAGTGACAGTTGGAATAATTTAGGAAGAAGAGGCTGAAAACTGCTTCTCCATTGACTGTTTCAGGATAGCTGGAAGATGAGTTCTAGAAAACTGGGTCTTTAAAATGTATTAAAGTATGTTGTGGGAAAGCAAATATCTATCCCCATGTAACCATATCTTGTATCAGTCAATGCAGAACATTTGATCATCATATGCTTTCCACACCAGTAAACTTCAAGTGAGACTCACGTGCATTGTTTTTTAAACCATAATAGAAGAAGCTGTCAGAGAGACAGAAATTGTACATTTGAAGGTAAGAAAAGGGAACTGTTATAAGAAGGGTTTTAATGATGATCTCCTTAAACTTTTAATAGTTTCTCTATGTTTAGGTCACCAGACCTAAACATTGATTTTCAATGTGCTATTCCATTCTCCACGATCATCACCCAGAAGTGAGTATGGTAGAAGAATAGACTCTAGAAGTAAAAGACCATGTTAAGTCTCCTTGTTATACCATGTCAAGTGGTGTAACATGGAATATATTTGATAATTTTCCCCAGTTCCTGTCAAAGAGCTCTTAAAACAATTGAAATTTTCTGAGTGATAGAAGTGTCTCCACATCCTTCCCCACACTGTGCCTTATACATCTCTTTATCTAGCTGTTCATCTGTATCCTTTAAAATATCCTTTATAATAAACCAGTAAATGCAAGTAAGTGTTTCTTTGAGTTCTGTGAGTCATCCTAGCAAATTAATAGAATCCAAGGAGGGATTAGTGGGAATCCTGATTTATAGCCAGTTAGTCACAAGTATAGAGGACAACCTACTACTTGCGATTCACATCTGCAATGGGAAGCAGTCTTGTGGAACTGAGTCCTCACCCTGTGGAATCTGACAGTATCTTCTGGTAGATAGTGTCAGAATGGAATTTAATTAGAGGACGTGAAGTCGGTGTCTGCTGGAGAATTGCTTAATGTGTAGGGAACCCCCACTCCTGCCACTTCTGGCAATAGAAGTGTTCTGCATTGAGTGTGAGTAGAGAGAAAAAAAGCTAGTTTTCTTTACATCTCACCTATGCCACTTTGTGAGCTGTGCTAACTTGGGCAAATGCCTTAACATTCCTGATGCTCATTTTTTTTTCATATGCCAAGTGGGACTGAATACACCTTAACTCATTGGTTTGTGGTGCGGTTCAAATGGTATAAGAATATGCTCTATAAAGGAACTAACTGGTATTGAAACACCACACTTTAGGCAAAGTAAAGTGGCAAAGCTCTAAGAGGAAATTGAAAGGTGTCAAAAATATGACTAAAGTGAGATGGTCTGCAGCTTCTGTGCTTGGGTAAAAAAGGACTAAAGACTGCACAGCGTCCCATTGTAAAAAAGTTTTTTTTTTTTTTTTTTTTTTAATGCAAGCCTATATACTTTTTAATCATCCCCTGCCTCTTGTGTCTGTTTAAAATTTGTGACTGTTAATACTTACCTCTTTCTTACTTGTGGCTATGAATGTTGAGATTTATGCAACAAATATTTGTTGAGCACTGACTTCCTAGCAGCACCATTCTGGGTGTTTGGGATACTCAGTGACTAGATCAGACCCCTGTCACCATGGAGTTTATATTTTGATGAGGTCAACTTGCCATAGCAGAGACCCTCATGGTTACACTTGAGCCTGTCAAATACCCATCAGCTTTAGCCCAAGGACCTAGAATCTAACCAGTCCTAGCTGGGATGAGTACAAAACCCCTGTTTCAGTTGCTTGCCGGTCATAATTGCTGTCCAACTCTAATCTCACGGTGACTAAAAGTATTCCATATTCACCCTATTTCCGGGTATCCTCTTCATACTACCCTCCCCAATGACTGAATCTTCTCTCTTGATGGGGACAAATCTACTGTTGACATCCTAAGATGAGGAGACTTTCTGCTTGCATGGTACAGTACTTCTTTATTCATTCACTTACCCTTCAACTAATATTTACTGAGAGCACAATGCTCAACACTGTCAGGAACTGAGGATAGAGCTCTGAGCAAGACAGAACAATGCTATCTTCATGGAGCCTCCTTTCAAGCAGAGAAGCCAGTAGACATGATTGAATACTCAATTACAGTTGTGAAGAGGACAGCAGAGGAAAAGTGTGGTGTACTATCAGGGTCTCCGATAATAGGCACTGGACTAACCTGATTAGTTCACTCCTTGAGGAAGTGACATTTGAACTGAGTTCTGGAGCATGGGGGTTGTTAACCAGCTAAGGGAAAAAAGTGGAACCTTCAATGCAGAGAAACAGAGGTGCATGTAAAGCCTCTGATTTATTTGAGGAACTGAAGAAGGTTGTGTGATTAGATCATCGTGAATAAGTGGAACTGGGTTAACAGGAGAAGTACTTAGCCTTGCAGGCCATGTGAAGAATTTAAGTGTTTATGCTAAAAGTAATGGAAAACTATTGAAGCGTTTTATGAGGAGATGTGATATGATTTCATCTATGTTTTTAAGTAAATGTTTTGGCTGCCATGTAAACAGTGGGTTTGGAGGTATGGTAAGAATGGATGTGGGGAGACCAATTGGGAAACTATTTCTGCTGTCCAGGCAAGAGATGAAGTCAGCTTGGATTAGGGCAGTAGCTTTGGAGATGGAGAAAAATAAGTACAGTTAATAGGCGTTAGGGAGTGAAAATTGGCAGGAGGTGGTGACTGAGTAGTTATTAGTGCCAAGGAAATGGGAAGGCCAAGGATGGCACCCAGGACTCTGGCTTAAGCTTCTGGGTGAATGGTGGTATTTCTCACTGTGATGAGACATACTGGAAGAGGACTGGGTTTTTTGAGCAAATTACTTTTGAACACATTGGATTTGCATCGACTTTAAAACATCCAAGAGGAGATATTGAGTAGGTAGCTGGATATACAAGTCTGGAGGTAGCAGTACAGTTTGGATTGCAAATTGCTTCCAATAACTGCCTGAATCATGGTTGGATAAACATTTCAGGTATTGGAACCAATACTTCAGATCTTGATTGTTGGCAAAAGGGCCCTATCAGCCCTCTCGATGAAATAAACCTTCCAACTGATATTATTTCCAGTGCCTCTTGAGAGATTATTAGACTTTTATGATGCAGGACACCATGTTGGTCTGTATCGCCAACAACCTGATACGTTGTTACAATGATAATGAAATGTCATCTGTTGCAGATAATAGTGAATGACCTTGCAACATGCATTTACCTTTCCTCCTTAGCAACAGAACCTGGGCTACTATTCCCAGCCTCTTTTGGAGTGATGTATGGCCCTGTGACTAAAGTGCTTGCCAGTGAGATATGAAGAGTAGTGCTGTGTGGGCAGAGTTATTAACAGACAGGGGACAGGGGTGGGAAGAAGTTTATGTCTTTCTTCTTATCGCTTGGAATCCAGATGTAATGGCTGGAAAACTGCCATCTTGGACTATGAAAGTTGCGTGTGGCAGAACAGAGAGAAAAAGCCTAGGTCCTTGATGACTTTGTGGAGCCCCAATATTAACCTTAGGTTGACCAAAGTATGTCTTCTTTTACCTGTAAATGGGGTGGGAATCTATGGGCATTAAAGTCATAGTTGGATCTCTGTTATTTGCAGTTGAATTCAATTCTTCTGCTCTTATGTTTGGCAATTTCCTGGGTACTTTGCTATAATGCAAGTTATCAAGGTATGAAATTTGGTGTAAAGAGAATAGGTTTGCTTCTCACCCAAGAAAGTTTATTACTGGAGTGCTAGTGGGATCTTGTTTAATATTGTTTATTTCTTGCCCAAGGCATGATCAAAAGCAGTATAAAGCGGGGATCAGGATGGCCAGCAACTGAAATTAAATGGTAAACAGGAACTCCAACAGAGGAAAACAAAATGAATTAGTTAATAATTAAAAAAAAACTTTCAGATTGCATCAGTGAGCTTTGGCTGCATTGCAAATCACCCCAAAACATAGTGGCTACTATGGACTGAATGTTTGCATTCCCCCTGAAATTCATGTTAAAGTCCTAGCCCCTAAAGTGATAGTATTTTAGGGAGGGGTCTTTGGGAGGTAAATTGGTTCAGATTAGGTCATGAAGGTAGAGTCCCATGGCCTCCTTATAAGGAGAGGAAGAGAAACTAGAACTCTCTGTCTGTACGCCATGAAAAGACACAAAAAGAAGGCAGCCATCTGTAAACCAGGAAGGGAGCCCTCATGAGACATCAAATCTGCTGGCACTTTGATCTTGGATTTCCCTGCCTCTAGACCTGTGAGAAGTGAATGTTTGTTGTTTAAGCCACTCAAACTATGGTTGTTTATTTTTTTCTGTTTTAGCAGGCTGAACTAAGACAATGACTTAAAACAATAACCATTTATTTAAGTGATGCTTTCACAAATTTGTAACTTGGGCTGGGCTCAGCTGGAGTGCTCTGATGATCTGAGCCAGATGTGGCTGCTCTTGGCTGGAGCTCATTTATGTATCTGCAACTGAGTGCCAGGCTTTGATTGGGGTGCTCTGGTTTTCTTCTATGCAGCCTCTTATTCTCCAGGACTTGTTTACATGGTGATGGTGGTAAGGGTCTCAGAAGAGTGAGGGGAAGTGTACAAGACTTCTTAAGGCCCAGGCTTGTAACTATTATGAGGTTATTTCTGTACCCATCTATTGGGCAAAGCAAGTCACAAGGCCAGCCCAGATGGATGGAGTGAAAAAAATAAATTGTATTTCTTGATGAATTTCCAGAGTGTGTGGGAAAATTTTTGGCTGTTTTTGCAATTCATTACACAAACACCTAAATATCTAATTTAAAGAAGAAATTATAAGGGAATCAAGGCTCTAGCAGGAGTAATATATCTGATATCCTGTGTAGAAAATGCAACTCAGGGCTTAGATATGTGACTGTGCAACCAGGCAGACCTGGATTCAAATTCTGACTGTGTTGTTGACTGGCTGGGTTTTTTATTTATGATAACTACCTCCTGGGCTTGTGAGAATTATATATATGTAAAACTCTTAGCACAGTGCCTAGCAGGCACTAAGTAATAACAAAAGAAAAAAAACCAGTTGTTGTTGTTATAATAGGGTACTGCTGTGGCATAGCCTGCATTGGAGACAGGATTTACCCGGACCATAGATGAGCCAGAGAGTGGTTCGCTCAGCTTGGCACAGAGAAGAAAGGTCTATCACAAGATTATATATTGGACTAGGGCAAGGCAGAATCCAGAGTCAGACGAATTATGGACTCTCTTAGGTATAGTCGTGCAGGTTAGCACAAATCTAACAACAACAATAATAGTTGACATTTATTGAGCACTTACAATGTGCTAGATGCTATTCTAAGTTCTTTACAATATTAACTCACTTAATCTTCATAATATCTCATCTGGGTATTACTGTTATTCCCATTTCATACATGGGGATATTGAGGCACAAAGAGATTTTTAGCCTCTTGCCCAAGGCCCCACAGCTCATGAGTGGTGGGGCCAGAATATCAGACAGGCCTGACTCATTCCTCACTCCAAGCTCCTAGTACACTCTCTATTCTGTGGGACAATCCAAGGGCAGGAGACAACGTCAGGCAAGTGTGGCTTAAAAGTTTCCAGAGAGTCAGGGAAGATCCAAGCAGGCACTTGTGGCATCCAGAGAAACATAGCTGAGGAACTAGGGATGGGAGGTTGGGGGAATACGGAGAAGGAGGAGAGGATTGTCCTAATAACTGAGACCTTCTGTATAACTTAGTGCTCTCACTTGCACTATTTCGAGCATTAAAATTTCTAGTCCTCAAAATGAGGCAGATGAGAATTACTTTCCCTTTGCAACTAAGCTGTCAGAAACAATAGTCTCACTTGCTGTCTTCACTTTCTCTTCTACTCTTTCAGCCTGAGGCATCCTGACTCCCAACCTCTCCCTTGGTCAAAGTTGCAGTGACCTTGATGGCCATATCCAGTGGAGTCTATTGAGTCCCCAATGCTTGGCATTGAAGAGCTGTGCACTTTTGGTTTATTGAGCTGCTTCCTCCCTGCCCAGATAATCTTGGCCTGAAGGAGGAGACTCTCACCCTTTATCGAACATGCCCTCAAATAATCTACTCATTATTGGGGCCAAATCTCATTCCTCCCCTCATCTTTACAGTAGCACGTTCCTATGGCCAATTTCAGGCCTCTCCACTGTTTCAATTTTTTTTTCCCTATTCCTTTGAATAATAAGGACATAAGTGCTTTTATATATAGTCTCTGACTTGTAGTCTAGAATATGGAAATCTAAAATGGGGGTATTAACTATCATCTATTGAGCCCACATTGTGGTACTTTATACACAGTAATCAATGTTCACCATGAAAAATCTGTTAGGTGTAATGCATACTATTTTTATTATGCAGATAAGGAAACTGAAGCGCAGAGAGAAAATTAACATTTATCCTGCAGGAAAGGAGCCTGGATTCAAATACAGGTCTTTGGATACCCTGGTCATTTTGACACCAGAGCCTGTGATTTCCTACTACCTCATGCTGCCTCTCATAATTTAAAAATTGCACAGCATAGGATCGATAGCTTTGTCTGCAATAACATGAATGTGATTTGCATTTATTTATTTGTATATTATTTATTTACTATTATTGCCTTTGGAATGCAGCAGAATCTGGCTGAATGATTAAGGAAAATTTCAGACCTGTTTTCCAATTGCCTGGGATGTGAACGGCAAAAGGGCTGAATCCTATCTGGATGCCTGAGTGCCTCTTTCTCTATAATTTGTAGCCAGAATCTATCCTTAATTAGAACATCCCTGGGATTTTATGAGGAGGGAAAAATGCACTGATGAGATTACAGATCAATAGCTCTTCCACAGGACACATAGATAGAGAGCAAGCAATAGTTCAGAGATTAGAAATTGCAATCCAGGCATGAAGGCACCTTGGAAAAACACATATTTTATCCCACTCCCCTTTGGGATCATTGAGTGTCACTGAAGCCAATAAGTTAAAACTTAATATGTAAAGCTTAATGGGCAAAGCAGCAGATTAACGGAGGAAAATGCGAGGCATTTCTTGACCTGGTAATTTGGAAGGAGAGTAGTTGAAGTGTGTAAATTAGAGAAAATTCAAAGGTGAGTCATTTTGGAAATGTATAGTAGGCATATATCACACTAACTGCAGCTCAGAATTGTGAGCCTCACCCCTGAAATCCATTAAAACAGGGCTTCCTAACATTTTTACCACTTTAATACTTGCATCTTTGTTTGCTTGATTTTGTCATATGTGGTCTATGTTTATTTAAAACTTCAAATGAATTATAATGATTCTTTCTCTGAAGTTTTAATGATGCTCCCTTGAGGTAATTAGAGGCACTTTGTGGTGGGAAGTGTCCCAGGGCTGGGAATTATGGCATTATGGAAATGAAACCCATGTGCTACCTCCTTCCATTTTTAATTCAGAAGGAATAGTTGGATGTAGTGTTTAAGAGCTGAGGCAATAAAGAAAGGAAACTCAGTGTTCCAATGGACTGGTTGGAAAAGAGGTGAAAAGAGTAGGCTTTGACTTTCTTGCCCAAGTCTAAGTAGGAATTAGTGTTGTCACTGCAAGAAAGGAAATGACGATGGCATCCTATTCTATCAGGAATTTAATCCCTGCCCAAGTTTTAGGACGTTATGCCTAGGAGTTCATTCATTCAATAAATATTAATATTTATTAAGGATCTATTATATACCAGGCTCTGTGTTTCACAGTGGGCATTCAGTGATGAATCAAGCAGAATCTTTGTCCTCAAGAAACTGACATTCTTGTAAGATAGACTGACAACCAACAAGTGAATATGGTACTATGTCAGAAGGTGCTGAGTGATATATTTTTTTTTTTTAAAAAAAAGAGGCAGGGGGTGATAGATTTTGATGGAAGGGATGCTTTTGTATACAGAGTGATTTGGAAAGGACACTCTCAGATCACACCGCTTGAACAAAGGACTAGTTTGTACCAAAATTCAATGAAGCAAAAAATAGCAAGTACAACATACTATAAGCCTAGGGCATAGGGTGACTAAGAGAGACAGTTCAGAATTCCTTTGGAATTTCATAATTCCTTTGGCTATACCATTAAACTAATATTTAGAAAAAGATCTTGAGCTGTCACAGGGTCTCATTGCCAGAAAGTTATCATTCCCTTGGCTTGAAACTATGTAGAGTTCTAGTTTTGCTAGTAATATAAATCTGTGATGGTAAGGACTACTGAACAAGTCCAGTTTGGACGCTGATTCAGTTTATTATTGTACCTTGTCCCCAGTGACAACAGGAACAAGCAAGGCAATTATCCAACTCCAGGGAAAAACAAATCGAGATGCTTGGACCATACAATGCACAGTAGTCATTCTTCTTGACAGGTTGTCATGGTGTGTTAAATAAAATTTCTCATCTAACATCTGAGGGTGAGAAATGACCTGGGACAGAAACTTCAGCAAGAACAGGCTAGGCTATGTGGGGGGAAGTTTTACCTTCAGGATAGAAATTACTTGTATCCTTAAGCCATTATCCATCTGTCTTCTTCTTTTGATTTTTTTGAGATAGAGTCTTGCTCTGTTGCCCAGGCTGTCTTCTTATGCCCATATCTTCTTTAGTATATTTCAGAATTTCGCCTTGATTAGGAATTGTCTGCAAGAAAGAGAACCCCTTCTTAAGAAAAACTGGAGAAATTTATTAGGAAGATACAAGGCAATAGCATGAAACCCAAGGGAAGGAAGTCAGTTGGGGCTCACAGGATGCTGGAGCTTTAATTAAAAAGTCATAAAGAAGGGAGTTATTTTCTCCAGATCTCTGGAATCTTGTGGTCTCTTATTTCTGCCTCTCTCTGCTTATCCTCTTCATTTGTGTCTCTGGAGAGTGGCTTTCTAGATTTTTCTGAGCACAGGGTTACTCCTGCTTCTGTCTTTACATTACTTCCTTGTTCATTCTTAAAAAGAGACTCACTAGAACTAGTCCTGCTCAATGAATAAATATGTGTGAAAAGCAGATTATAAATAAATATACATAGTATAATCCTCCTCTATAAACAATTTTAATATGTGTATGTATGCATAGGAAAAAATCTAGAGCAAAATGCACTAAAGTGTTTTTAATAGTTATCTCTAAGTGATGGGATTATGGATGATTTAAATGTTTTTATTTGAGTATGTATGTACTTTTCCATCATTAGCATATACTATATTTGTAATTGTGAAAAAATTATTGAAGAAAAAGTAAAGGTAAAATACATATGGTAAATCTCAGTAGTCTAGGACTAAACCCAAGAATGGAGCAGGTATGTGCCAGGTCTTGGGTACAGAGGGGGAGGGCTTAAACTGCACTAGGGAATATGGCAGGAGAGACTTCACACACACACCCAGAGTGGCTGGCTCTTTATTTCTAAATGTATTTGTTTTCAAGAAAACCCTCTCAGATAGCTGTCAGTACCATCACAGGAATGGAATTTGTCAACAATGATTACTGATGCTCATTAGATCTCTGGATTTTCTCTCCAGTTCCCTCTTGCCTTACTTGTGCAACTATCAGCTGTGTTATTTGAGATTCACTTGGTCCTACAGCATCCCACATATAAAGTTGAGGCACTGAGTTCAATCTGTTCCCTGACTTGCCCCACTTGGGGAAACATCAGAGTAATTTTGTAGGTTCTTTTCTTTCTGCAAGACACCACCTAAACAAACTTCTTAGAGCCTTTCTCTGGCTCCTGGCACTCACTGGATCGAGCCCATGCCACCTAGCATAGGAGAGAAAGCCCTCTGTGCCCTGGCTCCACCTACTTGCTGGCTCATCCCTGCCCCTCTCCCCTTCCACTTCGCACTACAGTATTGCTTGCAGTTCTTTAACACATCATGGCATCTCACACTTCCTTGCATTTGTACATGCCGCTCCTTCCTTCTGCGATGCTCTTCTCTCTTGTCTGCTTGGATCCTTTCCCTTCCTTTCTTCTGCTCAGATGTCACATCTTTTGGGCAGATTTCTTTGAAATCTCAAATAGAAACTTTATTCTGTGTGTACCGTTGTATCTTGAAGCACCCCAGCTTTGCTTCTACAAAGCTGCACCATAATTTGCTTACAGGCCTATCTATCCTCCGAGAGCAGAGGCAGGAACTAGCTCCTTGAGGACAAGAACTCTTTCCTTTGCTTCTGTCTCAGTTATTTCTACCTCCTAGGTGCTCGACAAATGTTTATTAAATGAATAATTTCAACTTGAGACTCCTGCAAATGTTGCCTATCAGAAGGTACAGCGTTTTAGAGTCAAAGGAAAAAGGAGAGGGTATACTATGAAAGAGGCTTTATAGACATTAATTCCTTGAATCCCTCAACAGCCCCATGAGATTTTTATCATCCATCCCACTTTACAAATGAGGAACTGTATCTCAGAGAGGTCAAAAAACTTGCCCCAAAACATGCTTCTAGAAAATGACAACTAGGATTTGAACCTGTCTCTAATGTTAATGTTCTTTTAACTACAGAATCTGTGTGAATCTAAAAACTTTGTCTGCTACTTATAAGCCATGGGACCTAAAGCAGTTCATTTAACTAATTAAAGTCATAACTTATGCAAATTCAACTCTAAGAAAGTATTACTCACACCCTGGTTACACATTAGACTTACCTGCAAAGCCTTTATAAACTACTTGTGTGTTGTTTTCGCACCCAAAGATTCTGCTATTGGTGTGGGGTGGTACCCGGACATGAGGATTTTTTCAGATATCCCCGGAAGATTCTAACATACAGCCAGAATTAAGAAGCAATGTTCCAGCTCAGTACTTCTTAAACTTTAATGTGCCTGTAACTCACCTAAGGATCTTCTAAAATGAAAATTCCAACTCAGTAGGTTCCAGGTGGGGCTCTAGATTCTGCATTTCTAACTGGCTTCAGGTGTGGCTCTTGCTGCTGGTTTTCACACTACACTTCAAGTAGCAAGATCTAGATAGAAAGCCTGTACCCTAAATGACCAATCTAAATTACCAAAACAAAGATAGTGTTGGCTGTCATCTCCTCTCTTTAAACAAATGCACTTTCTCTTGCCTATTCAGTTCAGTTTCTGTGGATCTACAGTCTTCAGCCCTCAGTGGCCCTGACTAGGTCTGGCAATTGGCTCTGGCTCATCTCTTGATAGTTTTCCACAGGTGAGGAAGCCAGGTAGGAGAATACCTAGCTTGGGGCACAATTGAAAAAGGACCTTGTGCAGACAATCAGGGCGGCAAGTAGTACCAACCAAAGCAATTGGGAATTCAGCATGAACCACAATGGAGGGTGTGGCTAGCCTGGTTTTTGTTTAGTGCCAAACTGCCTGGTTGGTTAGGATCTAAAGATGGTACAGTAAGGGTGCATTAATTGGGCAAGGTGATTGAAGGCAGGGGATGAGAGACTGTTAAAGTTTAGCCAAGGGCTTAAAAGGGCCAAGATGGGTTCCCATGAGGCCAACCTGTCAACAATCATTAATTAATCAATATACAGCTTTTTGCTGTCTGTTTACTACCTCCCAATCCTAAACTGGGTGTGCGTCATGTTTCAGGGGGTGTCAGGGATGAATGACTTGTGTAAATGCCTGTGAGTCAGAGAAGAAACCTGGCTTGCAGAGGCCCTGCTGTTTTCCTGGAGCCAGACACTGAGTCCCTAGACCACCAACAAAACCACTTCACCCCAAAGACCCATGAGCGATTCATAGATGGACAATTGTTACACCTTGGTCAAGCAGTCCACTAAAACTCCATGTGCACACTGCTGGATGGACAAAGATGCAGTTTAGAATGTCCAGTGTTCATATGACCAATGAGAAGGACATTTGTTCTTTACAGGCAGTAAGAAAGGAGCAAATTTAGGTAAATTAGGCATGCGGGAGAATTTCTTCCCACAGATTTGAGGAGCCTCTGATTATTTCACTTAGGAAAGAACTTCAAAACCTTATTCTCTGCAAATTTTGAAGTTTTCTTTCAGGCTTCTATTCTGCTTGGCCTGGAGGTAGGGCAGGACTCAGTTGGGCTCAGGACTCAGCCCCAAGTTTCATTCTGTTTATGGATTGGAAAACCCAACACCTTCACTGCTCAAATATCCTAGACATGCAATGTTTTGTCACAGATTTGGTAGCAGGAATACCCTAGTTCTTTGTTTAGCCACTTGAAAAGGAGGATTAAAGAAAAAAAAATCAGAGACTAGCCACAAATAGATGGCATGGAGCTTGTTTTGTAAAGCAGTGCCTCTAAATTGTGCCCGTATTCCTTATGGAAACTACAGGCAAAGCCAAGTTTGCTTTGTGCAAATTCAGCAGCGCTAGGACCCCTTGGCAGAATGCCACCTCGCCTTTGCTTGGGCGGTGTTTGTGCACAATCTTCCTTGCTTTCTTCCAAGGAATAAACAGGGTGGAAATTCCTGATCTAGCTCTGTATCACCAGTAATCTGACCTGCAGGCTTGTACCTGAATACTGAAACCTTGGGGTTCACTGCTCAGATATAATATTTGGTAAAAGAAGAAAAGGGGTAAAGAGACACTTCTTAACCTTTGCAAATGTCATTCACTATTTATATAACATTTACCACTTTTATTTTCCACAGCCTAGGATTTTGTGAGGAGAAAGGGGCAGGCACCTTAAGCTAAACTGCATTCCTACAGGTTTAAATTACAGCTTTTCCTCTCTGAGGGCTAAGCTCATTGTGTGGACATCATTCTTCAGGGGCTGATTTTGCCTTATAAACAACTTGAATTCTACTTCTTAGATAATCCATGAAACTAGTTTTCTAATAGCTTCATAAGAGAATGTTTTTTCCCGAAACTAAATAAATAAGCTGCCCTAGAAGACAAGTTGCTATCTCTTGGATGGAAGCTTTGAAATTCTTTCAGTCTGGGTCATAGTAAATGCTACAAGTTTTCCTTTTCTAATCCAATCTTATTACATAAAAGTGTACTTTTACAAAGACTGGGCTCAAGGTTTCATTGTCTTGCTTGTGTAACTATTCAAGGCCTAAACCTGACTGAATAAGTTGCTATGTGAAGTCTGGTAAATATTTTATAAATTCTAGAAAGGAAAAAGTCATAACGTGTCATTTTGACAACCTTCCTAACTGCAGGTAGATAAGAAAAATAAACACAAGTTAATGCCATCTGGAGATCAAGAGAACATGAACCTTCAGGAAATGTGATACATAAGCATATAAATGTTGTGGCCTCATTGAAGGCACTTGTTTCAACAATAATACAGTCTTTGTATATTTGATCCTTTAATAAAAATAACATTTTTAGATCTCAAGGTTCTAAACAGCTGAAGGGATGGAGTGTTTTAGAACAAATATGCTACACTTTGTTGTTAAATGGCAGCCATGACTAAAGTCAGAGTTTGTCAACATGGCAGTGATCAGGCCACCTTTGACCTGAAAGTGATATTTTGTTTGGCTCTCACTGTGTTTAAAAATGAATTAGTTGCCACATTTTAAAATGAGAATGTTTCAAATAAAAATACAGATTTCTGGACTCTCTTGAAAAATAGACAGGTTCTAGAAAGGATTAGTGCATATCCCCACTTGTTCCTGATTGGCTGGGACTGGTAGCGTTGACCCTCAGGTGGAGCATGTACTCTCTAGTTTACCATAGGTTTGCTGAGGACCACTTTGCTCATATACGTTGTCTCCTTCATCCCTGCAGGCCTTTGACAAAAAACCAAAGTCTGAATGCTTCACTCCAGTGCAGGGGTGGCAGGCTGCCCATGAAGTCTCCCAGGTGCTACCTGTGGCAGCTGTTAATCTCTCTCTTCTGCTCTGTGGTGGAGACATTCTTTTTCTTCTTGTGGAGACATTGTAGCATCAATGAAGGATCCCTGGATTGAGGGTCAGGGACTAGTCCTGAGTGATAACTCCTTTTATCTAATTGAGTGAATTCAGAAAAACCACTTAATCTTTTGGAGTCTCAGTTTCTTCATCTGTAAAACGAGGGATTTGTTTATTCAATTGACTCATTTAACTAACATTTAAAACAGAAGATGCACCAAAGGACTCAATTATAAAGGACATAAACTGATGATGTGTAGACACACTCTATGCCGATGTCTAAATCTTTTTTAAAAGGAGTGAATTTGAATGCCTTTAGGCAGTTTCCCACAGCCCCTGTTTCCCCAAGCCGAGTCATCAAGATCTCCATTACCTGCCTGACCTGTCAGTCATTTGAGTTCATAAATGACCCCTGACTTCTATAGCCCTTTCCCCCATCTGACATCCCGTGGTTCTTCTCTCTCTTCCAACACTCCCCTCTTTTTCTACCTTGCCTCTTTATTTTGTTCTCTTCCCATCTCCATCTCCTCCAGCCTAAGGGTTGCCAGGGGCTTAGCTTTTAAAGTCTGCCATTGAGTTTCTGGTGAGAGAATTCTTTTGGCTTCAGCCCTTTGTTGCTTTTTATCCTCACCTTGACAATAAGGACACAATTCTCAGTTTTACTCTGTAGCTTGGTTTACTGTTAGCAGCAGTTTCCCTCCCTTCTTTACAGCAGCTGTTCTCATTCTTCTAACCACTTTTTAAAAGACTTGAATTTCGAAATACGGTCGCTGTGCGCCTCTTCAGAGATTCATCCATAACTGTCAGAGCCTTTTCATTCCCTGTCTTTTGTATAGGTTTCTTTTATGAGCAGGGTAATTTGCATTTGTCTTTAATTCTTAATTTGTCTTTGCATTTACTGTGGATGTAACATGCAGCTGAATTTGCATTTTCTTTTCACTTCCATTCTCATGGACTGGGGCTGTCTGAGGTGCAAACCATGGAGAGATTCAGGAGTATGTTTGCTGAGTAGTAAACTTGGCTCTTCTGGCTTTATTTTATTTCCCCCTCCCCTTACTCTGAAATGTTTTTATTACATTTAGATGCTCTAAACTGTAATCAAACGTAGCCCATGTTTTCCAGTCCATTGGTTTCTTAATCCCATTCAATGAATATCAGGCCTTTAAACAACGTGGTATTCACTTAATCAGGAGAAATCCTCTGTAAAAGGATATTAGATTTTTGGGTATAAAAACCGTAGAATTTATTCTGTGCCTACCACTAACCAGTTGGGTGCATATCATCATGTAACTCTCTGGTCCTCAGTGTTTTTAATCTGTAAAAGGGGACTAATAATAACTTTAAAAAAAATGGCTATTTCACCATTTTTTCTGAGGTGCAAACGGGTGGTTGTGGAACCCTTTGAGGAGTATGGTATTCCGGCCCAGTGTGAAATACAGTGCCCTGAGGACCCCAGGCAGTCGTGCCCTGGAGCACTCTGTTCAGCTGCTGCTTGGTTGTTGAAGGAGCTTTGGTTCCATGGAGTTTCACCAACAATGACCACGGTGTTTCAAATCATATCAAAGTTTCCCATTAGCAAGGGGAAGAGAACCAGGCTGAAATCCACTCACAGTTTGGTGCTTCTCTTTAGTGCTGTGAAATAACATTCAAAAAGGAGGTTAATGCCTTACACTCAACCTGGAGTCCTGATGTGCCTACAAAAAGCATTAGATCTAATCACTCTTCCTAGAATGGCAGAGGTCAGATGTGGCCCTATATATTCTGACATTCAGTTACAAGACTGTTCTTGAGAAATGAACTTTTTTTTACTACATTGTAGCATGTTGAGAAAATTGTTAGTTGCTTCCATAGCCCATTCTGTAGCAATATGTAATTTTTTGCCTCTCTGAGAGGAAGGAAAATTTTGAGTCAGTTTGAACTAATTGTAGGGTGTATATAGAGGTAGTTCTCAACAGTCTGGCAATTTCTCCTTACTGCTTCCATTCATTAGAGCTTAATCACCAGAAAGGCCTTGGAGGTGGTGGAGGGGCTTCTAGATTTCCAAAAAAATCTACCATGTTCTGGAGAAAGGGCTATTTCCCTAAGCCATGAACCTCCCTCACACTCCTCCCTGGGACAGACCTTTTTCAGTTTAGAACTATGTCCTGAGACAAGTGGAATTAATGGATTTATTGGAATCAGAAGTTTGATAGTTTATTAATTTTTTTTAACATTTTTAAACTTTCTTTTTCTTTTTTATAGAGAGGGGTCTCACTATGTTGCCCAGGGTGGTATTGAACTTCTGGTTTCAAGTGATCCTCCCACCTCAGCCTCCTGAGTAGCTGGGATTGCAAAGTTGTGCTCCTATGCCCATCTTAGTTTGACAGTTTAGAGACGAAGGCAATGTGTTCCCTTGGTAAGGATTCATTCTCCCTCAATTCTTCTTATCATCCTTTACCACCCAAGAAATCCTTGTTTCTGGATTTGGGGAAGGGAAAGATCTCGCTTTGCAGAGATCTCTGTTCCAGATGGTTTAAATGTGAATAATAAAGACTCTGATGTGAATCTAGACCCACACTCCTGAGACACATCCTAAAATTTGGAGTCCAGAGAATAGTGAGAAAAAGGACTCAGGCTAAGAAATCAGAAAAGGTGCAGAGGATCTCATCACATGCCAGGAAAAAAGAAAACAAAAACAAAACAGTTTGAGCAACTAAAGAAAATGGGTGGGTTTTTTGTTGTTGTTGTTGTTGCTGTTGTTGTTTTTTTCTTGAAGTTTTAGAATAAAGCAGCTGGGTTTAGTAGGTTGTATTTTATTTTATAACTTATGAATAATATTTTGTTGTAACAGGAAAGTGTAAAGGACACTGCTGTTTTCTTGGAGTTTCCAGAACTTTTTGACACTGTAAACTATTAATCAGAGCTTAGAAAGTAGATTTATTGTCCTATATATCCTTGTCTGGGTAGATAAAATGCAAATTTCATAACAACTATTTCTTTGGAAGCAGCTGCCCAACTTCTGTGGATGGGAGGACAGGCCATTTGTTCTTTAAAACTTGATGGGCTTCAACTGGGCAACTATAAATTCTCTTCTGTCCAAATCTCTCGCCTAGGGGAGGGTCTTTTCTTCCTGATTGCTGACTGACTTCTTTCTTGTCATTCTGGAAAGCCTTGTTCAAAGATCTCAAAGACTGGCTGCATCTCTTTCCTAATGAAGCACCCTTAGCTCGAAGCTGGGGGAGAAGGTCCATCTGGCTTCTGCCATATGTGTGTATGCTGTCAAACCAGTAAACACGGCAGAGTTTGCTGACAGTGAGGAGTTTCAGTTAGTCAGTCATAAATTAGAGATGAGATATGCTGTGTTCCTGCTGCTGCGAGCTTTCATACTCCAGGAAGGAATCTCCACTTACCTATGTTGAAGAAGTTAAAAATGTGGATTAAGGAACCCTCTGATGGGACAGTACTGAGTGAAATGCACATATATGATTCAGGCTATGCAGACAGTGGGCACAAACACAGGATTAAAAACTCACAATCCTTTCCTAAGCACCTGATTTGCATCTGTTTGCTTATGCACTTGGTACACTGGCTCTCCTGTTTCTGCCCATCTATATCTAGACATTTATGGTTTTTTTCTACTTGGGGTGGGTATTGGGGAACATCTCTTTGAAGAGTCTTTAAAAATATTCCTGTGCTGGGTGAACATATGTATATTTTCCCCTCAAATGTGCTTTATTCTTGTCTGATAATCAGGTAGGGAGACAATAATTAAATTTTAATGCATCTGTCTTTTTAAAAAGAAAAGTGCTTTCTGGCTCTTAATGGCAAAATTTCATTATTATGATTTTAATGCTTTTAGACTAAAGTGGAGTTTACATTTAGGCTGTAAGAAGCACAGCTAAACGATTCCTCTAAGACATCTTTGCTTCATTTATAGTCTTGTGTTGAGGTGTGTTTTAATGTATTACATTTAAAACAGACTGTGATATATTAGGCTACTTAAACATCTTAAACCAGAATAGCTTCAGATAATATTGTTATTTGTATCCAAAGATCTTACCACAGTGGGGTCATAATTTCTAAAGCAGATTCCCAAACTTTTTAACCCTGAATACTCTTCTTACCCAAGAGGTCCCATGACCCCTACAAGTCTTCAAATCCCTTTACTAAAAAAAAAAAAAATGATGTTAATATTCTTTAAATAATAAGAGAAGTGGAAGACCAAGGCAATCTATTTCATTTGATTAGTTCAGAAAAGTTTAGGCCCTAACCTTAGCTGTGTTTTGTTTATTTGAGGTTGGGATTTAGGGCAAGGAAAGAAAAGTGATGATGGCTGGGGTAATTCATTAAAAAGGACTAATTGGGAAAAGGACAGGAGGCCAGGGGAGGGGTGGGGGTTGCCCCAGGCCCAGAAGTAAACACTATAGGTCGTTTGAAATTCCATGTTTAATTCCTGGCATGAGAAGGAATGACATATATTTAGAAAAAAGTTTAGACCTTGCATATGTAGTTGGGTTTAGCCATTAAACTACATTGTAGTTGGCTACTGTCCATTCAGTAACATCAAAATTTGATATATTGTCCTAGCAGGTTGAATAGTGTCCCCTCAAAATTCATGTCCATCTGGAACCTCAAACTGAGCATTTATTTGGAAATTGAGTCTTTTCTGATGTAATTAGTTAAGAATTGAGCTAAGATCATACTGGCTTAGAGTGGGCCCCAAGTCCAATAATTGATATCCTTCTAGAAGAGGAGGGGACACAGATACACAGAGAAGTGTGCCATGTGAAGACAGAGTCAGAGTTTGGAATAATCCATCTTCAAACCAAGGAAGCCCAAGGATTGCCTGCAACCATCAGACTCTGGGAGCGCCATGGTCAGATTCTCTCTTAGAGTCTCCAGAAGGAACCAACCCTGCTGGCACCTTGATTTTGGACTTTCGGCCTCACAGAATGCATTTCTGTGAGGAAATACATTTCTGTTATTTTTAGCTTCCAACTTTGTGGTAATTTGTTATGGCAGCCCTAGGAAATGAACACAATTGCTTAACAGTTTCATTCTAGTAGTTAATAACTGTAGCTTTAGGTGCTTTATGATACCAAACACAGCTGTTTACTGAGGTTAATCATTCAAGCCGCTGTTGAACTTGAATATAGGGGAACCTCCTACAAAAAGAGTTTTGCAAAGGAGGGCCTGGTACTTCTAGGTTTTCTGTGGCTAAAATATGGCCCAGGTCCCACAGTGTTTCCCAATTGTACAGTGCCCCTGCACCCCTGTGTCAGTAACTAACCCTATGCCACCCCTCATGTAGAAGAACGATGGAGCTGATGGGTGTAGTCTTGCTCTCTACACTTGGAGAGACCATGCTCCTTGTTGGAGGCAGGGGAGGGGCTGTAGAGCATCTAAATAGAAGGTTATTCTGGAGATGAGAGGGCTTGCTGGCCATCTGACTGAGGCCTCTGCATTGGAAGACATAATATGTGGGTAACCAAGCTGCCTGCATCTCCCAGAGTGGCATTTCTAGGCAAAAGCATCCTATTGCCACTAATGCCTGGGTGTGGTCCAAAACTCCTTCAGCTGGCTACTAAATAGAACCACAGCTTTATGATCAGAAACAAAAGGGCACATTTTGTGTTTCTAAAGACAAAGTTTTAGGATCAGTTTCCCTTCAGTGCAAGCACATTTATTCTCCATTTATTTGACTTTCCAGCCCTTTTTCATAATTTCTTCACCCTCAGATCTTTTCAATTTGGGCTTACCTTGGAAGTAGGTGAGACTTCCTTAGGGCCTGGTGAAATCCAGTTGGAATACCCATCTGCTTGGAAGAGCACAGGTGGTCTCTTTTCGGGAGAGTGGTCTTTGCAGGACTATGAATCCCCATCTTGGTAGAGTTCCAAGTTCACCCAGCTGTTCAAGTGAAAACCTGGAAGTCACTCTTGACTCTTCATTCTCCCTCACCCCTCATATCCAATCGATCACCATATCCTATTGATTCTTCCTTTTGCAGGTGGATGCACATTTCTCCACATCTCTCCAACTCTCTGTCAGCACCCTAGTCCAAGCTGCCACCATCGATTGCCTAGATTATTGCAACAGCCTCCTAATGACGTCACTACCTTCATCTCTCCCCCTTTATTCCTTTCTCACGACCACAGCCAGAGTGATCATACTAAGTATGAGTCACTTCATATTCCCCTGCTGAAAATATTGCCTGCAACCATCAGACTCTGGGAGTCTTAAGATAAAATATGAATGCTTTAGTATGGCCTACATGATCTGGTCTCTCAGCTTCATCCCTTGTCATTCTCTCACCTGCATTCAGTGCTCTGAATTTCTCTTAGTTCCTTTTATGGAAATTCCTCTCTCTAAACCAGGAGTTCTCCTTGGCTGCACATTAGAGTCACCTGGAGAACTTTAAAAATTATTGATGTTTGGGTCCCACCCTAGAGATTATTATTCAACTTGTGTGGGATGCAGCTGGGAGTTTAGAAATTTTCCCAGGTGATTCTAATGTCCAGAGTAGGCTGAGAACCACTGAGGCTTCTGGATTCATCCTCTGTTCTGTAGATAAGGTCAATATTCACTTATCCCTCTGGTCTCCACTTAAGGAAGACTTGCTCCAGAAGCCCTCCTTGATTACCCTTAGACAAGTTTAGTTCGCTCATTACATGTTCCTATTCATGCTCTACTTCCCCTAACAAACTACTCATTGCATTTAGTTGTAATTAGTTATTTAATCCTTTGCCTTCCCTATTAGAATGGAAGCTCCACGAGGGCAGGAATTGTGTCTGGTTTTGCTCAATATTCTATCCCCAGCAGCTAACTTTGTGCTTAGTATTCAGTATCTAATAAATATTAAATTGAATACAGAAACAAATGCAGACAGATAAAGCAGTATGCACTGATTAAATTTCTTACTTGTTTCAGGCAGTCCACTTTGGGGCACTGATTCTTAGCATGGTCTGGAATTCTCAGCTTCTTTCTACAGGGGTTGTCTTTCAGCACTGTGCTCCTTCATATCAGGGACTTGCCCTGGGGAGCAGTGGTTGGGCCCTATTCTTCCCAGCTGCCTTATTTCTCCAATCACCAGGTCTTCAGGATACCTCATTGCCAACCCTGACCTTGACCTGCATCCCACCCTTCCTCCAGTAGTTGGTAGACAGGAGTTTGTATCAGAATGCCTTTGGGAGCATTTTCAAAAATACCTGTTCAAACCTCCACCCCTTTCTAAATTCTGACTGGAAAAGTTTGGGGTGGACTTTAGGCATACATATTTTATAAAAGTTCCATAGATAATTCTGGTGCACAACTTGGTCTTCCATGCTTTCTAAACTGTGAAGCAACTAATAGGAAATCAAAGAGAGTAATGGAAACTCAGCTGGGCCTGTATGTTAAGGGGGAGAAGGTTGAAAGGAGAAAAGTGTTGTCTACCACTTCCCTCCACCAACTAAGGCTCTTCCTTTGTACCTATGGCACATTTAGGCATTCCTAAGTGTCATTCCAGGAATTATGACTCTTCTTTTGTTGTCTAATCCAAAGGAGTGACCTTATGGTGGCTCTGTCAGAGGGCTGGTGAGACCAGCACAGACCAGGGTAGGAGATATTTGGAGCTGATAGAATACTGTAGGACTCTTCAAATTATAAGGAGGGTTGACCTCTTTTGCATTTCATATCACAGGAAGGTTTTCCTCCCAGCCGCCTCACTGATACTGCCTTCTGTCAATTTGCAAGAAAGGGGATCTTGCACTTTGCTTTGGTGTCACTAAGTGCTCTACTTTATGTAACACAGCCTTTAGAACATTGCTCTTAAATATATGTTAGGGTCGGGCTATTTAAAGCTCAAGACTTACGCTGCTCAGACGCGAAGCGCAACACTCCAACATAGTTTTAAGTTATGCAAATTGTTTCTTCTCAGTTGCTGCAAGAAGTTTTGTTTTGTGCTACTGGCCTAGGGCCAAACAGGTAGTGTGATATGAATAGGCAGCCCTCCTACTACCTCTCCAGTGGAAGGCTTCAGCCAGCACTGTTCTCCACATCCAAACCAGGGCAGACATAAGAAAGTTGCATTGTGAGGCTGCTTGAGTTAGTTATGCGGAGCCAGCACCTGCCTGGAAGGTAGGAGACTGGGTTCCAATCTTGGCTGTGGTATTGGGAGGTGTCTGTTCACTTCTCTGCCTCACATTCTCCACTTGGTCCAAGAAAAGAGCTGAACAGGGCCATTTTTCCAAAGCAAAAATTTTACTTTTTAAAAACTCGAATTTTTGCATACATGCTTAAATAACAGGCATAAATAGACATGCTGTATCTACTGTATATCCACTTGTCAGCTAAACCCCTTTCTCCATCAGAGATTGGGTCTGATTAACTTGGATCCTAGTCAGTCCCAAGACATGGAAAGTCCAGAAATCTCCCATGATTTCTGTAATTTCCCAGCCTACACAGCTTGTCTGCTTTACCACTGCCATCTCTCTGGGTGCAAACTCAGCCATGCACTACAAAATCCATGCACTCCTGGTGTTTTGTAAGCCGTAGCAGGACTTTGCCATACCTGGGGAGGAGGAATCTGGGAAAGAGTTTTCTTCTACTCTGCATGGCCTCCTGCTCTCTCCTGGCTCCATTCTCCTTCCCATTTTCTCTGCTAGCACCTCCACTCTCTTCCCATATCCCCTGTCTTCCACCCCAACCCCAAATTACCCCTGTTACGCAGAATAGGGCAGCAGAGGGAGATGGGGCTCAGCCTCTGTTCCTAGACTTGCAAGCCCCTTAGTAATATTGGGGGTCACCCTTCTTGGAGAACAGTCTCGGTTACGGTTTTTCCCCTGGTTACATATTTGTTTGATCTCTTACCAGGTGCTCAGGTTTATCATGCATATGGATACAATGGATACTTTAGAAATTTTTGAATGTACAGGTGGGTTCTCTGGCAGACAAGCTGTGTGATGTCGTTAGCCCTGAGCTATATATAAAACCATCAAGACTTTAAAGCTTGAACCTGCACTATTTTGGTGCAAAAAAAGAGAGTGATGTTGAGAAAGAGTGAGAGAAGAACTGGAGTGTTTAGGTATAGATGTGCCACTTCCAAAGTGAAGGTAGGAAAATATATAAACCATCCTATGAATATTAATAAGAATACTTCGCAAAGCACTCCGAGTTCCCAGAAGAAAGACGCTACATAAGCACAAACTTTACCTCATTCATCCTGACAGCATCCCTGTGAGAGGAGATTCCATTTTAGAGACAAGGAAATGGAGAGAAGAGGAGCCATAACTTGTCCCCACAGTCATCATTATCTCAGTTGCAGAGACTCAGCAAATTTCTCCTTATCAAGCCTCTTCTAACAGATCAGCCTTCCTGTTTCATGATACTTCTTTGCTGTTGGACACTGTTCACTATTTCACCTGTCAGTCTCATTCATCTAATCAGACTATGAAGTCCTTGAGGGGAGACCCAGGGACCCTCTATCTTTTCTGCATTTTTCTCTCTCACTGTGTCCAATAGAACGTCAAGGACTCAATACTACTCAATAAATGTTTGTTGATTGACAGACAGTCAGTGTGGTGTGGAAGTGACAATGATTTAACCAACTATCTTTTCCTTTGTAGTTACTTTCTTTTTACTCCTCCCATCATTTTTCTTTTTTTCTGTTATTTTAAAATAATTGCAAGTATCATGAATATCTTGCTTTAAAAAATAAAGCATTATAGAGTTTTCTCTATCATCCCCTTTCCAGATTAATCATTGCTTTATGATAGGATTAAGGAGAATTTTAGGTAACATATTTTTTGAAAATAAACTACATGTGCGTAGTACAGAATTCAAAGTGTTATAAGGTGGTATCCTGTGAAAAATAACTATTCTTATACCCTTCGCCAAAGCTACCTGTTTCTCCATCCCAGATGCAACCAACATTATCAGTCCCCTGTGTGTCCTTCTAGGGATGTTGTATGTTTACACCATATATGTGCACATCATTTTTTTACTTTAAATGACAGCATGTCATAGATTTTGCTCTGCATCTTGCTCTTTTTGCTGAATGACACCTTGGAGACTGTTTTCTGGCAGTATTTATAGTTGCTTCATTCACAATATTCCTCTATATGTGCATACCATCATTTGTTTGACTACTCCTCTCTTAATGGGCATTAGATTGTTCTCCATCTTTTGCTATTTCTGAACAATAATAGAATGTGTGTTTTCCTACATATTTCATATTATGTATGTGGTAGTATATTTATAGACTAAATTCCTAGAAGTAGAATTGCTGGTTCAAAGAATTGTGCATTAAAAATTTTGATAGATATTGCTAAATTGTTCTTTATAGAAACAAGTTATACCTATATACACTCCCAATCACAACGTAAAACCAGGATACATTTTAGAAAAGCTATATATCTGAGATGAAAACACGGGGAAGTTGCAAAAATCAGAGTATAGCACAGTTGCATGTCCCAGCATAGATGCTGATGGCCAACATTCATGCACAGAATGAATGTTGCCCATCCCTGCTGTGGGAGCTTGTGTTCATTAGCCCAAACAACTGTGATTGTGAGGTGATTTTATTTGAAGGGACTTTAAATTGGTACCTTGTTTAACAGTTAAAGCAGCTGTTAGAAAACAACAAACATTTATTGAATATCCCTTGTGTGCCAGGAACACAGATGAACACTTCCTATGCTGTGAGGCAGGTATTGTTATCCTCATTTTTTTGATGAGGAAGCTGAAATTCAGGTTAAGTAACTTGCCCATAATAAGCTATGGAATTCAAGAAGGCCTCTCTCTTTCTAGTATGCCACACTGATTTCTTATATTACTTGTGTGATTTGGAAGATTAAGGAAATAGTCAACTGAAACTGCGTTTTGTCTAAAGTGAGTTCAGCAGCGTTGCAGCAGGGAAGATGTCCGAATATCTGTACTTTGAACTTATCAGTAAAAAAAGAAACCATCTGCTAGCCAAAGGATATTTCCTGAATGTAAAAATCTCAATGACATTGTAGTATTCTCTCATGCAGTAAAGGTCTTAGAGAAAGATCTGTCATCACACAGGATGACCCTGCTCAAGAAGGAACCAATTTTAATCTTAACATCATTTTAGGATTTGGCGCTGTAAGAAAAGGGAGCATAAGGGAGTGGGACACAAGTTTGTTTTTTTTTTTTCCGCATTAGGATACACAGCTGAGCTGCAGCACTGTCAGTGACCAAAATTCAAGCCTTGTGGTTACTGCTATGATGAAATCCTGTGGAAACGGGAGTTTCACTTCCAGACACAGACTGACCAGCAAAAGAACCAAGAAAATCCACACAATCATCTGTTGGTTTTTCCCTACTAAAGAAAACTGGCAGTAATCTATTGCAGGAAGCCAGGGACGGCAATGTGCATCTTCTGTTTGTGTTCATAAGATGTTAGTGCTGGGGGCTTTGAGAGCACCTTTTTAATAGGGGTGTTTTGCATTTCACACCTAGAGGAGTAACCCCAATGCAACTAATTGGTTTAGTTCAACAATTCTTTACCATATTCCTGCCAATATGTGAATATCTCCCGAATGAGTCAGCTGGAAGATATGTGGAATATAAATTCTTGTCTTTGTGTACTGTGTTAGAGGAATAGCCAGTCTAATTGTGCAGATAAACACGCACACACACGAAAAGCTACAAGACATTCCTCCCACAAATGTTCAGAATCTGCTGTGTGAAAGGTACTGAGGCTGGGTGTGGTGGCTCACGCCTATAATCCCAGCATTTTGGGAGGCAGAGGCAGGTGGATCACCTGAGGTCAGGAGTTGAAGATCAGCCTGGTCAAAATTATGAAACGCAATCTCTACTAAAAATAAACACACAAAAATTAGCTGGGTGTGGTAGCACATGCTTGTAGTCCCAGCTACTCAGGAGGCTGAGGCAGAAGAATCGCTGAGCCTGGGAGGTGAGGTTGCAGTGAGCCGAGATCGTACCACTGCACTCCAGCCTGGGCAACAGATCAAGACTCTGTCTCAAAATACGTAAATAAATAAAAATAAAACTGAAAGGTACTGTGCTAGGTTTTCAGAATACAATGGAAAAAATAGATCTGGTCTCTGCCTTCCTTATTTGCATGTTGATAGGGAGACAGATGACTGAACAATTACATTAAGTGAAGATTATAGAAACAAGTGCTAGAGGTATTCAGAGAGGTTACATTAGACTGACTCAGTAGAAAAAAGTGTGAAGTACAAGGTGAATGCGTCCGGCTGAATCCCTATTTACTTCAGTAGGGATGGCACCATGTTCAAGAGGCTGAAGAAGAGACCTGGAGCCAGCGAACAAGACATGGGGTTAATTGAGGGAATTTACATACAGGGTGGTGTAGTGGCAGCAGGCTGGAGAGAAGAACTGCAATCACTTGTAAAAAGCATGCAATTTATATAGAATATTTACTTAGCACCCTCCCCCTAGTAACCTCCACCTGGCAACCTTCATTTAACCAAAAACAAAGGGCCTCTATCCCCTGTATGGCCTGCATTCCATGGGA
This sequence comes from Symphalangus syndactylus, assembly GCF_028878055.3. Classification (NCBI taxonomy): domain Eukaryota; kingdom Metazoa; phylum Chordata; class Mammalia; order Primates; family Hylobatidae; genus Symphalangus; species Symphalangus syndactylus. Next base: position 72,340,421 of record NC_072444.2, on the reverse strand, counting down.
TGGCCTGGGAGTTCAGATGTTCCTCATGGATAAGAAGTGAGCCTCTGGGTTGGCCACTCTCAGATTCTTTAGCTTGGAACTCCAAACACATGTTGTTCTTAGACCATAGGGTCATTCTCAGGGTATGCTTAAGTTATAGCTGTCAGGTGCTTCTGCCATACAGGGTCATTCTCAGGGTGTGCTTAAGTTATTGCTGTCAGGTGCATCTACTATACAGCATGTAGAAGCCAAAAGTGCATATGACCAAATATTTCCATTGTTTTTTTTTTTATTTCCCCTAATGGAAGAAATCTTCCAGTTGAAAGTAAATGTGAAAGTCCTAAATGCTGCTAACCAAGTACTTCCATCCTTCCTTCTTTTGGGTTCATGTAGGATAATACTTTCCAACCCTCTTTCAAGTTAGGCCTGGCCAAATAATTTGTTTTGGTTGAAGCAAGCAAATTTGATATGCACCACTTCTCGCTGGGAACCATAACAGCCGCATCCAATTAGCCACATCTTGTCTTCTGACTGGTGTGGTGATCTTCATGGACACAAATGTTGAGAGAAAGCTTCTGTCAGTCACTTTGCCTGAAGTATCACGATGAACTGAGCCCTATAGCATTTATAAGATGCACATCACTGTGGCTTTAGCCCACTGAGATTTTGGAGTTGTGTGTTTCTGTAACCCATCCAGTCTCATAGATGGATTTCCCATTCATTTAATTTTTTTGACAAATGTTTCTTGCAGAATGCTAAGCATTAGTCTTAGATGCTAGGAATAAATCACAGAAAAATACAGATACATTTCTTATTCTTTTAAAGTTTCTGTTCTAGTTGAGGGAACGTTAGGAGGTGAAGCTGGAGACAGATAACAACAAGTAAACAAATGAAAACAAAATTAGTAAGATTTTAGATTATGATAATTCTTACCAAGGTGGTAAGATAGAGAGTGCCTTTTTATTCAGGGTGTTTTAGACACAGTGGTCAAAAAAGACATCTCTGAGAAGGTAACATTTGTAGCTAAAAAGCTGAAGCATGAGGAAGAGTCAACCAGATTAAAATCTAGGAGACAGTGATCCTGAAAGAGGGAATAGTAAAAGCCCTAAGATCAAGGAACTTGGCTTGTGTGATGAACAAAATGAAACCAAAGTGGCCTGAGGAAGGTGCTTGCAGGGAGTCAGCTGTGGTACTGACAGAGATCAGAGAGGCAACAGCCTGATGTTATAGCTATAGTAAGAAGCTTGATTTTTATATTAGGTAAAATAGGAGGTAATTGCAATATTTTAAGGAGGAGAGTGATGTGATGTTATTTATGTTTTTAAAAGATAACTGTTTGCTATGAAAGAAGGCCAAGCTTGGATGCAAGAAGGCCACTTAGGAGCTAGTGCAACATTCTAGGAAAGAGATTTCGGTGGCTTGGTTTAGGGTGGCAGCAATGGTGGTGGAGAGAATTGGATATATTCGAGATATGTTTTGCTCATATAATGTAGAGGATTTACTGACAGATTGAATGTGGGTGGATATTAAGATGATGTCTACATTTTTGGCCCAAGTTTAATGGATAGTGCCATTCACTGAGAGAGGGAGGATTGGAGTAGAATGAAGAGAGGGAATTGGAGGACAACTAGTTCAGTATATGTATGTTTAGTGTTCATATTATATTTCAAAATTAAGATATCAAGACAGAGTCTTGGGCCCCAAGTAGATGTTAAGCCTGGAGGTAAAACAAGGAGTCATTGGCAGACAGACAATATTTAAAGCAATGAGAATAGATGAGGTCATGTAGGGAATGGGTGTAGAAAGTAAGAGGAGAGTCCAGCACTGAGCTCCTGGGCAGTCCAAAATTTGGAGGCTGAGTAAAAGAGGGGTTATGGAAGAGGACTGAAAATGAGTGACCAATGAGGTAAGAACAAAAGCAAAAGAGTGTGGAGTGCTGGAAGCCAAGAGAAGGAAGAGAGTTAAGAAGAGAGAAATTGGTAAATATGTTGACTACTATTGAGAGGTGAATGAGATGAGAAGATTTTTGTTGACTTTGGCACAGAGAAGATTGTTGGTGAGTTAAAATGAGCAAAGTAGTGGAGCTAGATGCTAAATTGCAGAGGATTGAAGAAGGAATGAATGCCGAGTGAAAAAGTAAAGAAGCTATGTGTAGAGACATTGTAAAAGCAAACAAAGGAATGGACCAATGGGTAGATGGTAGGCATGTGATTCATATGTGTCAGTGGTGATTGTTTTCATCAAAACCATTTTTTAAAAGATAAGAGGTTCTAAATCATGTTTTATAGTGATAGGAATAATCCGAGGGAGGGAGGAAGAAGGAGGAGGAATAAAAGAAGAGGAAGAAGAAGAAAGGGAACACTAAATATAAAGGACCCGAGAGCCGTGGAATTACGGACACCAGTAGAAAAGCAGGCACTGGGTTTGACTTCGACGGGTGATTAGGGTTTGTGAAGATGGAAATCAATGTGGATCTCAATAGCAGAGGTGCGTATGTGATAGTTAAGATGGAATCTTGGCACAAAAAATTAGTAGGATGGATTGGTTGAAATCATGATTTTATCAGAGAAATCATAAAACTAAAACTTGGATATACCTGATACAATTGGAGAGTTGGAAGGGAAGTTTGCTCAGTGCGGGAGTCCATTCTACCACTGACTCAACAGGTGTCCACCTGGCCTCTGTTTGAAGGTCAGGGCAGATTGCAGAGACCCTAATTAATACCTGAGTCAGCTTTGGGAATTTATTATTTAGGCCACAAAAATCAGGGTGGATTTTAGAGTTTGAAGGGATTTGACCAAAGCAATATTTTAAGCAGCTTCACAAGGAGGAAAGATTTAGGACGAGAGCAACATCATCACCATCACCTGGGAACTTTTCAGAAATGCAAATTTTGGGGCCACACCTCAGACCTCCTGAATTGGATGCACTAGGAGTGGGCCTCAGAAATCTGTTTGAACAAGCCCTCTAGGTGATTCTCATGCATGCTAAATTTGAGAACCATCAGCTGCTAGATAGCAAACATATGGCGAAAGGAAGCCAGATGCCAGAGGGTGAAGGAGTGAATAGGAAGTAAGAAGTGAAGGCAGCTGGAGTGATCACTTTCCCCAGTTAGCTCTGACCTCATTTCCTGGGGTTGTGGTTGGAGAGTGCTCCTTTAGGACCTCTGGATTCTGCTTATTTGGTACTATCTTGACTTCTGTTTGCCTATACCTCATTTTGTTAATGCATTTTTTCAGTGCTATTGTATTTGTGGTGGTATGAACTCTTTAATTAGAAAGAAAATTTTATTAGTAGGAGAAATGACTTCATTTTTTAAAAGCATTCTTATAGTACCCAACATGGTGATCAGCATGCCATAGTTTCTTTAAATAAAGACTAATTCACATACTAATGCACCTAGGAACTGCAATGTCCCGGCATAATTCTGCCATGGCTATTTAGGAGAAAAATGAAAAAAGAAGAGTCTGAGGCAGTAAGGGCCTAAAAGGAAGAGAAATGGGTATGGGAAGATTTAGTGGTCATAAGAATCTTTGGGAAAAGTTGAGAAGTACACTGACAAGAAAGGACTGATGAGAGGTGACTGGTAATTTGTCACAGGTTAGCAAATTAACAGTGCTAGTTCAGGGAGAGGAATCTAAGAAGGCTTTCCTCTTCAACTATTTAGTCTTCACTGCAGAAGAGAACAAACACATTTAATATGAATGTTTTCTATCCCTGCCACTGCTTATCAGCAAGACTTTCCCTTGCTCCAATGTCAAAATAGTCAGGCTACTTTTTGACTTGGTTGGCCAGCCATTGATCCATTCAAACCCAAGCTGTTGGCCTCAACCTTTCCTCCTTGGCATCAGTTTGATTTATCTCCTAACTTCTGGGTTGCAGGCTCTAGCTGTGAAGTTTCCCATTTCCTTTAGAGTTCAAGACACCTGATTTCCTCTTTTTCTGTAAGACTATGATTGTTGATCACTTAGGCTGAATGTCTGTACATGTGCTGGTGGTGGTGGGGAGTGTGTGGCTGAAAGGAAGTAAACAGATCCTGAAGGTGCATCAGTTGTTTTCCTCCTTCCATTGTGGTTAGGTGTGTCTCCTGTAGTCCAAGAGGTCAGTCAGGGAAGGAATCACTACATTTCCTAGTCCTTAAATAACTTCTGCCTGAAAGAATTTTTGATTGATGAATTTTATGGGAAAAAAGTCTTCAGAAAATGCTTTTGGCAATCTTCAATAGGACAGATGGAAATGTGCCTGGCAGGGTCTGATGTTCTAGGATGAAGTTTCCATCATCTTTTGTCTAGTCACAGAAGGTACTTTGGAGTAAGGAAAGTAAAGCTGAGTTTGATGTGGGCTCATTTGGCTAGATATATGCTAGTCGGACATGCAATTTTTTGGCATGGGTGTCTAAAGTTTTCTGTAGTAAATAGGGATCTTAGTGAACATGTGATAAAGAAAACATAAAACCTCAACAATTGCAGTCATAAAAAGAAAACATTAAAATAGAAATCTAAAATCCACATGTCTGTAAGAATCTGTACATGTAGACAAAAACGTGTCTACGTTACGGGTCAGAGCAGAACCAGAGCCACGACGTAAGGAAAGATCTAGGTTAGATCAACTAAGCAATGAATGCTCCTGGCAGGTTTACTGAGCTTCCGGCTGAGCAAAGGTATTCTGCAGTTTGTATTTTTGATGTGTGTTGTTAACTAATTAAACGCATGTAGCCTTCCTGTGAAGTGAGTCAGTGTTCCTCATTTCACATATGAGGAAACAAGGGCAGAAAGGATAAATGACTTGCTATTTTGCCAGCCAGAAGCATCACCCAGACATACTGCTAGCATTTCCAGTGAGGTTTCAAAGAATGACTTTAATTTCAAATTTAGTTTGGGTTCATGCAAGGCCGCTGAGGTGAAATTTTCAGGTCTCTAAAGCCACTCACTTGGTCCTGCCTGAGAGGTAGATAATGGTCAGGGAGGGTCTACTTGGAAGGTGTGGGGGTTTTAAGTGCTTCTCATGGTAACTTAAATGAGCACTTGTCTTGCTTTCTTACTATAAACTTTCCACCCCTGAGTGCCATTTATGTGCTACACAGAACAAAGAGCAAGCTTGCTGGAAAATTAATTAATTCAATAATTGGTGGCAAAGAAACTTGAAAGCTGGCCAGACCAGCAACTTGGTGTGATTTGCAGCAACAGAATAGAAAAATACCTGAGGAATGAGTTTCATGTTTATTTTTTGGGTACTATAATCATTGACAATAAGAGAAGGGGCCATTGAGAACAAACATCATGAATTCAATTTTTCTCATGTGTGATGGGAGCTTTCTGTGTGGAGTGACCCCCACATAAGACAGAGTGCTCAGAAGTGTGGGGTTTGTAGAGTAGGAAGTAAGCAGATTGTTATGGGAGAGAAAGACTGCATCAATCCGCAGACATTAGTGAAGAGGGTGTGATTTCTTAAGCAAATAGTGCAGAGAGAGCAGAGAAACCAGAGTCTGCAGATGGTGTGATACTTAATTTTATGGGTCAACTTTACTGGACCATGGGGTGCCCTGATATTTGGTCAAACATTATTTCTGGGTGTGTCTGTGAGGGTGCTTTGGATGAGATCCACATTTGAATCTGTAGACTGAGCAAAGCAGATTTTCCTCCCTTATATGGGTGGGCCTCATCCAATCAGATGAAGGCTCGAATAGAACAAAAAGGCTGAACCTCCCTTGAGTAAGGGGGGACGCCTCCCACCTCACTGCCTGAGCGGGAACATTGGTCTTTTCCTGTCTTCAGACTCAAACGTTGGTTCTTCTTGGTTCTTCAGCTTGCCAGCTTTCTGACCGGAACTTATGCCGTTGGCTACCCTGGTTCTCTAGTTTGCTGATTGCCAACTGCAAATCTTGGGGCATTTTAGCTTCTATACTCATATAAGTCAATTCTTTATAAATATCTCTCTCTGTCTCTCTCTCTCTCTTTTTCTATATGTGTACACATATGTATTCTATTTTATACATATAGTCTATTGGTTCTGTTTCTCTGGAGAACTCTCATTAATACAGTTGAAAATGGGGTTTTAGGACACATCCAAGATTTTGAAGGATAAGATTTTACCTGTGGGTGGTGGTTGTCAGTGGCAGGAAAAGAGGGCAATGAAAATCCAGTATTAGGTGAGACAGACATACCAGGAAGAGGGGAAAATGTAGACTTGTGGGCAGTGAAAGATTCCAGCTGTGTGCTCCATTCCACAGTCTGTAAGTGTAGAGATTATCACTACTGCACTTTGCCAGTGGGAAAGGGAACTAATTAATTAGAGGAAAGGAGGATCTTACAGTGTTGGGAAATTTTAAATTTCAATGGAGAAGTTGTCAGAATGTTTCAGAATGAGTCAGAAGGAGCTAAATATTTAGGGGTGCATGGTTTGTGAGCATATGATTCATAGGGGGAATTTTACATGCTAAATATATCATTGAGTAAGTGGGTTTTTCTGGTGGTTTTTTTTGGCGTTCAAGTTTGCCTTATTAGCAATAAAGCTCTAATATGAAGTGATTATATACTTAGAAAACTATCTTTCAAAGATGAAACTCAAATAATTTTGTAGATGAATTTTAATATGGTAATTTTTTATAATGACCTTTCTTAAATGTACCTTGAGAACAAATATCAGCAGGTGTTGAATGGCTGGATGAAGAGCCTTGTGTCAAGTTCTGAGTAGAGGTTCAGAAAGGAGTAAGCAAAGATAGAATATTCGTAATCAAAAGTCCAACTTTCAAGATGTATCAAAATACCTAAAGATTGCTATACCAATTATTCCTCTAAACTCTTTCTAGGGATCTAGCTTACAGTAATAATCCAGAATATGGAAAAAGTCACTGTACAAAGACATTAAGATATTATTAATAAATGTAAAATATAAAAAATTTTGAAAAATAAGAAGCAAGCATTATTCCCACGTCTTGAATAATGTTGAAATAAATTATAGCACACCCACTTAACAGAGTATGCTATTTATATACTATTATGCACCAATAAAATGTTGGCTATGAAGACTATATAATAAATATGGGAAAAGTGTATATACTTGTCTTAAATGGAAAGATTAAGATAATAGCATTTAATAATAAACTAACATTTATTTAGTACCTATTAGCTAATATCTCAATTTTACATTCTTTACATGTTTTAACTCATTTAATTATCACAATCGTATGTGGTACGTATTATTATTACTCCCATTTTGCAAATGAAGGAACTGAGACAGAGAAAGGTTAAGTAATTTTCCAAGGTTACACAGCTAGAAGTAGAGCCCAGGATTGGAATGCAGGCCATCTGGTCCAGAGACGGGATATAAAATTATGTCTGTTGGCCAGGCGCGGTGGCTCACGCTTGTAATCCCAGCACTTTGGAAGGCCGAGGCGGGCGGATCACGAGGTCAGAAGATCGAGACCATGGTGAAACCCCGTCTCTACTAAAAAAAAAAATTAGCTGGGCGTGGTGGCGGGCGCCTGTAGTCCCAGCTACTCGGAGAGGCTGAGGCAGGAGAATGGTGTGAACCTGGGAGGCGGAGCTTGCAGTGAGCCGAGATTGCGCCACTGCACTCCAGCCTGGGCGACAGAGCGAGACTCCGTCTCAAAAAAAAAAAAAAAATTATGTCTGTTATATGATTAAAACTGTCTATTAGGATAAGTTGGAGAGAGAATGTATTGACTTTAAAAGGTGAAAACACTTTTTATATACAACCATATTTCTACAAAGCTATTATCTTCTATGATGCTCTACTTACTCAGCCACTGAAATAAACATGACCTTGTCAGTCCTGAAAGTACTAAATGGATTGTGTGACTCCCTGGAGGAACATGGGCAGTTGTTTTCTTGGCATTTTAAGAGTGATCTGCAGTGGTCTTAAGTATAATTTACCATTTGTCTTCTCTCTTGTGAATCTGGTTGCACACAATTTGGAAACCAGAGGAGGTGCCTGATATTGGCATGGATAGACCCAAATAAAACTTTGCAGGTTGATATTACCCTTTGAGGACATTGTGGAGCCTACACTTCAGACTCACACAAGACCATTTTATAAGAATATTATATGACATGTAGTTGTTATTTACAGTTCACAAGTCATTTTCGTCATCATCTTACAAAAAGATTGCCTTTATTTTGCAGATGAAGAATTAAGGTTCTTCTAGGCAAACCTTGAATGCAGCAAAACAATGAAAAAAAGCAAGAAGAAAAAAAGAATTAAGGTTCAAAGATCACTTAAATTGCAAAGCCCAAATTCAAAATCTACTATTCTGTTCTTTTAAACAAAGATGTGATCATACTATCTATATATCTCTCTCTCTTCTTCCCTGCAATTTGCTTTTCTCAATACTATATCATGGACATCTCTTGAAGTTAATATGTAAATCTGACTCCTTTTCTTTTTTTTGTGATAGAGTCTCGCTCTGTCGCCCAGGTTAGAGTGCCGTGGTATGATCTTGGCTCCCTGCAACCTTCACTTCCCTGGTTCAAGCGATTCTTTTGCCTCAGCCTCCCAAGTAGCTGGGATTACAGGCACACCACCATGCCTGGCTAATTTTTGTATTTTTAGTAGAGATGGGGTTTTGCCATATTGGCCAGGCTGGTCTCAAATTCCTGACTTCAGGTGATCCGCCCACCTCGGCCTCCCAAAGCGCTGGGATTACAGGCATGAGCCACTGAGCCTGGCCAGACTCATTCTTTTGATAGTTGCATGATAAGCTGCACCATATGGATCCATTGCTATCTATTCAAACTTTCCACCCTTTGTAGTCATGTAGGTTGTTTCAAGTTCTTGCCATTACAAACACAACTGCAATAAACATCCTTATTATATATGTTTTTATGTACTGGTACTTCAATTTTTACAGGATTGATTCTCAGAAGTAAAATTGCTGAGTCAAAGGATATATGCTTTTAAAATTTTAATATATATGTCAGATTCCTTTCTAAAAGGCTGAATCAAAGACATTTCCGCTGATGAGTTATGAAAATGCTTGTTTGTCTGCATCCTCACCAGCACTGGAGGTTGTCATTTGTAAATTTATTCTAGTCTCCTATAGAATGATCCCTAGTATTCTGAGTTTATTTCTAGACCTCTGTCTTTTCAATCAAGATATGATAAACAACAAACATTTTGGGCCCCCAAATTAAAAAAAATAGTTATCTTTAGGAGATTATTCATAATCTATTAGGCTTGAACTCTCTTAAGAGACTGCTTTTGGCCTCAACCACTGCTTTGTATACACACAATATATCAATAAATAATAACCATTATGGTTGAACATTAAATTTGACAGTATAGTAAGTTATGAACAAATCTCCTCATTAGCAGCACTATTATTTTGGTGTTTGCAGCAATCTAGTATTATTCACAGCTAAGTTGAAACAAGAGCCATTATGTATATAAGACATTTTAGCTCATTTACTCTGAACCTGCTTTGCATACAAGGGCATTGGGCGCTCATGACATGGTGTAATGTCAGAATAGGATGCAAACTGAAGTGAAGAGGAATAGGACCTCTTTGACATGGGAGCATATTAGTATGTACTTGGATGCTCATAACTTTAGAACCAAGTTAACAATTGTTTAGGACTAGATTCAGATTTTAATTTCCATCTGAGTGACCCACGTATTTTCTTGTTGTTGAAATGGAAGGGCTACTGTTCTAATAATACATTTATGTATGTATTCTTGCCTTTGCCAATTAGTCATGAGTTGGATTTGACTGTGCTTAATTCCTTTTAAAAAAATTCTTATCAATATTTTACAAGCTCAGATTGGGAAGTTAATTCATTTGAGAAGTGTTTTGTGCATATTTATTTATTTATTTATTTAGCTTGTATAGTATCCATTTCCCTTTTTTTTTTTCTGGCAATGACACGTTGATTTTACTTTTGGGAACCGGCCCTCAGTAAATGAGGTTTAGATGAGCCTTGCTTGCAGCACCTCCCTCCAGCCCTGACTCTGGTATATTATATTCCCTCGGCACATGGTTGGTTCAGGGATGGGCATATGACCTAGTCTAAGACAATGGTGCTCAATTCTTGCACATTTATCAGAATTATGGGCAAGAGACTATCCCTTTCTGCAGTAATTGCTAGCTCTGGGTTGAGTTAAGCATGAGCTATAAGATCACCATAAAGACGGGGTACATCTGGTAATGAAGTCAACCTAGAAGTTTTCAGAGCCAAGAGGTGGAGAGAAACTGAGTCCAGATGGTACCATTTGAACCCCTGGTTCAGGTTTCTCTGAACTTTTTATTCTGTGAGCCAATCATTTTTCTTCCTCTCCTTATTATTAACTCCATCCATGTTGAATTGAACATTTTTTACTTGCATCCAAATGATACCTTAAGTTTTAAATTGCTTTGATTTTTCTATTGTATTACTATTTGTATGATTTTTTCAGGGGCTTGTTTCACTGAAGGACTCAAAGTTATTTTTAAGACTATTTCTAATACAAAGTATTGATCAGATATAAAACAAACAAATAAACAAATGTAGGAGCTGAAGGATGAACTTCTCTTTGGCAGTTCAATAAATATAAAAGGTTACTCTTGGCTGGGCATGGTGGCTCACGCCTGTAATCCCAGCACTTTGGGAGTTCAAGGCAGGTGGATCACCTGAGGTCGGGAGTTCTAGACCCGCCTGGCCAAAATGGTGAAATCCTGTCTCTACTAAAAATACAAAAATTAGCTGGGTATGTGGCTCATACCTGTAGTGCCAGCTACTCAGCAGGCTGAGGCAGGAGAAATTGCTTGTACCTGGGAGGTAGAGGTTGCAGTGGGCTGACATCATGGCATTGCACTCCAGCCTGGGTGACAGACCAAGACTCCCTCAAAAAACAACAACAACAACAAAAAAAAAGTTAGTCTTTTGTTTTTTTGACTGAGTTTGTTGAGTATGTTTTTAGGTCACATGTTTATGGGATTTCAAAATGTTTTTAGTTCTTTAGATAATAGCATATGGAAACTTATTACCCTGGTACATTAAATATTGCTCTAGGGGCTGAGAATACAGCAAGGGCTACTGACAGCACCAACTGAGACCAGAATCCTTCTTTGGGGCACCATGTACGAATCACAAATGATTTCTCAGCTTCCCCTTTATTGTGTCCTGTTTGAGGCACCTAAAACAGATTTGGGGAATTAATTTTCTTTCCTCTGAGCCAAGCTGGATCATATACTAACTCTCTTAGAAGAGTCAGGGCCAGGCGCGGTGGCTCACGCCTGTAATCCCAGTACTTTGGGAAGCCGAGGCGGGCAGATCATGAGGTCAGGAGATCGAGACCATCCTAGCTAACATGGTGAAACCCTTTCTCTACTAAAAACACAAAAAATTAGCCAGGCATGGTGGCACGTGCCTGTGGTCCCAGCTACTCCGGATGCTGAGGCAGGAGAATGGCGTGAACCCGGGAGGCAGAGCTTGCAGTGAGCTGAGATGGCGCCACTGCACTCCAGCCTGGGTGACAGAGCAAGACTCCATCTCAAAAAAAAAAAAAAAAAAAAAAAAAGTCAATAAGAACACTTAATTATTTCAGCAATAAAATATAAGGATGGGTAGGGAAACACAGCGTATTTTCCCCCGAAGAGTTGGGGGAAGGCCAGTCATCCTTTGTTGAGACTCCAATCTAGGAAATATTTTTGCCAACAAAAGGAGCAAAACAAAATGAAAAATTTCAGCTGGGCGTGGTGGCTCACGCCAGTAATCCCAACACTTTGGGAGGCCGAGGTGGGCAGATCACCTGAAGTCAGGAGTTTGAGACCAGCCTGGCCAACATGGCGAAACTCTGTCTGTACTAAAAATAAAAAAAATTAGCTGGGCGTGGTGGTGCACCTGTAGTCCCAGTTACTTGGGAGGCTGAGGCAGGAGAATCGCTTGAACCCAGGAGGCAGAGGTTGCAGTGAGCCGAGATTGCATCATTGCACTCCAGCCTAGGGGATAGAGGATAGAGCAAGACTCCATCTCAAAAAAAAAAAAAAAAAAAAAAAAAAAAAAAATCTCCAATGATCTTAGAGTGGCCAAATGTGGGGCAAGACTGAGAGTGACCTGAAGCAGGGCCATACAGGTGAGAGCAGCATGCGGGTCCATGTGCATTGAAAGAGGAGTCTTGCCTGGGTTGAAGCACTGTAAAATGTATGGAGAAAGCAAATGTTCTTAGAAATACTACTGCTATAAATGCTATACTTAAACCACATCCCGTGCAAGGGCAAAAGCAAAGACTAAAAATTACCTAGACTTAGTAATGAAGAAATGTACATGAGGAAATGACACATCAAAGCACAGGGCACAGACATGACAAGGGTAGTGTGGGGTACACAGAATATGATGGACAGTATAAGGAGAGACCTAGAAAGGAACTTTAGAATAGGGACATTTCCCTTAGCTCTATATGGCTGAGTCTTCACCAGTTCTTTAAGGAGTGGAATTGAGGTGAAAGAAAAATATTTGTAGAGTGAGTACTATTGGGCACATATAATGTTAAGTAGTCTAAGGTCCAGTGAATTTTACATTTTCTTTTGTATGGTTTTTTGCTTAAAAGCATAGAAAACTGCTTCTAGCTCTCATTCCATAGCAAAAAAAAAATCTGTCATTGTAGTTACTCGTCTGTAGCCTCCAGGAAATCTTTAACCTGGCGGGTCCCTTACAGTGGTACAGTTAAGGTTCTGGTGCCCAGAGTGAGCAGACAAAAAGAGTAACACCTGAGATGGAGTGATAACTCACATTGGGATGATTGCCATGTGATTGTGCCACCTGGGCCATGCTCCCAAGCAGCATATTCAAGGAGTTCCTAGGTTCCAGGTTACACATTGGACCTCAAAAGCCACACACCAGGCATCCACAATACCAACCCCGTGGATGTTCTCTTGAAACAGCTAACATGACTGGTGCAAGGAAATCTCCCTAGTGGTACCTTCACATCTCCACTATCCATCTGTCTTTCTTTTGGATAATATTCTAGCTAGTCAGAAAGACTAGGGGGCAGTGTGTTTGTGCATGTAAAAATTTGGAGCTATGGAACAAGCAACAGAAGACAGGTTCTGTATTCTGTCAAGCGCCCAACACATCCAAGGTTATTTGTATGACCCTGCACAAGTTCCTTAACCACTCTGGCCTCAGTTTCCTCATTTGTAAAATGTGGATAATAATAATACCTACCACATAATGATTTTTAAGAGGGTAAAATAAATTAGTACATATAACATGTACAGCGCACTATCAGGCATATACTAAGCACTAGATAAATTTTAGTGATGCTGATGATGATGGTGATGCTGATGATAATCTCTCACTGTGATAACTGACCATGGTCCAGTCGGCCAGTTCGAGTAGAAAATAAAGTTATGACTGCCACAACCCCTCCAGGGAGATAATGGATTAGAAATTTAGCTGGAAAGATGGTTTGGTTGTTCAAATAGACTGTGTACTAGTTCATATTTATGTCAGCTTATTTACATTATGTAGATTAGCAATGTTACTTTCTGTTGAAAGCAACTTATGACGGTGTGAATAACCAACATTTTCTATGTGGAAAGACACCCATGTGCCTATGACAGAGGTTAATGAACATGTTAGGGGACATACCATTACCTGGCAAGTTTTGGCTATCACCAAAAAAGTGTCCTAGGAGCCATTAGAGAAACCGACATCTTTCCATGGTAATATCTCTTGCCCATAAAAGCTTGAGCTCTAAAAAGCTCAGGAGATGATATGGCTTGAGATTAAAAGGCCAAATCAAGCGTGTGCTTACACGTGTTCAACTCGTGCTTTGCAGAGAGTGATGAGAGCATTTTAAAATTCTACTCTTACCTAGATGCTGTTGTTTGTTTCCATGACACTGGTTCTGGGAATGGCACTGAGCACATTCAGCCATTACAAGTGATGGATTAGACAGTAATTGATGTGTGTTATGAAATTCACATCTGAGCCTTCCACCAACTGAGAGTCAGTTTGATTTGATCTGGCAAAAGGAGTTTCAAAGCATTTGGTTTTTAAATTATAGTGATTTATAGAAAAGTGCCTCTTAAGATGACTATCAGCTGGTAGCAGGTTGAGTTCCCAGAAAAAGTACACTTTCATTGTCCTTATTTCTCCAAATGGCAAACCTGGTAGGGTACTCCTCTTCAACGTGGCCTCCTGGGGCCCTCTCTTCCTTTTGTTGGGTGTGCTTCTACAGGTAGAATTGCTGATACTAAGATTGTAGTTTACTGGGCTGTAAATTTATTTTGGATTATTGGATAATATTGGATTGTCAAAACTGTGGAATAAAGCACTTTAAACATAAAGAAGTTAGAATTTTAAAAACCTTCGTAAGTTTATGTGGACAAGAATATGTTATTTTCTTTCAATTCAAAATAGATGAAGTTTGCCCCACAAAATTTCTCGTGACTTTAAATTCTACTTTCTGATTCTCACATTCTCTTTCCATCATATTATCTCCCTAGCAAATAACGTACAAGCACTGAATACCTTCCTCCTCCCTCGACAACTCCTTCTCTAATAAAGCTTGCAGAAATGTGATCTCAGTCTTTTATTCTGTTGTTAGGTTTTACCTTAGTATGATTAAGTTTCTGTGTCTATTTTACCTTTTCTGGGTATTTGCGCTTCAGGCTTTTTATTTCTGGCTGAGATACAGGGTTTTCTCCCTTATTCAAGGAATTTCAAGCATCGTTAAACAGGAAGGGAGTCTTTCTGGAACTGGGTAAGACAATCTTCTGATCTCATTCTAGACCTTCTTGTAAGTCTCTGGAGGTGAACCTGACTTAATCACACTGGAAAGATCCAAAAGAGAATCATTAGGAATCACCCTCCACTCAGATATGGATGCTGGAAGCCTGCACCAGGAGAGGAAAGACATGTTTTGGTGTCTTCCACAAAATATAGGTCTCCTATATGAGTCCCCAGGGTAGTACTTCTCAAATTTAATATGCATTTGAATTATATGACATCTTGTTAAAATATTGATTCCAATTTTGTAGATTTGGGGTAGGGCCTGAGGTTCTACATTTTTAACAGCCGCCCATGTAATGCTACTCTAATGTTGCTGGTTCCTAGATTTGAGTAGCAAGAGTCTAGAAGATTCTATTCTTCTAATTCTTCTTCCTTGACTCTTCTTGACTTTCTTTTTCCTAAGATGAAGCTTATATATATGTATATATATGCATATATTTATACACATACACACACACACATCCCTTATGGCACACTTAATGTTACTCTTACTAGTTTGATGATATTCCATATAATAGTTTCTTTAAAATAATCAAATGATATTCACAAATGTGCTAGATATTTTTTCTACATACCGGACGTATAAAGGTAAACAAGACAGACAAAAATCCCAACTCGTGGAGTTTTCATTCTACTGGGAGAAGCAGAAAATTACCAAATTGTAAATAAATACATAAAATCACGCCAGATGGGAATAAGTGCTATACAGAAAAATAGGTCATGGTAAGGGGAGAGGAGAGAGTAGGTGCTTTGGTATGGTTGTCCTGGATGACACCTCTCCTCTCTTCTTCAAACCACAACAAAATGCAAATTACGTTATTATTAAATAAGCTAAAATTTAATTCAAACAGTAGAAACCCAAGGAAAGATCTATTGAATGAAAACAGAAAGTCGTTCTCTCTCACTACTATAAAATTTGAGTTTGCAAATGTAGCGTATGTTGAATAATATGGTTCTTCCGAGGAGTAAACCACTCCCCATCTGATGGCATAAAATCTTCCAGACTGTTAGGGCACCACTTAACATATTACCCACTGGCATTTCTACATAGGCTGGAACATTCATGAGCTCTGAAAAAAAATCAACAAACCTTCTTAAAGAATGCTGATTTAGTCACTTGACGGACTCCACTGTATGATCAAAGGCTCTGATACTGCCTTCAGAATTCATACTGAACTCAAAAGCTTCCATTTATAGGTGAGGATCCCGAGGTTAAAAGGATGGCAGCTTTAGCAGCTTATTGGCCAAAGCCCTACTGGTGGTCAGGTGAAGAGCTAGGACCAGAGTGAACGTTGGTCTCTAAATTAGCAGCTTTCTGGTCTCTACACTCTGCATTATTGCCCCCTGACAAAAGGGCTTCACTTGGTAAGATTAAATAGAGTTTTAAACACAATGTTCTTAAGATGTTTCACGGAAAAGATTAAACAGGTATGGTGACTCAGATCTGTTATTTATCTGTGAAGATACAGAGCTGCATGATCAAATAGTATAGATTCCTAGAGTGTCTGTTGTACAGCATCTGTACTTGCTTGGTGCAAAACTCAGTAAATATCAACACCAACAACAAACTGGCATCTTTCAAATAAACTCATATCTTTTTTAAAAAATAGAATTGATGATGGTGCGGTATAGCTAGTATGTCCGGTCAAAAAATAAGCTTTCCTTCAGAGAAAAGCAGCTGGTGCTACAAGATGTGCTTCTGAAAAAGAGAAAAAGAATGCAGTAACTTCTAAGCAAGTTTCCCATTGAAGGAGAATGCTAAATTTGTGTCATTACTCTGAAAATTAGTAAATCAAGAATGTTTGTTTACATTAAAAAAATAGAATTGATGAGCATTCAATAAGCTCTTTGGTGGCAGGTTTGTTGAATGGGTGAGTGAAAACACCAGCAGCTCCATTTTGAGGTTTCTTAGCCCTGGGCTGCCTACTTACACTTGCAAGCAATGTAGGTAGAAGCAAGCAAAAACCATCTGGGTAATATATCTTCATTGTAGGTTGGTTTTTGTTTATTTTGTAATTCTAACCTCTAGTTTTACCACTACTTGATTTTTAGTAAGGGTACTTGAATTGGTTTGTGTTTGCCCTTATTTGGAGTCAATGTACATAGAAAAAAAAAAACAGATTTAATGTAGCAAGAATATTTCTTCTGTTGCTTAAGCTTTTCCTTTTAAATTTTTTTTTTAAATGGTAAATCTTTGTTATTATCATGTCTGATTATTCAGGGACTATCATATGAATTGTACCAGTGGTAATTCCTTTAGAAAGACAAAATTTCTAGATTTTTTTTGCCAATTGAAGTATTCAGTGTAAAAACAGATTTCTTCAAATGTAGCAAATTGTTGGTTCATTTACTAACCATGTTTGTTTCATGTATTTGCATTTGCCAGACAAACACTGAGAATATATATTTTAATTTTATTGCAAAACCACCATTTCAAGGCATACCGTGAAATTATAATTTATGTTACTGAGATTTTTGTAGTTTTAGAATGATCATTTCAATTTAGCCGTGGGTACCTTATACCATTATGCTAGGAACACTTCCAGTTTAAACATATATAATTTATTTTTAACAGATTTTGCTTGGGGTACACAAATGAAATGTAACAGTCATTACAGAGATTGTCTTAGTTCATTTACTAAACATGAATTCATGTCCTCAGTTTCTCTTCTTCTGCTCATGGCTTCCTGGCTTGGCTTCTCTCCCCTACTTTGATGCAAATTGCAGGTTGAAGGACACATGGGGCTCCTTGTGGGGGGGTGTGGGGAGAAATGTGGATAATCTTGGCATATGGCATGGGTATGTTATTCAGATATTCTGAATATTTTAGATAGTTCCCTCTGAAAAATTAAATTTCTAAATGATCCTTCCTTCATTCCCAACCCCTTCACATGTGAAACACTTCTATGCTTCAAAACTCCCAAATAAACAGCCTTGATCTTGAGACCTTTCTTTTTTTTAGAAGATAATGGTTTTAGCTTTTGAAGTTGTTTTACCTTTATTCAGAAAAAGTATTAAAAACTCAAGTTCTAATTAGAATCCTCATTCTCTCTCAAGTAGAACAGATCAAAGAAACGAAGGTGGAGATTCTGCATATCACAGCCTCATGAGTTTTCAGCAGGAATTACAGTGTTGAGCATATACATTTAAATAATTTAAAAGTATTGTGTAATAGGCTGTGTATTGAGCCTACGCACAGCAAGTTCTGACCTCCAAATATTTGTATTGTGTTTGCATTACCTTTGCACACCAAATCTTTGTTGCTTATTATGTGTTGCCAAGCTTAGTACACATGGTGTACAAACTATTTCCTTCTTTCTATCCTTAGAACGATGTTTGAGGAAGGTCTCACTGTATAAAGCGGTTTGTTGCTTGGGCAGATTTTATGCCGTTTGAAAATGGAATTATGCAGAGCATTTATCAAGAGTGTAACGGAGATTTTGGATTCAACAAATAGGTGGGGCTCAGAAATTAGGTTTTCATCAGTAGTGAATAAATTTCTCTAAAGGATTAAGGTAGCAGAGCAAGCATTTGCAGATTTGTATATACTCTATACTGAGATTTTATAAGATGCTTTAAGGAGCCATATAACTTCCCAGGCAGAAGCTAAAAATAAAGACGCAATTCTGTGAGCATTATGGGTTGTTAGGTGACTTTGCTTCAGGCCATCAAATAAAATGGCACATGCCATTAGCCTTACTGGGAGAGGATTTTAAATATCTTTCTTCAAAATTATGTCCTCCTTTGATTTATTCTGTGGTCCTTTTTATTTGTCTCACATTTCTGAAAGAAACCTGTGACTGGGGTGCCCAAGGGATTATCCTTTCCGTAATGTGACATGTTGAATTCTCTAATATCCACACCGTTTTTCTTTGATATTGGATACTTTCTAAGCATTGAATTAATCGTGCTGCTAAAAACAAAGCGAAAAAACTCCACAAAACTCCAAAAGCAACACGAGTTCTCTTAAGAGAGCAAAGAACTCAAATATGCCTGTGTGTCTTTGCAAAGCAGAAGCCTAAGGATCATATTGGAAAAACTAAAAATGTTAGCTCTGGAGAGAGACTCTGACCTCTTATTGGTTGATGTTTTAATGCTGCTTCCAGCCTTCATGATGCCCATACCCTCTGTTATCTCTGATATTCAGTCTTCAGAGGAGAAAGATGAAGTGCGTCTTCATAGGGAGACACACGGATAATAAGAAGGTGGAAGGGACTTCAGTGGATGGCCCTGGCTCACAGGTTCTCATTACATAGAGGCTAGAGGGGCAGAATAAAAAGATCAAATTCAGCAGAGATAAACGACACACATCATCCTCTTAGCTGATCGATAACCAGCTTCTGAGTGTAACCACTGCCAGCCAGCTGTATCAGTCTCTCTCCAAGACGCACAGAGAAGCGAAGATTCTTTCAAGCCTGGAAGCCTTTAAAGTAAGCAAACCTATAGGGATACAGGCATGTTGCAATGATTTTTCTGTAACACTACAAATATCTGGTTTATCGATGGAAATAGAGTAATTTTACCAATGCAAGCAGCATGAATTAAAACCAAAACAAAAACCAAGATAAATTATGCCATATTGCTAAGCTTTTCCATAGCCACCCTACTAAATACTGCCATTTGAAGAGTTTAAATAAAGGAGGACTATTATATTTTGCTACCATACTGAACTTGCAGGTTACTAAAGTGAATACTTTAGAAGGAAGTCTCAGCAAGTACTGACTTGAACAAAGTCTTAGCAACAGCTTCCAGTGAAGCATAGCTGCATATTTCACGTGGACATTTCGAGAATGAAAACGAGAGGGAACTTTTAAGAGGCCTTAAACCCTATCTTCCCACCCTCTCCTTCAAGTATAAATTTAGGTAAGTGTAATGTACAGAACATAAGCATCCAAATAGGCTCATTTGATTATATGGCTTTTCTGTGTAGGAATTATGGAAACAGGATGTTTTATTTGATGTTGGGATATAATATTACTGAAAGTTTTTGCTAAGGTTAATAAAAAGGAAATTTAATAGATGCATTAAAATGTCTGAAATAGGCTCATGAGTTAAAGCAGTGAGCTCACTGCACTTAAAGCCTGGAAGTCAGGATTCGACGCCACTCAACAGTGTGTGTGTGTGTGTGTGTGTGTTTGTGTGCGTGTGTAAAGTGAGGAGGTTGCTTTAGGAAAAGAAATTTCTTTGGGTCAATATTTTAGAGCATGTTGCTTCAGAGAAATCCCTATAAGTGGCACTTAAATTCTTTTATTAATAGAAGTTGGTATAAGAATGACAAATTTCTTTTCTGGAGACCGTTTACCATCATTCTCATCAATATTTAACCACTGAGAAGCAGGGGAGGCCCATTAGGTTATTTCAAGGATTGCTTAGAAATCTGTGATGATTTGAATCCAAATTCAGTCTGAGAAAACTTGGGAAACCTGTCTGGTGAGGAAGCTTTTCTTTTTTTCTCCTCCCTTTCCCCTCCCTTCTCAAAGTTCTCCTGATTTGTGAGCCCAGGGCAAGTTTAATTATAATTAGTTAATGTCGGTTAATTAGGTAATGTTCATATAGTACTTTGAAGATGAAAAGTGTTTTAGAAATGCTAAGTGCTATCATTATTAATATCAGCAAAGGGGAAGAATTAAGCGTGCCAAACACTTTTAGAAACTGCGGAATTCGAACATGCAGTGCTTGGTGCCACGTGACTCGTCAGTTCCACCATCTCGATTCCTCCTGATGAAATGTGAAGCAGTCTTTTGTCTTCATTGTTTGGGTGTCCAGAGCTCCCTTTTTCCTTCCCTGTCATATGCTGTCACTGCTCAAAGAGTTGAACGAGTCAATTCCTCCCGGAGAGATGTACTGGAGAACATACTCTCATATGCATATGTGTTCACATGCAGAAAGATCAGCCATCAGTGTGAGCTCAGACTCATGTTTATTTCTGAACTCAGACATTCCTTAGGCTCCCACTCTTTGTATTTTCTTTCATCTTCCTTTCGCAGAGGAAAACAGTAGAAAATAACAAGAACAAAAAGAACCCAAATTGGAATATCTAATTTATTTAAGAAAAATGAACCTGCCAAGTAAAAAGTAGACTCTCTTACTTGCAAACACATGGAATTCTCTTAGTTGTAATTAAGATGCACACTTTGGAGGCATATGGCTCCTAAGCTTTAGAAATACATGGCTGTCCCATGCCACTTGCAGAACGTTTATAGGCCACATTATATCTGGACAGTGCTACACACAACTTTTTATTAGCTATGCTGAGGAAAGTAGGTCAATATAATTTCTGATTTACACAGGAGGAAAGGGAACCCTGACCAGAGCTAAGTCCAGGCGAGGGTGGAGATGCTCTTTGGAAAGGAATGCTAATTGGAGGCAATGCCTTCCCCACCCGTCTTCCGAACAGAAATTACTTTCTTCCTAGATTCAATTTTGAAGAGGCTTATAATGAACAATAGGTTAAAGTCTGGGATCTTGGGATGAAATAAGTCAGTCTGTGTTGGTGGAGACACAGGGGCAGAAGGAGAGTTGAGAGCCTGCATTGCCTTCTGGCTCTAGACTTCTACGAAGGAAGTGCAGATCACCTTTCAGTGATCCAAGGTCATGGAAAGTCAGTAGGAAACTCCTGGCTCATGATACCTTATTTCTTTGTTTAGCTCATGGATTCCTTACTGCCTTTCCTTCACATAAATTGTTTAGGTAGGAGGAATACCAGGGAAGTGGCATGGAAGTGTCTTGGAATTGAGTTAAATTGTTCCCAAGGGTCCAAATTGGTTTTTTACTGTTTGGTGGAGTAATTTGTGCATCTCACTGAAGGGCTAATGAACACTTCACTTTGACAATTGGAAATAGACACATTCAGATCATGTTAATCAAACATAATTAACTTTCAAGGAAGGAGGCTGGGAGAGTGGGCCAAAACAAATATGCTGAAATAGAACAGGGCTGAATGCAAAGTCCTGCAGTTAAAAAAAATTTTTTTGACTGCATATCCATAGAATAACTATGCAGTTTATTAAAGCAAAACAAATCAAAACAAAACAAGACACAACAGCATCCACCCAAATTTAGAGGCTTTTGTTGACTAAAAGCTCTATATACGTGCAGTGATATGACCTGAATGCAAAGTGCTCAGGCATTGAGGCTTCTATGTGGCAGGTGTCCAGCTCCAAGGCTGAAGGAGGGCTCTTCAGGCTTGCAGAGACCACTTCTCAAAACCAAGCTTTTCTGGGCTTTAGATTTTAAGAAAACTTGAATGTCTTAGGAATGGTTGAACTGAGAGGGATTTAGCCTTAAAAAAGTGAAGTTTCTAGAAATATGATGGTTGTTTTAAAATATTTTTAATTAAAGTCCAGGCATGGTGGCTCAGGCCTGTAATCCCAATGCTTTGGGAGGCCGAGGCAGGAGGATTGCTTGAGGCCAGGAGTTTGAGACCAGCCTGGGTAACATAGCAAGACCCTGCCCTGTCTCTACAAAAAATTTAAAAATTAGCTGGATGTGGTGTAGTCCTAGCTATACAGGAGGCTGAAGCAGGAGGATTTCTTGAGCCCAGGAGTTTAAGGTTGCAGTAAGACGTAATCATGCCACTGCACTCCAGCCTGAGCGAGAGTGAGACCATGTCTTTAAACCATTTTTTTAAATTAAAAAACCAATTTTTGAAATATTAAAAAGTGTTATAATCTGGAGAAGAGTTTAGGCTTAGAATGGCTGTGGCCTAGAAAGAGATGATCAGTTAAGCTGTGGTTCTAGACTTTAAGGCCCTTAGTAGGTTGCCCCAGCCCTTCTCCCTCATGCTGTTCTTCACTGCTACCTCATCAGAATTCTCTGTCCATCCGCCCTGGGTTGGTTCACTGTTCTCCAAATGCAACTTCCTAGTCACGAGGGGGACCTCTCCTCCCCTTTACTCTTGTCTGTACTGCATTTCTTTCCTAATGAATCCTTCTAAGTCTTGCCCAGTGTTTTTCACCCCTGGCTACATATTAGAGTTACCTAGGTAGCTTTTTAAAATACTATGTGTGGGCACCACTTCCAGAGGTTCTAATTTAATTGATCCAGGGTGGGATCCAAGCATCAGAATTATTTCAAAGCTCTCCATGTGATTTTAATAGACCTGGGCCACCAGTTTAGCTCTAACGAGACTTTGGTGATGTATTCCTCAGTTTCACTTGTTCCTCGTACTTCCTGCTGGGACATTCATTTGTAATTAATATGTCTGATATAATTCACTCCACAAAAGCAACTATCTGCTGTATGTCATTCATCATCCTTCAGGGTGTGTATGTCTAATAATTTCAGTTGAATCCTAAATCCTTTGAATGTGTTTTATATTCCATATTCCTTCCTCTCTAAAACCTACTAAAATACTTAACCATAGAACAGCATGAGTTTTTCTTTAAATCATTATAGAGAATCAATACATATTTCTTTTTTTATTATACTTTAAGTTCTGGAATACATGTGCAGAACGTGCAGGTTTGTTACATAGATATACATGTAGCATTAGGAGAAATGCCTAATGTAGAAGACAGGTTGATGGGTACAGCAAACCACCATGGCATATGTATATCAGTACATATTGCTTATATAGTTGGCAAATAAGTTGTGAAATTTTGATAGTTGATACTAAACTTATAAAAATCATTATATCCAGAAATGTATATTTAAAAAGGGAGAGCACTGACGTTTGGCTAAATTATTGAGTGAGAAAACAAGTTAAGAAAATATGGCTGGGCATGGTGGCTCACACCTGTAATCCCAGCATTTTGGGAGGCTGAGGCGCACAGATCACTTGAGCCCAGGAGTTCGAGACCAGCCTAGGCAACATGGCAAAACCAGTCTCTACTAAAAATACAAAAATTAGATGGGCATGGTGGCATGCGCCTGTAGTCCCAGCTACTCAGGAAGCTGAGATGGAGCTGTGGTGGGCCATGATTGTGCCACTGCACTCCAGCCATGGTGATAGAATGAGACACTGCCTCGAGAAAAAAATTAGTAAAATGTAAGAATATTTTGGATGCATTTATTTTTGTGGTAGATGATATCATGAAAGGTAATTGTGATGGCTCATCAAAAGTGCCATCCAAAACAGAATAACATGGTTTGGCTGACCCTGGGAATGGCTTAGCATGATTTTACTTATGGGTAGTTGAGACATGAGGCTGCAAGATTAATTAACTGTTTCAGGCTAATGAGAACATCTTTGCTTCCTTTACTGTCTCAGAGAGAGTGGCTTTTTGAATCATGGAGCTGATTTTTGTTTTACCCCTACAGGTGGATTTGTGCAAGCCAGAACAAAATCTACATGCCAAGAAACTGATGGAATAACTAAACCGTTAATAAATTCCAGTGCCACCTAATAATAATACTTTGTATTTATATAGCGTCTTTCTTGGAGCAACTCAAAGTACTTTATGGGCTCTGAAAGTTAATCAAGTTGGGAATTTTTCAGCCATTGTGGGAGTGAGATCCAGGCCTACAAATCTCCAAGCTGTAAGCTGGCTTTCCTTATTTACACATGTGCACCCTGTTAAATGTGGGGACTTCAAAAAGTCTGAGGCTCTGTGGCCTTAGAGAAGTAACATAAAGTGAACGGAAATCCATTTCTGGCCAGCTGGTATAAGGATCCAAACAATGTTTAAAATATTTTAACAAATGAAAACATTAAAAAAAATCATATGCAGCTGTCTGGCATTACTTTGTCCCCATGACAATTGCTGAAATATAATGATCCCTGTGTTTGTGTTTCTGATTATTATAGGAATAATTGTGAGGAGAGTGAGTAAATTTTACTTTTTCATTTATGGGCATTTTCTTTTTCTTGTTTTTCTCTAATATGTATAATCTTTGAATAATAACGGACTGGGGAAGTAGAAGTTTCTACAGCATGGCGAAGGGTAAGGGGCTAAAAATAAATATCTTGTGACAAGAGTGTTAAGTGGTAGCTTGATTATTTTCATAGCAATTAGGATATCATTTCATAGAGGAGCTCTTAAAACAAGAGTCTTTAAACATGAAGAAGAAATGTACTGGGATGGGATTTTAGAAATTTTGGTTAATAATGAGGATCATGCAAATGACCCATGTCATTGGAGACTGATAAGTTGTAGGAACGTAATCTTTAAATCTGTGCGTCCTGGGCTGTTTCTGCCCAGGATTGGTATGATAGGCTCTCCTATCGTACCAATTGGTTGACAAAGACTTGATTGTTTATTGTGGAGCTAGGTTTTGTCTGGGCAACTGCTTTCTTTTTCTGGGGTCCTAGGGACTTGAAATGTGTTCCATGTAGCAAGGTTTTATGTATCCTTTAAAGAGGCAGATGGAGTTGACTTTGAGCATCTGCCATATTGTGGTGGAGTAGATCTTCTAAAATTAGAATATCAGCTCTTCATTCAAAGAGACTTTGTAATTCCAAGTACAGTGCAATGAACATTCCTGGGCTCAGTAGACATTTGTTGACTGATTTTTTAAATATAGGGTTTCCCACAGGGATAGGAGTAGCTTTGGTGATGGTCAAGATGATTTTAGATGGGGCTGGGACCCATCACGTAGAAAGTTACTCATTTTCCAATTCTCTCTACATTTTTTTTTTCTGGTTATTTAATGGGGATAGCCTTATTTGGGTATTGATATGTCTTTAATTGTTTAGTTTTTGGTGTAAAGCATGCTAGTTGTCCATTTTTCATAATGATATAAGGTTTGTTTTATAATAAATTTAGGTAGAAAAAAATGAAAATATTTATAGAAAAATATTAAGTAAACAATAGCCCAGGCAATGTGTGTAAATGTCAAAAAATTGGTTTATGAGAATGACAGAATTCCCTTACTACTTGGGTTTATTCCCAAATTTAACCATTGTTTTCACTTTCTATATTTTTGCTGGAATTACCTATGAGTAGTTTGATTTCTCACTACTCCTAGATTATATGATTATGAATGGTAAAAACCATAATTTTCTTTAAATTTCTTACTAACTTTCTAGGTACAGGAATATATTTTTCTCAGGGATCTTCAGCAGAGTTAAGTGTCCACCGTATTTAACGAATGAACCTTTCGTGTATGCTTTTAGAATAATACAATCAACGTACCATTTTGGGAAGATTTGGAAAATGATCCCTCTGTGTTCTGTGGTTGAGATGAGGAACCGCTGCATGAGAAAGGTTTCGAAGTTGTTTTTTTTAAGTTCAACCAATTTAGCTTAATTATCTTTGCTTTGAGAACATTCGGTAATGCAAAGAGGGTGAAGAAACATCAGGGAGAGGTGGGAAAGAAAAGGGTAGAGGGTGAAGAGAAGGGAGTGAGTGTACAAAATGGTAGGGAGGGAGAGAAAGTGAAAGAAAGTTATCCAACAAGAGCAGAGGGAGAGAAACTACGTAAAACAACGTAAAAACATTCTGTGAATTAATATGTTTGTTTGCAGAATATGTGTTGATAAGGAAACTATTTTTAAGTCTGTTGAAATATGGATAAATTTATATCCTGATAGCGTTGCTCTCAGGGACTCAGAGTTTCAAAAGAGGAGGCAGACCTGGACTGCAGTTCTAGTACCTGCTGTTAGCTTTGTGACCTTGGGCAAGCCCTGTAACTTTGCTAAACCTCAGTCCCCCTATCTCTAATATGCAATGATAGTATTTGCCTTCCAGGATTGCTGGTAGTATTAAATAGCACTTGGTTATTACGAGAAAATAGGGACTCTATTACAAAACAACTAACAAGTGCATTATAGAGCTGGAATCACCAGACCCTCAAAACAAACAGGAAACAAGATCTTAAAAAAAAAAACCTAACATATTCTAAAGGAATGTAAGTTTCTCTGTTCTTTTCCTCAGAATGTGACCCCTTCCCTCTGCAGCCTTCTGCATCTCATGTTGGTGATACTCTCTTCCTGGCTGCGGAACAGGCAGCCTGCTGCTACTGAGGCAAGCTCATGACACCATGCTCCAGAGTCTGCTCTGACCTCCATGCTCTGACCTTCATCTGGGGGAATGACCATAAGCCTAAGCCAAGCTGGAGTGAGGTTTTTGAGACAGGTGCTGTGATGTATTTGTTGTGTGTAGGGGGGTGTAAAAGTGAGCTACAGAAGTTCTTCCCTGGGCTGAACTGTGGCATAACTGAGGTTATTTCAGGCATTCGTTTTTGCCCTTATTTTCTTCTTCCACAGGACGACAACTCAGGTACACAAGATTGTTGTCTTGTATCTCCTCCCTGTTATCACTCAATCCTCACCCTTACACTGAAACCACTTTCAAGAAAGCAGTCATTTAGATCTTATGTGAAATCAAGGTAACATTACCTTTCCCAGGTGTGTTTGCAATTTGAGGTGGTTGGTGTTTTTTTTTTTTTTTTTTTTTTTGGCAGTTGTGGAACTCTGCCCCTCTTAAAGGGATTTCAGACAATTCCAGAACTTCCTGAAAAAGGGCCTATGTGGGTAGGTCTTGTAGACAGAATCCTGGAAGAAAGCCACACACTCATGCTCTGGGGGTTCCCTGGGTCTGTCCCATAGACCTCAAGGCCGATGTTTCCAGGGCAGTCCTCATTTCAGATATTCTGGTCTGTACATCACACCATTTTTTGGGTTGTTTCCTGGGTTCTTTCTGGGAAATGTAATTATGTCTGGTGCATAGTAGTCACTTAATTCTTATTTTTATGGATTTGCTAGATGGCAGGGTATATAAGTGCCTCTATCTGCTGGTCTTAAGTTGATCCTCTGCCCTTCCTGGGGGTAGCAACAGTTCCTGATCCTCTTCAGGCATTCATGGTTAGGGTGTTGTAGTTTGCTAAGCACATTTATAGCCAGCTCAACTCTATGCAGTAATTCTGTCTGTCCATCCATCCATCCATCCATCTAATCTAGCAATCATCTAACTGTTCATTATAAAGAGAATAGAGGGAAGGGCTTCAAGCCTTTCAGATATTTTCTCTGGACAGTTCAATATTTCGGATGGCTCTGCTTGCCTTCCCTGGCCTTCAAAAAACTGGGCTTCATAGCTTTTAGGACAAAGTGCGAAACGCTGGCTCTTTTAACAGGGCCGCATAGTGGAAAGGCCACTTGAGATTTGCCGTTGCGGGCTGCCGGCGTTTAGTTTTGATGTTATTGCTGCTGTTCTGGGTTTTAAATATTTTAATGAAAATTTTTATTGTGTTTGTGGACTGGCCTTTAGTAAAGACTGCAGTTTTAAATATTCTAATAAATGAATGGGAGGTGTGTATAAAGAGAATTAAAACGGAAACCTAGTTAACCCATACTTACAGGATATTCCATAAACCACAATCGAATCTGATGTTGTTTAAAAGATGAAGTGCATGACTAGGTACTGGAGGAGTAGATGATGCTTGTCTTCCAGAACTAGTATAACCACAAAAAGTCTGCACATTCTTGGGTGGTTTAGTGAGTATTTGTTTCTCTTATTTTCAAGTGGATTATTATTGTTGTTGCTGTTGCAATGGAGTCACCATGGTTCAGAGCTGTGCCTGGTTACACATAGAACAAAGAAGACGAGGAAAGGGGTGACTTACCTAGAAAACCTAACCTTGTGTAACTGTCTTCTGCCTCTTGCAAATAAGTGATGAAACCTTATCCACCTGTTTATAAATTTTATGAATAGGCCTAAATATCTAAACCTGTGTAGAAAACATTTCCAATGAGCAATACAGTTCCTTTTGTGAATTGTATTCCTTCCTCCCACTCTGGTTTTGGTGCCTTAGGGCCTTTCCATAAAAAAAAATGAACTTATGCAATCTAGCTAGGTGGTTTTCACAGTGCTTTAAAAAATGCATTCTCTTTTTGGTGTCATGGTGCCAGGAGTGCTGTAGGAGAGTGTGGGCTTATCTCTCCCCATGCTCCTAAACATCAAAAGATAAGATGGAAAATAATGATGAAAAGTGATGGTGCCAGTCATTTCTCTGTTTGCTCTCAGACTGATTTCTTGTTCTCAGCCTCTGCCCTGCATAGTCAGGGTCAGCCATAGAGATGCACAGGCAGGAAATTGCATGGAGGGAGGAGGGGAGATACTGGCTACTCTGCCAACTCTCTGCATCAGGTAGCATCTCCAGCAGTGTCTCTAACTCCCAAACAGGCGCTGCCATTGTGCCCCCACACACCACCCTCACAAGCTTGTTAGATCCAGCTTTCTCCACGTTGCTCTGTCTGGATTCTGATACTACCTACCTCCTCCTGCTACCTCCTCCCACTTGTAGTAACAAAATCCCAACACATTATTTTCTGATTATACATAATGCATGACCATTGTAAAAAATTGTAAACAACATGAAACTATAAAAAGAAAAGCATTGAATTACCTGAAATCCGACTATCCAGCAATAACCATAATCAACATATTTGTGTATTTCCTTCCTGTGTTTTAGGAAACATTTAGATGCTACTAGTGGCTTCTCAGGGCTATAATTTGTGGATGAGCTTCTGTGATAAGAGCCTGTGCTACCAGAGAATATCAGGCCAGTTCCTAGGATGATGGGGCACAAATGCCAAAAAACAGCAAGCCATGGATATGAGACTCTGACCCTCTACCATGCGCGCACGCGCGCACACACACACACACACACACACACACATTTCAAAACCCAGTTGCCTTGAAGGCCACTTTCAGAGTAAATGTCCTTGGAAGAAGCCCCATTTTGCATGTTTTTCACTGCAGGTGGATACTGAACAGCTTCAGAGATTTATTTCCAAAGGAAAGTAGGCTTCTGTAGCAACTCAAAGAGGTCTACAAGCAACTATGTTCCTTGAGCAGAATAACAGCAACAACAAACCCTGTATTTGGGTGGTAACTTTCTTCAGATGAGCTCAAGGTGTTCTGGCAGTATCTAACTTATTGTGGGGAAGTTGTTTTTATTTCTTCTTGTAGATGGGAAATCTGGGGCCAGTGAGGCAACCATGTGACCAAAACCACTGATCCAACATCTTCTGATGCTTTCTGACTCTGAGAAGCTTATAAATTTCTCAGTTGTAGCCCTGGGCCCACTTCCAGAGATTCTGATTCCATAGGTCCTGAGATGAGGCACTTCCCCAGAGGTCCTCACGTGTTAATGTATAGCTAGGTCTAGGAACTGTTGCTATAGGAACCTTCTTATGTTCACACTCACTGGCCTGGTAATTTAAAACCATGTGGTGCATGGCACAGGCTTGTCTTTATAAAATATTGGGACACTTTGAACTGTCAGTTCTTCCATCTTAGGATAGTCAAACTGGAGATATTCAGGCCTTTCTTGTCCATGATTGGTCTTCCTGCTTCTGGTTTTCTGTACTTGCCGCCTTGCTCCATTGGGTGTAGATCACTCTCATCATTGGGAAGCAGAAGGTAGGTCCAGACCTGTGATGACCAAGACACAAGTTCTTGGTAACATTGGGAAAAGGTCACAGTTCCTCTCTGGATCCCTCCTATCTCCTCTTGGGCCTGCTGGCTCTGGTGTCATAGATTTCCCACTGTGCCCTACCCCAGCTTGTCTTCTCTGTCAGCATACATTAATAATAAAAGGATATAAAAAAATTTGACTCTCCTTCTCTCTTTAAAACACCTTAGTCCTAGGCCTAATTTCTTTGGTGCCTGTGTGGTTAGCTAATCTGAACTAATATGTTACTGGAGAAAAATGGATGTATTAGATTCTACTGCTGCAAAACAAATTAACCCAATACTGAGTTGCTTTGCTTAAAGTAGCAAGTATTTGTTACCTCATAGTTTATTTGGGTCAGGAATTTGGGAGGAGTTTAGTCAAATGGCTCTGACATGGGTCTTTCGAGATATTGGCTGGGGCTTCAGTCATCCCTGAGCCCTTGGCAGCAGCTGGGGGATCAGCTTCTAAGATGGCTCACTCATGCGGCTGTTGGCTGGAGTCCTCAGTTCCTGGTGGGCTACTGCTGTCAGGACACCTCAGTTCCTTTCCTTGTAAGTGGCCCCATGGGGCTGCTTGAGTATCCCGATGGCATGGCTCTCCCTAGAATGGCTGATAGGAAAGAGGAATAAGATGGGAACCACTCAGCCGTTTATGTCCTAATCTCATGACAGTGTTACTGTCACTCTACCACATTCTTCTTTGTTTTTTTCCCAAAACAATCTTTTATATTTCACTGTATTGTAACTTTCCTTTTGGAATACAGAGAAACATAACATAGCTAGTATCAGTGGTTTGAGTTTCTAAATAGAAATTATACAATCCAGGCAAGAAAATTTAGTAGCACTTTCTACACAGATGCAAAAACAATCTGCTCCAAAACTACAAGGGTAAAAATAAGTGATTGGGATTTGCATGCACCCTTAAAAATATGCCCCTTTTACCAGTCCCCAATATTTTACTTCAAATAATTGTTTTCTTTAAAAATAATATAATTATAAAGACTTTCTGTAGAATCCTGGCCTATTTAAAATGGGCCAAGTGCAGGAAAGTGGCTTTAAGTAGAAGCTTTTCTATGATTAATCTAGGAACAGTGTGTATAGTGATTAAGATAAAAAAGAAGGCTATACTTACATTTATTCATATTGATCTGTAATTTTGTTATTTTTCTTTTTATTTATTTGTTTTAAAATTTATTATTTTTAAGTTTTAGATTCAGAAGGTACATGTGCAGGTTTGTTACATGGTCTACCCACCACCCCCCCCCCCTTTTTTTTTTAGCTAGAAGTGAGTCACTAAATACAATCCACACTTAAGAAAAGAAGAATTGGGCTCCACCTTTTGAAGGGGGGAGTATCGAAAACTTTGTGGATGTATTGAAAACCTGTCACAGTGGATAACCCTTTAATATGCTAGCCTTTCCAGATCCCATATTTACATATTAATAGGGCCTCAAGCTGCTCAAAGCCTAATAGATTCTAGAGCTCCCTTCCCTGACTTACTGACTTTGTTAGACAGAGAAGAATGGGATGTTTCAGTCTTGTTGATTTGTAATACCCTGTCCTCCCTGCAATCCACGTGCTCATGCAGGTGGACAAGCACACAGGCACCCAATCACCCTTCCGGCTCTGGATCTGGTCCACATAGTGGTCACCTCACAACTGTCACAAGCAAAACTTTCTCTCCCACAGGACCTCCCCATCCCCGTTCCCAGTCAGGCACTGGTGCCTCTGGTTTTTGACTTTTATGTTGAATACTTCATACTGGTAACCCCATTCTTTGTCCTCAGTTTGGGCTTGAAGAAAAGCAGAGCAAGAATTGGAATGGCATTTGTAAGGAGGAGGAAAATCTTTTCCTTCCGCCCATGTATTCAGGAGTTGTGATATCCCCTATATCCTAGCAACAGTCTTGGAGGTGAGGCAATGCTTTGTGTGAATCAAAGCAAGTCTGACTGTAGCATCATGACTATTGAAAAGGACTTTGAAAGATGAAAAAACTGCCAATTATATGTCTTTGAATTGGATTCCATCCAAGCCCTCCCTGAAGGAATCCCATTTTCTTGGTGTCTGTGCTGGGACAGGAAGGGAGGAAGGAATCCTGGAACATGGACTGCCTGAAAGCATAAAGCAGTTCCTTTGGACAAAGAATAATATCTGTTTCTAATATGTGATGGATGGGTAAACCAAAGATTATGGTTCCATCAGGCTTCTTAGGACATCATGAGTTACAAGCTTGTAAATCACTTGTGAAATATGCCATTAATCAAGGGTGAAGAGGAATAAGGAAGCCTCTCTGTGTAGGGCAAAGATAGTAAGAGAAATTGCCATAGGAAGAGACACTATTTGTATCTGGTCTAAGTAATATCTGGTTCTGTAAGCTCCTTGGAAGAAAGGCCTAATTATTACAAGAGATATAGGAACGGTGTTACTGATTATAAAGTGGCATGTTTTTTATATCTTCCTAGGGACATGGATAGAATTTTACGTGGTTTGATATTTCGTTTGGGTGTGTTTATGAGGGGCGTTAATTAGGAAGAACAGGTGGCACTGTGTACTTTTGTTATAAAGCATCCTTTTTTGAGTGGTTACTGGGTGACAAGCATCAAAGCAAGGCCTGTTCCTTGACTTATTTTATTTAACCATCACAGCAACCCAGAGAGGTAGCTTATTATTAGCTCAATATTTATGGGTGAAATGCCCAAGGCTACACAGCTAATAAGTGGCAGAAGCAGAACTTGGATTCAGATATGTTGGCTTCCAGCACTCTGTGTATTCTGCTTTGCCTTATCTGTATTAACAGTACTTGAAGTGAGGGGGCTGCAAATATCTCCCACTTCTCATATGGGATGGTTTTATGCTTTTCTGCAAAGCAGTCAAATGACCTCTTGCCTTTGTTTAGCATCTAATCTGTAAAATGGGCTAATGGCTAAATTAATGTGGAGAGCAAATGAGAGATGTTTAAGCATTTCTTAAAGTAGGAAGTACAGTTTAAGTACAAGACATTATGCCCTCACCTCATCTAGAATCTGCTTCGAGTGGTACTGTGAGTTAAATGTTTGTGTCCCCCCTCCCAGAATTCATATGTTCAAATCTAACCCCCAAGGTGATGGTATGAAGAGATGGGTCATTTGGGAAGTGATTAGGTCATGAGGGCTCTGTGCTCATGAATGGGACTAGTGCCATTATGAAGGAGGCCTGAGGGAGTTTGTCTCTTCTGCCATGTTAGGACCCAGCAACAAGATGTCATCTATGAAGCAGAGAGCCAGCCCTCACCAGATACCATATCTGCTGGCACTTTGATCTTGGACAAGCCAGCCTCCAGACCTGTGAGCAATAAAGTTCTGTTGTTTGTAAGCTGCTCATTCTAAGGTATTTTGTTACAGTAGCCCCAAGCAACTAAGACAATTAGTCAGGTTAACTCATGTTAATTAAGAGTGCTGGTTATGTTCGATGCATTTTACTAAGACTGAATGTTTGCAGAGTTTAGGTGATGATAGGATTTCAACCTAGTGCCCCTGTGTTATTTCTTGAGAACTGGAGAATAAGTAGTAGGGCTAGCTGAAATTGGTACAGCAAAAAGTGCCATTACCTGCATAAATTCTGTGCTCTCTCTCATACTTTTGGAGTTGAGCTATATGAGTAGTAAATCACCACCTCTCTAGAAGGTAAGCAATTGCCTATTTTCAAATATTAAAATCTAACACAGGCAAAGGAAAATGGGGTAAGATGATTATTTAGTGCAAAATACAGAAATCACCCTGAGTTTCAAGTACAAAGGAAAAACAATCTAGGCTCTTATCCCCATATAAATTGAGGTGGGAAAGAGTAGTGTACAATGAAGTAATTGAATAAATAACATGAGATAATTATAAGGTGAAATTTCTCTTTGTAGAGAGAAGGTCTTGAATGCAAAATGTGATATTTATCTTCTTGCTATTCACTATTGTCTGTTTTAAATAAGGTTGTCTAGTTCATTAATAATGAAGAGGACAGCAGAACACTATCATTCTCAAGATGATTGTACACATTTATAATAATTTACCATTTCTAGGTGCTTACTCTTGTTTATTAGTTTTCTCTTCATCAATATCTGTAAAATGGAGGCTATCAAAATTATTCCTATTTAACAGATTCAGGAATTCTGCAGCTCACATAGGTGAGCTTCCTACGATACCATACTTTGAGAAAGGAGTGGGTAAAATAACTTGGATCGTTGGTTTATTTTGGTCCCTGCAGTTACATGTGGGCACATGGTTCTGTGTTCTACTCCCCGTGCCAGCCTTAAAAATAAGCTCAGGTGACGACAGACTACAATGCAAAAAGCCTCTTAGTCCACTGCCTCCTATCGCCTCATTTTTCAAAGGAGACAGCTGAGCCTAAATGAATACATTATGGGTGAAGGACCTGTAACTCAGACCCAGATTGCCTGTTTCTTCAAGCTTGGTTTCATTCAACCCTCGTGTGCCACACGCCGAGCCACCCCAGGCGCTCCATTATCTGAGAAGCTGCTCTCCTTGCCTCTGCTTTGCTTTCTGGATGGAGCTAGAGTATGTAAGGGATGGAGGTGGGCAGCAGTCAGGATGCAATGGGACTGAGCTGTGTCAGATTCAAAAAAGATTTCAAAACTCCTCAGCACTTTTTTTTCAGCCCACAACATTTGCATTGGCTTCACTCCCTGCCCACCTAATCATCCTCTTATTCCCCATCAGACAACAAGTACAAATGCCGGCAGCCACAGCCTCAATTTTCCCGAAGCCACCAGTTCCTGTAAAGCCAAAGGGAAACAGAGAGGAGGGCTGAACACTCTTGGCTTGGTTTCCTCTTGGAATTTGGCCCAAGTTTCTTCACTTTCCTCCAGATTGCTTGTAGTCTGTAGTCACCTGAGCTTATTTTTGAGGCTGGTACGGATGGTGGAACACAGAACCACGTGCCCACGTGTAACTGCAGGGGCCAAGATGGTGATGTAAGAGAGCCGGATGCTCCCAGAACCAGCCAGATAGTTGTCAACAAGGTGCAAAGTGAGGCTGAGAATGGCTCTGAGCAGGGAAAAGAACAGTGCAGGTAATGCACGGGACCAGTGGGATTTCCAGTGTCATGTCTAATGCCCTAACTTTAATTCAGTTCCATACTGGTTTGTCCCTAGATAGTACTGGCTACTTTGGGATCAGACCAGCAAGCATGTGCCAGACATTGTGCTAGGTTTTGGAAAAAAGCACTCAAGGATAACACCCATTCCTCTGTCTTCCAAAAGGTCATCACCTTCATAAGCATCACCTGAAGACTTGATACCATTTAGACACCTGATCTTCACTCCAAACCTGCCAAATTATCATCTCTGGGATGCAGGCCCAGGGATCTTCTATTGAAACAAGCCTCCAGTGTTAATCTCCCCAAAGTTTGAAGGAAGGCAAGTGAGAGAACATTAGAAGATCTCCTCTTAGAAGTGGAGGGACACTTGTGTGTCCAGGCTTGGAAACAAACTCTGACAAATCCTGAGACCTGGAAGAACAAACTCTTCGAGTTTGGGTCTGCTGGGGCTTATGGGTGATTCACTGGGCTTCTTTAGGTATGAGGGATGAATATCTCAGGCCACAAGGAAATTTTATTAATTTGAATACAAAGATCAAGTCAAACTCTGATAAAAAAAAATATTTACTCAGCACAATGGTCATAGCCCTTTAGAGGATGAGAGAGACTAAGGTAAGCTCTTGCCTTCCATTTAGCAGTGGTCCTAAGACTTACCAATGTAACCCACAGGATAAAAGATAAAATAAGTAAAACCTTAGAGTGCCTGCTCTTTGGGAGAAGAGGGTATGGAGAACATCCTCTTGCATGGGGGGCATTTAAATGTGTAACTGAGAATCCTGAAGGAGAGGGTAAGGTGAGTAGAGGTGGAGAAGGATGCTTACTGATGGGGACACAGCTTTTACTGAAGGTCCATGCAATAAAATAAGCTTTCTGTGAGCTAAAAATAACATTTACTGAGCACTTTCGATGGGCACGCTCTACAGCTTACAAGTGTTAACTTCCTTTTATCCTCACAGCAACACGATGAGTTAGGTATTATTACTTGCTCCATTTTCCACACGAGAAAATTGAGACACAGAGAAGTGTAGTTAATTGCTCCATGTCACATGGCAAAGAAGCAGTAGATCCAGGATCTGAAGCCCAAGAGTCTTCCTGTGGGGTGTCGGCACTCAGCCCTGTCCCTTATCTTAGGAAGCCATTCGAGGAATGTGCTCACACTGCTGAGCTCTCTTGTCCCTCTAGGCTT
The DNA here is from genome assembly GCF_028878055.3 of Symphalangus syndactylus. Taxonomy (NCBI): domain Eukaryota; kingdom Metazoa; phylum Chordata; class Mammalia; order Primates; family Hylobatidae; genus Symphalangus; species Symphalangus syndactylus. The sequence goes on along the minus strand of NC_072444.2, from coordinate 72,304,101 downwards.
CTGCAGAAAAAGTCCCTGCTGATATTCCAGGGCAGAGGAAGTGAAAGCTGTAACCCTCAGGAAGTGCCAGCATTGAAGGAGAGGGTGCGAAAAGGCTGAGGGAGCTGGAATAACTTGACTTTTCCAGGGCCCACCATGGCAGCACAACATTTCAGGGCATTTTATATCTGTCCAGGGCAGGAGGCAGTCAGTGTCCTTTCTTGGTGGGACTCCGGTGTGCATTTATAGAGGAGCCAGACCCCTGGCTTCTGGTTTTGCTTGCCAGGGTCAGCAGGTCTAGGGCAGGAACAGAGTGGCATGGCCCACTTTACAGGAGTTGGCAACATGAGTTACATAGGTGAAAAAGAGAAACATTTTGAGGAATCCCACAGTGCTGGCAAGAATCAAGTTGCAGTGCTTGACCCTGGGGTTGGATGTGGAGATAAATGAAGCTGATGGGCTAGGAGATTGGGAGATGGAAAAGGTTGGTATCAGATGGGGGGCAGACACCACTAGAATGGTGAGTTTGGAAACTGAGAGGTCCTGCAGCAGGACTTATAAATGACTGAAAATGGCCCAGGGAAATGATTGGAGTTTATCAGTGAGGAATGAGAATGTTGAAAGAATCATTGTGTGAATGTTGAGGTCACCAAGTTATGTCAGCAGTGCTAGAGAAACCTAGTGTAGAGAGGCAACTTGAAAGTGTCCTTGAGTGGATAAAGGGCAGGGTAATATGAGATGTTCTAATTACCCAAGACCTCTCATAAAGCAAGATAAAATCAATACACAGTTATTAAGAGGCAGGAGAGACCACTAGTTAGGGAAGAATGTATAGAAGATGCAGTACTTGAGCAAAACAGCTCAAGCTTTTCTTATTTTCTCATTCATTCATTCACCCATTAATTCATTCCAGAAAGAGAGGTGAGGGGAAATATATACATTTTTTTAAATTTAGAGATCCAGAGGGTTAACTTTCATATCCTGATCAATAACTTGGGACAAACACCTCCATCTCAGGACCTTCCGGGGCCATGGCTAGCATCCTTTGGTTTGGGCATGTAAAGGAGCCTATGGATTAGGGATGTCTTTCTGGAATATATAGTGAAATATTTATCAGTCTTAAGGTATTTCCTAATTAGTTCTTACTAGTTACTATTAACTACTATTTGGGAGATTTGGTGAAAACTGAGCTGTGTTTAAGCGAGAGAGAGAGAGAGAGAGAGAGCCCATGAACACAACATTCCCCTTTCGTTTTCCTAGAACTGGCCCTGCTCGAAGCTACTAGTCTTAGTACGTTTGGGCTGCCATAACAAAATACCATAATCCAGGTGGCTTATAAGCAACAGAGATTTGTTCCTGTCAGTTCTGGAGGCTGGGAAGTCCAAGATCAAGGCGCCAGCAGATCCAGTATGTGGTGAGGGTCCACTGTTTGGTTCATAGATGGTGCCTCTTCACTGTGTCTTCACATGGTGGAAGTGGTGAGAAGCCTCTGTGGTTCTCTTTTATCATGGCCTTCTGAATGCCATTCAGGAGGGCTCTAATCATCTCTCAAAGTCCCCACCTCCTGATATCATCACTTTGGGGATTAAAATTTCAACCTATGAATTCTGGGGTAACACAAACATTCAAACCCTAGCACTACTTTTCCATGAGATGACAAGGTGTGAAATAACTTTACCAGATATAACAGTTTCTGCATCCAGAAAAACTGGGTCCTAGTGTTCTATGATGAGTGGATTAGAAAGTTGGCTTAGAGAACTTGTTTTGAGAGTCTTTTTAAACAGAATAAAAAAGGTTTCATGTTTTGGGGAGAGAAGAAAAGGTGACTTTTGTGTGCTTCTTAATGCATATGTACAACTTTGAAAGGATTTATTATAGAACTCAAGAACAGAAGATTAAGAAATTAAGAATCATGATGCTTAAAATAGATACCACTATTTTTTTTTCCACTTAAAGCAAAGCAATCTGCCAGGCAGGTGAGATTTCTGAAATGGTGACAATGAAATATACAGAAGCCTGGGATGCTATTCCTCTGCCAGTACCAGTAATGTTTCCAAATGCACTTTTGATGAATATTTTAAATTTTATCCTAGCAACATATAGATAAGCAGAGCTAGGAAAATGGTCATCTGATGTCCTTCCCTGCCCATGCTACTCTAAGTATAAAGGACTGCAGTGCATTTAACAATGTTCCTAATCTGCTACAAAATCAAATCAGCACCTAGTTCTGTGCTTTCTTTTTCAGGTTATAAATTTTCTTTTTGTTTTTGAAATCAGTGACAGCTAGGAAGGAAAAAAAGTCATCCTAGGTATTTTTATAAGCTGTGTAATTGCTTTTCTTCCCTCATCAGGTTACTTTTTCTTCCATTTGCTATTACTTCCACTAAATCATAAACAGAAAAGAGTTAAGGCTAGCTGAGGTTTATTGAGGCTCATGTGTATAACTGAAAAAAGTATAATCATAACTGTATATATATATATATATAGTGTCAGAATTTAGCTCTAAATATATGCAGACACCCCATTTTTTGGGAGGCAGTAGTGTTAGGAGTCCTGTAATACTCGGTTTATGTATTTGTGCCTACTGTTACATTTATTTCTGTCTATTTCTTATCTACTATATTGTAAATTCCGTAAAGGCAGCAGGTCTCTGTCATCTCCACATCTTCAGCTGTGCTTCACTATTAATGCTGGCTAATAAATATTTATTTAATAAATGAGAAACATACAAGGGAAAAATCATGTACACCTGCCCTACTAATAAATTATATGGTTTGATTTGAGGGATACCAAACCCATGTCCTTTCTCAGATTTGAAATTTTGTTCATTTTCATTGTCTTAAGGTTATTTATTTATTTTTTTCCAGAAAGCATCTGTTAAAGCAAAGTTTTATCTGGAAATAGAGCTTTGAAGGCATGGGACACAGGTGGATGCATTTTGAATGGAGAGGATTGGATGGAAGGGTGGAAGTTGTGAGGCTGCTGGTGCGGACAGTCCCAGGCAGGGGTACCTGGGGGGAAAAGCTGCTGAAAGGCAGAAAGGCAGTATCAAAAGAGGTATATGCTGCATCTTTCATAAGGTTCCCAGCATGAGATATGGAGATTTTGAAGACAGTGGGCAATTAAAAAATCCTGCCCTTAGGTTTTGCAATGCTGTCTGAGGCCTGCATTCAGAAATGCCAATGCACAATATTGACCCCTAAGTGCTCACCTGCTTCTGTGCACAATCCCAATGATGGCACTTAGCAGAACTCTGTAGACAGCTGTAGTCTTGCCAGGTGAGCAATAACACAGGAGCACATTCAGCCTCTCCTAGGTCCCTGTACCTAGGATAAATTCCCAAAATTTACTCACTGCCTTAAAAATCCTCCAAAAAAAAGGAGGATGTAAGCCTAGAGGGTGATCCCGGGAGACATAACAATCATAGAGCTCTCCAAAGAGAAAGAAAGCTCTGACAACAGTCAGAGGCAATGTGTCCCATGACACCTCCCAACTGTGTCCCGCCCCCCCCCCACCCCTGTCAACTTTCGCAGCCTCTTACACAGCTAGCAAGGGACTCAGTAATAAACCGTTGGCAGTCATTCTTCTGTTTTTGCCCTTTGAATCCCTAATTGGGAGTGTCTGGAGTCACACAAAGTAGGCAATGTTACACAACAGGACAGATACGTCAACCAAAGATACCATGGCTTTTGACAAATATATAATAATATTTTCATACATTTTCCTGATATAAGGCAGGGTTTACATTGAGTGCAGAGAAATAGCTCAGTTCTCTCAGTGGTAGAAATGAGAGTAGTGATGGGGCAGGTGGGAGAGGGTGAGAGAGAAAGGGTCGGAGTCTCTGGGTATGGCTGCTGTATTTCAGGGTCTGTCGGCATTTCCATTACTGAAACCTCAGGGGGCTATAATTTAATGTAACTGTAAAAATTTACTCTCTGAATGGAAAGTTATCACCTTGGAACTTATTCTGCTGATATTTTGCAATTTTTGAAGAGGTAGAAGAATACATTTTCTCCCTGTGTTAAAATTAGAAGAGAAACATAGAAAGCCTACTTCATTTAGCTATTTTTGAGAGACCTTTGAAATAAGATAATATAATATGGACTTGGAATTCAACTTTTTTCTATTTCCACAGCTCCCTTTTAGTTTTAAATATTGTCTTAATTTACATCCTCTTCTTTGCCTTCCAGAATGTGTGTGTGCGTGTGTGTATAAAATATATTATTCTGTATATCAACCCTCTCTCTACCTCCTCTCTACTAAACAAGCATTTGCTCCTATCTTCAAGACACTGTGTTTTGGGCTCAGAAAAACAAAGAAGAATAAAACAGTCTCTCTCTTTAATAACAAGCTTCTCTTCTGTTGGGGAAACATTTGGTTCGTTTTATTTTTCTGTGTTAGATTTTAACCTCTTTGAGAGTCAAAAGAGGCATCTTATGCATAAATACACTTGAATTCAACACAATACAATGTCAGAAAGGCTTATAAGTCTTCAAAAATGTAAATTTCTTGGCTATCATTAATCTTCTCCCTTCAATATTTCTTTCTTTGATCCTGGTTGAGTGAACTCCACAAAGCAATCTGTCCTAAGGTGTGGTAGGCAATAGAATGGTCCCTCAAAGGTATCTGCATTCTCATCCTTGGAATCTGTGACTGTTACCTTACTGGAAAGGGTAATTAAGGTTGCAGATGGAATCAAGGCTGCCAATCGGCTGGCCTTATAATACAGAGATTATCCCATTTTATCTGGGCACGCCCAAGGTAATCACAAGCATTCTTAAAAGCAAAAGAGGGAGGCAGCAGAGCAATCCTAGAGATGTGAGATGAGGATGTAACCCTCCACTGTGGGCTTTGAAGATGGAGGAAAGGACCACAAGCCAAGAAAGGTGGGCAGCCTCTAGAAGCTAAAAAGGCAGGGAAATGGACTCTCCCCTACAGCCTCCAGGAAGAAATGCAGCCCTGCTGATATCTTGATTTAACCTGGTGAGACCCATTTTGAACTTCTGACCTGCAGAATTTTAAGTAACATCTTAACACAAACTTAGTGGCTTAAAACAACACAGATGTAACAAATGTTATGTTACATTTATATAATAACAAATACATTGTAATACATTGTAAATAACAAATGTATTATTACATTTGTATAATATTGTTACAAACAATACATTTATATTGTTGTAAGCCACTAAGTTTGTGTTAAGATGCTACAGTAGCAATAGGAAATTAATACACGAGGTAAATACAGAACAGGTCACCTTAGCAGATTACCCAGTTAATTTCCCTTTTGGTTGATCAGGGCCTTCCAATTGTCCATCTGAATTTCCTAAAACCATTTCCATTCTAAGTCCTCATTCATATCCTCCTCATTTCAAGCTTCATTCCATGGACTTTTCATTTCTCTATATCTTATATTTTCCTCTCCAAAACCTACTTGTTCTGTCTTCTTGTTGAGGGCTTCTTTCTATTGATGGAAAATTTCTGATAATAGGTATCAAAGATGATATTTTTGATATGGGAGAAATAAGTTTTGTTCTATATGGTCTATATCAATCATGATCTAATCAGAAGCCAGATATCACATAGTTATTTGAACAAAGAAATATGAATATAAAGAATTATTAACTATAGCAGGAGATTAAAGGTTTGAGGCATTGGATAATAAGACTAAAAAGAACTTTAAAAGTATGGAGACCCAGCAATTTGATTACTGGCTACATACCTAGTGGAATATACAATAAATTATTCTACCATAAAGATACATGCACACAAATGTTCACTGCAGCACTATTTACAATAGCAAAGACATGGAATCAATGTAAATGCCCATCAGTGACAGATTGGATAAAGATAATGTGGTATACATGTACAATGGAATACTATGCAGCCATGAAAAAGAACAAGATCATATATTTTGCAGTAACATAGATAGAACTGGAGGCCATTATCCTTAGCAAACTAATGCGGGAACAGAAAACCAAATACCACGTTCTCACTTATAAGTGGGAACTACATGATGAGAACACATGGAAACATAGAGGGGAACAACAGACACTGTGGCTTACTTGAGGTTGAAGGGTGGGAGGAGGGAGAGGATCAGAAAAAATAACTTTGGGAACTAGGCTTAGTATTTGGATGATGGAATAATCTGTGCAACAAACCACCATGACACAAGTTTACCTATATAAGAAACAAACCTGCATATGTACCCATGAACCTAAAATAAAAGTTAAAGAGAGAGAGAGAGAGTATGGAAAGAGCAGGTATAAAAGAGCAGCCTTATCCCTAGGGCTGAGCTAGAGCACCCAAGGAAGAGCCCCCTGACTGCCCACAGCTGTGATACAGACCTCGTTGGAGGCATGACCATGGTTCCCTGGGTAGTGGGGAATTAATTGTAATGCTGTGCTGGTGGAACTTGCTGAAACTGTGTTCTCTAGAATTTGTTAGAATTCCACCTGCTAGGATGTCAGGGAAAGCTTTTCACAGGAAGGTATATTGCTGGAGGCTCTTTGCTGTGAAACTACCCAAAGGGAGATGCCAGGAGAAATGGCTGGTCACTGACTGGTACTAGCTTCTATGCACTACAGGAGCCAGATGCTGGGGAAGGTGTATGTGCTATAGGAGCTGGGCATTAGAGAAGCCATGCATGCCAGATTCAGAAATAGGGAGGAAGGCCCCTTCTTCCTGCAGTGTCACCCCAACACCCGCTGCTGACAAAGCTTGATATCATTCCAGGTGGCAAAGGAAAAATCTTTACAAGGCTCAACTCTATTCACAGAGCAGGCAATGAAGGGTGAATTTGGAGCTGAGAGGCAATAATTGAAAACTGGCAAGTCAGGTGGTGATTCTCAAAAAAGTGATCTGTGGATGACCGGGCATCCTGGAATTCTTCCTGGGGGTCTGTGAGGTCAAGACTATTTTCATGATAATATTACAATTTTATTTGCCTATTTATTTTGTTGACCTTTGCACTCATGGTGCAAAAGCAGTGGTGGTAAAACTTCTGGCAACAAACAAAGCAGAAAACAAAGCAGTGACACCAAACTGTACTAGCCGTCGTTGTATTCTTCACCTCCATATATAATAAATGATCAGTTTCTCTTGAGAATCCCTGATGAAGCTGTAGGAATTATTAATTTTATGAAATTTCAAACCTTGAATACACATCACTTTATTATTCTGTGTGGCAAAATGGGAAGAATGCATAAAGTAATTCTGCTGCCTATCCAAATATAATTGTTTTGAGGAAAAGCAAGTGTGCAATTATTTGAATTGCAAGCTGAACTAGCTGCTTTTTTCATAGGATGGCATTTTAAATTGAATGCATGACTGACAGACTATGGTTATGCAGACTTGGGTATTTGGTAGACATTTTCTTTAAAATTAACAACAAAATGAGCCTGTCACTCTAAGGAAAAACTGAGCATTTGTTACCAGTGATAAAATTCAAGCTTTCAAGTGGAGATTAGAATTTTGGAAAACTTGTATCTGTCACCATGAGCTTGCCAGCTTCCCAATCCATAAAAACTTTTCTGGATTGATGATGATATTACAACATGATTTTTTGATATTGTGTAAAATGTGTTAATATTTAGAAAATCTGATAACCCAGTGAATTAATATTTTTTAAATGACCAATGTATGCTGTCCCAGAATCATTCATGGGCCAAAGATCTATTTAAAGTGTAAGATGGGCCAGTGAATTTTAATGTAACAGAAGGTAAAATGTTCTTTAATATGGTTTCAGATTCCATATTGCAGCTAACCTTTAAGACACTACCACTTGTTGAGTTCTGCGTAGTACCAAAGAATTTCCACAGTTATCTGCAAAGGCTATTAAAATTCTCATTCCTTTTCCAAGAATGTATCTGTATGAGGTTGAATTTTCTTCACCTATTTCACTCAATATACCACAACAGATTGAATGCAGAAACAGGTATGAGAATCCAGCTGTCTTTTATTACTAAGTCAGACATTAAGGCAATTTGCAAAGATGCAAAATAATGTCACTCTTCTCATTAAATTTTTTGTTTTGAAAAATATGGTTATTTTAATTTGAAGTATTTATGTTAATAATTGATTTATCACATTTTACATTAATTAAATGTTTAAATAATTCTCAATTAAAATTTTGAATACAGTACACATTAACAGAGAAAACTCACATACACAAAAGCTCTTTGGGGTACCCAATCATTTGTAAAGATTTTAAAGGCTCCCCAAAGACAAAAGATTGAGAACTGCTGATATAGGAAATCAATGGGTGGAAGCTGCAGGTTGTGGCTTACAGGTAAGGAAGTACTATCTGAAAACTAGAGCTGTCTCAATCACACTAGTAATCAGAAAAGTGAAATTTAAACAACCCAGACAGAAACAACTTTTTGCCCCTCACATTGGCAAAATATTTTAAAAATCTGATAGTGTTAAGTTTGGTGAGAGTAGGTAAAAGTAAGAACTCTCACTTATTGTTGGTGAAGTCTGAGTGGTATGATCATTGGTAAGAGCCCATTGGCAATCTTTTTTTTTAACTGACTCATATGCTTTGAAGACGAATTGGCAAGAATATACATTGTTACATTGTTAACCTTTTTTTTTTTTGTAATAGCAAAACAAGCAAACCAAGCCCTGCATAGTGAATGGATCAATACAAAGTGGCATCTTGATATAATAGGTCCCATATAGCTGTTAAAGTGAATGTACTTGCTCTCAAAATGTATACATAGACCTTAAAACCATAACATTGAGTAAAAACAGAAAATTGCAGAGTGACAGGTATTGTACGATATAATTTATATATATTTTAAAAGCCAATACATGAAGAATATATTAATACATGTTCGGTTGAACCACATAAATTTATTTTGTGTGTGTGACAGGGTCTTGCTCCTTCACCTAGGCTGCAGTGCAGTGGTGGGATCATGGCTCACTGCACCCTCAACCTCTCAGGCTCAAGCGATCCTCCCATCTCAGCCTCTTGAGTAGCTGGGACCACAGGCATGCACTACCACACCTGGCTAATTAGAAATTTTTTTTTTTTTTAGTCGAAGACAGGATCTTGTCATGTTGCCCAGGCTGGTCTTGAACTCCTGGCCTTAAGTGATCCTCCTGCTTCAGCCTGTCAAATGTTGGGGTTACAGGCATGAGCCATCATGCCTGGCCAAAATTAGATTCGTTAGGTCAAAAAATAGTTGAATATAAGCAAATTCATGTTATTCAAATTAAATATAGAGAAGTTTAAGAAATAGCCTTGAAGTAATCACACTAAATTCCTGTGTGGAAGATGGGCCTAAACTAATGAGAAGAGACTTCAACTTAATCTATAACATTTATTTTCTTTTATAAAAATGAATAAAATGACAAAATGCCAAAGTTGTAAATTCTAAATAGTGGATATTGGAGGTCGATTTTACTATTATATATTAAGGAATCTTTTTAAAAGAAACTAGAATTGTCCAAAAGAGGATGAAATGACTTAAGAGGCAGTATGCTTCACTTTACTTGCTGGGTCTAGCATGTGGGAAGAGACATTAAACTATCCACTGGGGAGATGGCCAGAAAACTCATGGCCTTTACTCAAAGGGGTAAATGTGTTTCCAGCAGCTTCAGGTCCCATGGCAGCCTATTGTGTGGGGAGGAGACACAGGGATGACAGATTTCTTTAGAGCCCCTATAAATCCCAGTACATAATTAGGTCCCCAATAGGCTGACTTCTGATATTTGGAGAAGGAAGATATTTTGTAGCAGAATCTTCACTTAGAAGAGCTGAAAATACTGACTTCTGAGAAATACTGACTGTCTAGTTTAACAGGATCCATTTGGATATTTTTCACCAGCACTGTGAAAGTTAGAGTGGTCAATTAGACACAGACAAAATGGACTTAAAATGTTTAAATTGTACTAAGGGGCAGCATGTAATCTAATGTATACTGAAGCATCTTCTTTGAGTTGTATTCTTATTTTTGCCATTTTTGAATTACTTTTAAAGTAGAACTTTTAGTGAGAACCTTACAAAATAAGAAATGAATGACAAAATACATAAGCAGTTCATTCTTGTAAGAAGATGTTATTTGTGGAGCTCTGATGTGGAGGGGGGAAAAAAGACCACCTGACTAGGGTTAAGAAAATTCTGGTCTATGTGGACAGCCAGATCCTGTATAAGTGAAATTCCCACCAAACAAACTGTAGGAAGTGAAAAACTTGTGCCTTGGCAGTGATGACTGGAGAAAGCAGTGAAGTCATTGTGGGAAGACTGTGTGAGGAGCTGGCCAGGCACTTGGTTGGGAACAGCATCCCAGGGGACCTGTGTCCCCAGAGGATTGAAAGGGAGATGGTCCAATTTACCTGTGTAAGGGATTACTTACTCTGGGATTTGGGATTTTCTGCTGAGTCTGGAGGTTAATTCTGGAATAATGGATTGAGCTAGCAGTGGAGGGCGATTCACAGCAGAGGCCTGACTCTTGCAAATGAGTCAGGAAATATGAGGAGTGTGAAATATGGCAGGCGATGGCTAAATAGTTCAGGGATGGTTATTGTTATTAGAATGTGTGAGGCAGTCTTCTCCTATATATAGCATGTGGGTCTGAGCATTTGTTCAACTCCTACCTCCACCCAAAGAACTCAATGTGACATCAGGCTGGGGAGAGCTGCTTGTCTAGGTGAAATTACTTGGGGAATGCCAATGGAGCTTCAAATTATTCACATTTCAATGACATTTTCTCATGGAAGATACAGGACTGTTTAGAGCCAGCTGTCAGACAGATAGTGACACTGAAATGTGCTCTGAGGAGGGCCCTAGACACTTCAGGGTTTTATTTATCTAGGTTATTGCCAACCCGAGGTAGAATCTTCAGTAAGCCCCTGTCCTTTACTCACTCCACCCTATGTCAAACTGGTCCAAGTAAGTTGCCTTTAGTAATGTATCTGAAGGACCTTTTCTTATTACTCATTAATCTCTATCTTCTTGGTTTAGCACTGAGATAGTTTACTTGTTCTCCAATTAATTCAGTCATTCATTTATGTAATATGCATTGACTAGTATATGAGGTACAGTTAAAAATAAATCTTGTCCTCTAAAACTTTTTCATCTACTGAAGGAGATAAGGCACATCCTCAAACAGTCTTAAGACAGAGTGCAATGAGAAGTGCTGTATCAACTAAGAGTAAAAGGAGTTCAGAGAAGGGAGATGTTCAGATGGTGGTGTGTGGTAGAAGGCCCTGGAGGAGGAGATAATTGAGAGCATTGCAGAAGAAGCAGGGCAGAGGTGTGAACGCTCTGACCAGTTTGTGATTTGGTGTTCCTTCAGACTGATGGCCTTTGCCATCAAATCCGTTTGCTCAGCATTTGTTTAGCAGAGAGAGAGAAGCCCAACATAAGCCTTTTCTCTATTGCTTGAAGTCATTCAGACCTGGCCTCAAGCTTGTATACCCTACTTAGCAGGAGAAAAGCCCTGCAGTTACCTGGACCTACTCTCCTTGGAAGGCAGTGTAGCTACCTACCATCTGTGGTTATTCACACTTACCCCTGCCAATATTCTCCATCCCTAAGTGGCTTTATTAAATTATTCCTTCCTAACACCTACAGTGCTGTATCTGAAGGGAGTACTAGTAAACACAGTTTGTTCCATTTCATTACAGCTTTAAGCATTGCTGGGGTATTTGCCATCTGGCCCTTCCCTTAATCTAGTTCTGGGAAGAAGTAAAAGCCTGAACAAAGGTTCAGAGGCTGGAGAGCTTGGGGGTATCAGATCAGAATGTGAGAAGAGAGAAGGAAGAAATGCTGCAAACATCATCAGCTCAGAGAGGTCTTTGAAGGCTAGTCTATCTAAGAGAATTGGTGTCAGATCACTAAGGCAGAGTAAGGCACTGAAAGATTATGAGCCGGGATTATGATTTACATAATCAGATTTGCATTTTTCAAATTATTTTTTGGCTAATATGAGGAAATAATGGATTTAAAAATGTATAAAAATTATGTATTCTCATAAGTTTTCTCTATAAACTTGTACTTTAGAATGTTTTTATCAGAATAGGAACAGCTCCGGTCTGCAGCTCCCAGTGAGATCAATGCAGAAGGTGGGTGATTTCTGCATTTCCAACTGAGGTACCTGGTTCATCTCACTGGGACTGGTTAGACAGTGGGTGAAGCCCACAAAGGGCAAGCCAAAGCAGGGTGGGGCATCACCTCACCCCGGAAGAGCAAGGGGTCAGGGAACTCCCTCCCCTAGCTAAGGGAAGCCGTGAGGGACCCTGCCATGAGGGACTGAGCTATCTGACCCAGATACTCTGCTTTTCCCATGGTCTTCACAACCCACAGTCCAGGAAATTCCCTTAGGTGCCTACACCACCAGGGCCCTGGGTTTCACGCACAAAACTGGGCGGCCATTTGGGCAGATGCCCAGCTAGCTGCAGGAGTTTTTTTTAATACCCCAATGGCACCTGGAACACCAGCAGGACAGAACCGTTCACTCCCCTGGAAAGGGGTTTGAAGCCAGGGAGCCAAGTGGTCTAGCTCAGTGGATCCCAGCCCCATGGAGCCCAGCAAGCTAAGATCTACTGGCTTGAAATTCTCACTGTCAGCACAGCAGTCTGAAGTTGACCTGGGATGCTTGAGCTTGTTAGGGGGAGGGGTGTCCACCATTACTGAGGCTTGAGTAGGTGGTTTTCCCCTCACAATGTAAACAAAGCCATGGGGAAATTCAAACTGGACAGAGCCCACCGCAGCACCACAAAGCCACTGCAGCCATACTGCCTCTCTAGATTCCTCCTCTCTGGGCAGGGCATCTCTGAAAGAAAGGCAGCAGCCCTAATCAGGGGCTTATAGATAAAACTTCCATCTCCCTGGGACAAAGCCCCCGGGGGAAGGGGTGGCTGTGGGCACAACTTCGGCAGACTTAAATGTTCCTGCCTGCTGGTTCTGAAGAGAGCAGTGGATCTCCCAGCACAGTGCTTGAGCTCTTCTAAGGGACAGACTGCCTCCTCAAGTGGGTCCCTGACTACCATGCCTCCTGACTGGTAGACACCTCCCAGCAGGGGTTGACAGACTCCTTATACAGGAGAGCTCTGGCTGGCATCTGGCAGGTGCTCCTCTGGGATGAAGCTTCCAGAGTAATGACCAGGCAGCAATCTTTGCTGTTCTGCAGCCTCTGCTGGTGATACCCAGGCAAACAGCGTCTGGAGTGGGCCACCAGCAAACTCCAGCAGACCTGCAGCAGAGGGCCCTGACTGTTAGAAGGAAAACTAACAAACAGAAAGGAATAGCGTCAACGTCAACAAAAAGGACATCCACAGAAACCCCATCCGAAGGTCACCAATGTCAAAGACAAAAGGTAGATAAATCCACGAAGATGAGGAAAAACCAGTGCAAAAGGCTGAAAATTCCAAAACCCAGAATGCCTCTTCTCCTCCAAAGGATCACAATTCCTCACCAGCAAGGGAACAAAACTGGATGGAGAATGAGTTTGACGAATTGATAGATGTAGGCTTCAGAAGGTGGGTAAAAACTCCAAGCTAAAGGAGCATGTTCTAACACAACACAAGGAAGCTAAGAATCTTGAAAAATGGTTAGATGAATTGCTAACTACAATAACCAGTTTAGAGAAGAATATAAGTGACCTGATGGAGGTGAAAAACACAGCATGAGAACTTTGTGAAGCATACACAAGTAGCAATAGCCAAAACGATCAAGTGGAAGAAAAGATAACAGAGATTGAAGATCAACTTAATGAAATAAAGCATGAAGACAAGATTAGGGAAAAAAGAATGAAAAGGAATGAACAAATCCTCCAAGAAATATGGGACTATGTGAAAAGACCAAACCTACGTTTGATTGGTGTACCTGAAAGTGATGGGGAGAATGGAACGAAGTTGGAAAACACTTCAGGATATTAACCAGAACTTCCCAACCTAGCAAGACAGGCCAACATTCAAATTCAGGAAATACAGAGAACACCACAAAGATACTCCTTGAGAAGAGCAACTCCAAGACACATAACTGTCAGATTCACCAAGGTTGAAATGAAGGAAAAAATGTTAAGGGTAGCCAGAGAGAAAGGTCGGATTACCCACAAAGGGAAGCCCAACAGACTAACAGTGGATCTCTTGACAGAAACCCTACAAGCCAGAAGGGAATAGGAGCCAATATTCAACATTCTTAAAAGAATTTTCAACCCAGAATTTTATATCCAAACAAACAAAGGTTCATAAGTGAAGGAGAAAGAAAATCCTTTACAGACAAGGAAATACTGAGAGATTTTGTCACCAGCAGGCCTGCCTTACAAGAGCTCCTGAAGGACGCACTAAATATGGAAAGGAAAAATCAGTACCAGCCATTGCAAAACATACCAAATTGTAAAGACCATCGATGCTATGAAGAAAAGACCATTGACACTATGAAGAAACTGCATCAACTAATGGGCAAAATAACCAGCTAGCATCATAACGACAGGATCAAATTCACATATAACAATATTAATCTTAAATGTTAATGGGCTAAATGCCCCAGATTAAAAGACACAGACTGGCAAATTGGATGAAGAGTCAAGACCCATTGGTGTGCTGTATTCAGGAGACCCATCTCATGTGCAGAGACACACATAGGCTCAAAATAAAAGGATAAAACAATATTTACCAAGCAAATGGAAAGCAAAAAATGCAGGGGTTGCAATCCTAGTCTGTGATAAAACAGACTTTAAAGCAACAAAGATCAAAACAGACAAGAGCATTACATAATGATAAAGGGATCAATGCAACAAGAAGAGCTAACTATACTAAATATATATGCACCCAAAACGGGAGTACCCAGATTCATAAAGCAAGTTGTTAGAAACCTACTAAGAGACTTAGACTCTTACACAATAATAGTGGGAGATTTTAACACCTGACTGTCAATATTAGACAGATCAACGAGACAGAAATTTAACAAGGTTATTTAGGACTTGAACTCAGCTCTGGACAAGCGGACCTAATAGACATCTACAGAACTCTCCACCCCAAATCAACAGAATATACATTCTTCTCAGCACCACATCACACTTATTCTAAAAGTGACCATATAATTGGAAGTAAAATACTCCTTAGCAAATGCAAAAGAATGGAAATCATAACAATCTCTCAGACCACAGCGCAATCAAATTAGAACTCAGGATTAAGAAACTTACTCAAAACCACACAACTGCATGGAAGCTGAACGACCTGCTCCTGAATGACTACTGGGTAAATAACAAAATTAAGGCAGAAATAAATAAGTTCTTTGAAACCAATGAGAAGAAAGACACAACGTACCAGAATCTCCGGGACACATCTAAAGCAGTGTTTAAAGGAAATTTATAGCACTAAATGCCCACAGGAAAAAGCGGAAAAGATTGAAAACCAACACCCTAACATCACAATTGAAAGACCTAGAGAAGCAAGAGCAAACAAATTTAAAAGCTATCAGACGACAAGAAATAACTAAGATCAGAGCAGAACTGAAGGAGATAGAGACGTGAAAAACCCTTCAAAAAAATCAATGAATCCAGGAGCTAGTTTTTTGAAAAGATTAACAAAATGGATAGACCACTGGCTAGATTAATAAAGAAGAAAAGAGAGAAGAATCAAATAGACACAATAAAAAATGATTAAGGGGATATCACCACTGATCCCAAAGAAATACAAACTACCATCAGAGAATACTATAAACACCTCTACACAAATAAACTAGAAAATGTAGAAGAAATGGATAAATTTCTGGACACATACACCCTCCCAAGACTAAACCAGAAAGAAGTTGAATCCCTGAATAGACCAATGACAAGTTCTGAAATTGAGGCAGTAATTAATAGACTACTAACTAAAAAGAGCCTGGGACCAGAGGGATTCACAGCTGAATTCTACCAGAGATACAAAGAGGAGCTGGTACCTACCCTTCTGAAACTATTCCAAACAATAGAAAAAGGGATTCCTCCCTAACTCATTTTATAAGTCCAGTATCATCCTGATACCAAAACCTGGCAGAGACACAACAAAAAAGAATTTCAGGCCAATATTCCTGGTGAACATCGATGTGAAAATCCTCAGTAAGATACTGGCAAACTGAATCTAGCAGCACATCAAAAAGGTGGATCATATCCACCATGATCAAGTTGGGTTCATTCCTGTGATGCAAGGCTGGTTCAACTTAAGCAAATCAATAAATGTAATCCATTACATAAACAGAAGCAACAACGAAAACCACATGATTATCTCAATAGATGCAGAAAAGGCCTTCAATAAAATTTAACACCGCCTCATGCTAAAAACTGTCAATAAACTAGGTATTGATGGAACATATCTCAAAATAATAAGAGCTATTTCTGACATACCTACATCCAATATCATATGGAATGGGCAAAAGCTGGAAGTTTGAAAACCAGCACAAGACAAGGATGCCCTCTCTCACCACTCCTATTCAAGATAGTATTGGAAGTTCTGGCCAGTGCAATCAAGCAAGAGAAAGAAATAAAAGGTATTCAAATAGAAAGAGAGGAAGTCAAACTGTATCTGTTGCAGATGACATGATTGTATATTTAGAAAACCCCATCGTCTCAGACCAAAATCTCCTTAAGCTGAGAAGCAACTTCAGCAAAGTCTCAGGATACAAAATCAATGTGCAAGAATCACAAGCATTCCTATACACCAATAATAGAGAACCAAATCATGAGTGAACTTCCACTCACAATTGCTACAAAAAGAATAAAATACCTAAGAATACAACTTACAAGGGACGTGAAGGACCTCTTGAAGGAGAACTACAAACCACTGCTCAAGGAAATAAGAGAGGACACAAACAAATGGAAAAACATTCCATGCTCATGGATAGGAGGAATCAATATCGTGAAAATGGCCATACTGCCCAGAGTAACTTATAGATTCAATGCTATCCCCATCAAGCTACCATTGACTTTCTTCACAGAATAAGAAAAAACTACTTTAAATTTCATATGTAACCAAAAAAGAGCCCGTATAGCCAAGACAATCCTAAGCAAAAAGAACAAAGCTGGAGGCATCATGCTAGCTGACTTCAAACTATACTACAAGGCTGCAGTAACCAAAACAGCATGGTACTGGTACCAAAAATGATATATAGACCAATGGAACAGAACAGAGGCCTCAGACCTAATGCCGCATGTCTACAACCATCTGATCTTTGACAAGTCTGACAAAAACAAGAAATGGGGAAAGGATTCCCTATTTAATAAATGGTGTTGGGAAAACTGGCTGGCCATACGCAGAAAACTGAAACTGGATCCCTTCCTTACACCTTTTACAAAAATTAACTCAAAGTGTATTAAAGACCTAAATGTAAGACCTAAAACCATAAGAACCCTTGAAGAAAACCTAGACAATACCATTCAGGACATAGGCATGGGCAAAGACTTCAAGACTAAAACACCAAAAGCAATGGCAACAAAAGCCAAAATTGACAAATGGATCTAATTAAACTAAAGAGCTTCTGCATAGCAAAGGAAACTATCATCAGAGTGAACAGGCAACCTACAGAATGGGAGAAAGTTTTGCAATCTATCCATCTGACAAAAGGCTAATATCCAGAATCTGTAAGGAACTTAAACAACTTTACCAGGAAAAAATGAACAATCCCATCAAAAAGTGGGTGAAGGATATGAAAAGATACCTCTCAAAAGAAGACATTTATGTCGCCAACAAACATATGAAAAAAAGCTCATCATCACTGGTCATTAGAGAAATGCAAATCAAAACCACAATGTGATACCATCTCATGCTGGTTAGAAAGCTGATCATTAAAAAGTCAGGACACAACAGATGCTGGAGAGGATGTGGAGAAATAGGAACGCTTTTACACTGTTGGTGGGAGTGTAAATTAGTTCAACATTGTGTAAGACAGCTTGGCAATTCATGGAGGATCTAAAACCAGAAATGTAATTTGACCCAGCAATCCCATTACTAGGTATATACCCAAAGGATTATAAATCATTCTATGATAAAGACTCAAGCATATGTATGTTTATTGCAGCACTAACAATAGCAAAGATTTGGAACCAACCCAAATGCCCGTCAGTGATAGACTGGATAAAGAAAATGTGGCCCATATACACCATGGAATACTGTGCAGCCGTAAAAAAGGATGAGTTCATGTCCTTTGCAGGGACGTGGATGAAACTGGAAATCATGATTTTCAGCAAACTAACACAGGAACAGAAAACCAAACACCACGTGTTCTCACTCATAAGTGGGAGTTGAACAATGAGAACACATGGACACAGGGAGGGGAACATCACACACTGGGGCCTGCCATGGGGTGGAGAGCTAGAGGAGGGATAGCATTAGGGGAAATACCTAATGTAGATGATGGGTTAATGGGTACAGCAAACCACCATGGCATATGTATACCTATGTAACAAACCTGCAGATTCTCTAAATGTATCCCAGAACTTAAAATATCACAAAAAATGTTCTTAACATTACTTATAGTCATAAGTATGGTTAGTATACTGGTATGTTTCTCTCTGGCCTTGTTTTGTTTCTGTGTGTGTGTGTGTGTGTGTGTGTGTGTGTGTGTGTATTTATATGGTTGATATCACACTGAATATACAATTTATTTTCTGTTTTTTTAGTTAGTATAACAACATCAATGCCCCATATTATTAAAAATCCTTCATGAATATAGCTTTTATTGGTTGTACAATATTTTGTGGAAATACAATTATTTCCTCAGCCATTTCCCTATTGTTGAACATTTGGGTTATCTGTTTATCTATTATTCAATAGTGTTATAATTATTTTATTAAGATTCACTTGGCAGCAATATGATTTGGAGAAGAAGGTTATGTTGCACAAATAGCAAATGATTGGAAATGAGAGCCAAAGACTGGAAGAGATTTCAGTGATTCAAAGCCTAAATTCAGTAGCAGTAAAGGAAAGAAAAGGAGGACATCAATTGGATTATTGTTACCTTCCAAAGCTTAAGTTTTCTGAAGGTCTGCACCAGGTTTCTTTCCTCTTTCTCACCTAGTGAACCCTCAGCAGGTGGGTAGAATGAATGAATGAGTGAGGAAATGAAAACTAGGCTGTTATGCTGTTGCTGTTGCCAAGGACCATCACATCACATCCATGCTAAATAACGTTCTTATTCATACAACCTGCCTGCCCCAAAGAAAACGTTACCTATTCTTGGCAACTACCACCCAGTCAATCCCAATGTGCCAGTCCTCTCCGATGTCTTTATTTATTTCAGAACAGAACACTCAGGAAAACAAAGAATGGTCATCAAAGAAGTTAGTAAATGTACTTCCCTCATTTGAATGCATTTCTTATTTACTTCTGATCAATGGGCAAATATTTATATACAAATTACTATAATGTGCCTAGCACTGTGCTCAGTGCTTCACCGAGTACAGCATGTATTCTGCCTTACACATGACATAATTTAATCAAGTAACAGAAACTAATATGCAGCCATAGAGAGGATGATTAGAGATAGAGTTTAATCAGGAATGCATTTATTACCTAGAGAGGCTTAGAGACAGAGTAAGAGAGTGGGATAGGAACATTAGTAAAGACAATAGAAGACAAAGCCAATTTTGTAAACCAAATTGAATTTCTGTCAGTGTTGTGATTTTGTCTAACTCCATAAACTGAAGGCAGGCAAACTCCCCATTTGCTGTGCAGTGGATCTTTCTTTACTTCCCTCTGATAAATGGAGATCTCTACACTCATTTAACCAGTGTTTCACCACCGCATTCTCAGCTGATATCTGGTCTGCATGTACAACCTCAGGGACAGACAGACCTGCACCTAAGACTTGCTATAATACATGCGAATAATCAGTATTTTCTGGTGTGATGATCTCACTCTGGGAAATAATGCTCATGCACTAATTGAGCTAATGAGAATATATTAGCTATTGGTTTAGTGAAAGTGATGGCAGAGTAATCTAATTCTTACTGGCTCCTGGATAATCTTCAATTTAAAGGTAATGATGTTAAGAAATGTTAAATTGAGTACGCTCAAGTGCACATAGTATGTACTCCTTAGGTGGGACAAACGGTTCTCATGAAGTTATAATGATTCTTTAAGTGGAGATTCTCCATCTGGGGTTCATGGATAGAACTCAGGAATTCTGTGTAATTGGATTAAAAAGAGACTACAGCTTTATTTTCACGAATCACTAATGAAATTTAGTATTTTCTTTCACTATGAATATAGGCAACTAATTATAGTAGTATAAGCAGTACTGTGACTTAGTCATTACTAGAAATCACAGATATTTTTGTATCACATTATATTTGTTTCCTATATCATGAGATATTGTTTATGTTCAACAATACCACAAGAATATGATAATTATTAGACCTGAAACTAGATCTTGTCATTTAATGCATTAATGAAAAGTATATTAATATATCAGTAATTTGTTTTTAAAATATTTTGATATTAGTATTTAAATATGATTCATTTTCTTTGTATGCTTTTGTGTTTTGTTTTATGCTTTTAAAAACACAATTATGAGAAGCCATCACCGACTTCACCTGACTGTAAAGAGGTCTGTGTGCAAAAGGTTAGGGCCTCTTGCTTAGAATAAGGACCATGGAGACTTTCTCCCCCTATAGAAAAGTTGCTATTTGCAATACAAATTCGTTCTGTTTTTCTGACACAGGGGGATCCCACCAGTCCCTTTCTATGGGGGAGAACTTGGAGTGGTTCTGCTGTCAGTTTACACAGTGAGATCTTACACCATATGTAACTCTCAAGGCTGGAGAGATGATACGCCGCCAACATGGTTGGGAAACATGGAGAAGCAGAAAGCTCGTAGCTGGACCACCCTACAAGGAGAAGTGGCTTCTGTAAAATTGTAAAATGCTGCACACTGCTGCTCTTCCTCCCTGGTTGTTCTGCTTCTGAACCCTCATATATTATTTAAAAAATGTTAAACAAATAAACAAGCAAAACACAAGGATACATAAGCCAGCCTTTCTTCCAGCTCTCTGGCTTGGTGGAGGGATGGAAGTAGGGTGGAAAAGGAAAAACACATTGTCAGGCCAAATAGTATTTTACCTCCAAACATGGGCCACCATTGGTGGCATGACCTTGGGCATGTGACACATCATCTCTAGACTGTGGTTTCTTCATTTTTCAAATGAGAGGTGAGTTCTGATCCTGACTAGGTCCTGAGGCTGGTAAAGATGGCTCAGTCCTTCAAGGTTCAAGTTTTCCTCCTGTGACTCTGACTCTCTGACAGTCCAGGGCTGAGAAAAGAGGAATGGAGAGAATGGATGAAATTTGGTTTCTCAGAAGCCTCTCGAAGGCTGACTTGGAATGCCGTAGTGTTTGCCGTGTTAGGAGAGAACACAGAGGCTCTTTTTGGCGCTGGCTTTCTTGGGTGTTCAAAGGTGAAAAGTTGAACAGTGTCACCAGTGAAGCAGTGCAGAGTCCACTATACAAAGAGCTTTGGAAAGCCGACTCTTCATGGATCATGTGTCTTGGATGACTGGTCTGTATCTGTCAGAGGGTAGGAGTAGGCTATTTGGGCCTAAGAATAAGCCTAGTTCAAATGGTCATTATTTTCCTTAATATTTACTTTACTTTCCATAGCCCCTCTCCTTTTAAATTTATTTTTACATTTTGCATTACTTCTGCTTATTTTAAAAGTTGCTTGTTCTCATGCACTCAGCTCTGAGAATGAAAATAAGCTTTTCAGATAAGATTTTTGTTGCTCAAACTGGGAAAGTACACAGGGCGCAAAGGAAAAATGTATGACGTTTGAAGTATAAGCTCCTGGTTTATTGGGTATGATTGTGATAACGCATGGTCTCAAGCTACATCTCAGTTTATTACAAGTCGCCTCATAAAATAGACCCCCTTACCCATGGGAAATATGTTCTAGACCCCCAGTAAATGCCTGCAACTGCATATAATATCTAGCCTTATATATAGTATCTTTTTTTCTGTACATACATACAATGCTGAAGTTTAATGTATAAATTAGGCACAATCCCAGCGACTCGGGAGGCTGAGGCAGGAGGATGGCTTGAACCTGGGAGGCGGAGGTTGCAATGAGCAGAGATCACACCACTGCACCCCAGTCTGGGCGACAGAGCAAGACTCTGTCTCAAAAAAAGAAAAAAATTAGGTATAGTAAGAAATCTCTAACAATAAAATTAAACAACTATAATGATATACTGTAATGAAAGTTATGTGAATGTGGTCTCTGTCTCTCTCTAAATACCTTGTGCCGTTCCACAGGTAACTGAAAGCATGGAAAGTGGAACCATGGATCGGTGGGAACTACTGTACCCTGACTCAGTAAGGAGAGATCACAGTAGTTTGAGAAAATAGCTTCAATATTCTCTAGAATCTGCATCCCATAGCCTCAGTGTTTTGCAGTCTCTAAAGCCCACCCCTCTTTTTAACAACTGCATCTCTATTTTGAATTCCAAGAGACAGATGTACTTGTGACCTCATGGGCTAGTTGTAATGGAGTCAAAAGATAGCTCTGTTAGAAATTCCTTAGTGCTGTGGGACTGCACCTAGGGACATTTTGTTTGTTCTTAAAGTACAAAGGCCGTAATTTAGCAGAATGTTTTGTAGGTTGCAATTTTCTTATAATCTGTTTTCAGGAGAAAAGAATGCCAGTGAAGTATCTTCTGTTCAAGAAAACAACTTTCATGAGTTGCTTTGGGATTACTGGAAAATCTGTTTAATACCTGTTATCTTATAACTACCATTCTTGACTATTATTAATATTCAGAAATGACCCAAGGTAAAACAAAACCTCAAGTCATTAAAGATTCAAAAAGGTTTAAGAACAACAAAGTTTGAAACTCAGTTTGTTCTTGCTTAAACCTTATTGTGAAATCTCATATTAAACATGTTGATTAATTTAAGTTTTACTAGCCCTTTAGAAAGAGAGCCAAATTTTGCTGAGCTAATTTCTTGAATTGAACGGTGTTGACCTCCCATTTAGCATGGAAGACACTATATTTAAGCTTAGATATATTTTTCAGGCTGTAATATAACTTTAGATTTATTCACCAGTATTGCTAAGGAATTATTAGCCACCTCATTCTAAATGCATTTGGCTTGAGTACCCTGTAGAATAGAAAAAATTATGCTTAGGAACTATTCGCCTGGGAAAAGGAAGATATTAATATATAAGCATAGTTTTTTTTTTAACTTCACAATAAGACAGTTTATGAAAAGGAAATAAGAAAGTGAAGCAAACTTTATATAATTTCTAGGATTTGTTCTTTTATCCCTTTAGAGGCAGCAATGGGGGATAAGAGGATTCTTTTCTGGTTGTTAGTGCATGTAATTCCAATGAACATTGATGGGATTTCTGAACTATAACACTTTAATCACAAGATCTGGACCCAGAGTGGTATGAGATTTGTTTATTATTTTATTTTACTTGGGAATCTACAGGAATATTATTCACAGCCCTGAATTTTCTTTTTTTTTCCATCCATGTATCATCTCTTTCAGGCTCATTATCTTATATCCGTAACGATGAATCATAAAATAAAATGCAAAATGTTCTTGTTTATACCTGTGGACAGAGAAATCAGAGTGCCGTTCAGTGATAAGAGGCAGTCAGCCTTATTCTTTTGTGCAAAATGTACAAAAGTATATACTTGTAAATACTTGCAAGAGTATGTACACCATACTTGAAGCCTTAGGTCTGGTGGTTTAATGGAATTAAGTTCACGAACAATGTGAAGAGAGGCACATGACACAAAAGTTAAGCTGAATAGTTGCAACTGTATCTAACAGTTTATAACTCCAGTTTGGTCTGATCTCACATTCTGAGGCCTTCCTTCTACAACAGGTATCCAGAGAACTGAGCTGGGGCTTTATTCTGTAACATCCTGGCCATACCAATTGCCCTGAATGTTGTCCTTGTGTGTCTGGGAGGCATATAGTTATTTTTTCCCCTTTAGAGTCGGCAATTTCCTTCCCTCCTTAAATCAGGTGAGGACAGCCAAATGCAGCTTTATAAAAACTTTAACTTCCTATTCATTTAACAAATGGCTATCAATGAACCAGATGCTGATGTGCATGCTGAGAATGCAACAGCAAACAAAACACACACAGTTCTTGTCCTTAAAGAGTGTATAGTCTACTGGGAAACAAATATTAATTAAATGAAAAATTATATAATTTCAAATTGTTCCAAAAACTATTGTGGAAAAATATAAAGTATAATCAAAGGTTAAAATTTACATTAGTTTGGGAATTCAGGAAAGACCTTTCTAAGAATGGTGCTGAAGTTCCTTGATGGATGAGTAAGAGTTAGCCAAAAAGTGAGTTGGAGAGACAATCATTCCAAGCATATGGAAGCACAAGTGAGAAGGCTCTGGAGAGGGGAAGAACTGGGAGCACTAGTGGAATGAAAAGGTGACCAGGATGGCTGGAACATGGTATATGTGTGAGAGTGAGGGGTATGGGATATGTCTAGAGCTATGGGCAGGGGCCAGATTATGAGAAGAATGGTAAGTGACATGGTTGATGATATGTGTCAACTTGACTGAGCTAAGGGATGCCCACATGGCTGTTAAAACATTATTTCTGGATGTGTCTGTGGAGGTGTTTTCAGAAGAGATTAGCATTTGAAACAGTAGACTGAGTAAAGATCTGCCCTCACCACTGTGGGTGGGCATAATCTAATCCATTGATAGAATTCCTGGATAGAATAGAAAAGGCGAGGAAGAGCTAACTTTCTCTCTTCTTGAGCTGGAACATTCATCTTCTCTTGCCCTCTGACATCAGAGCTCCTGATTCTTGGTCCTTTGGACTTAGGTCAGGACTTGCAGCATTGGCTGTCCTAGTTCTTAGCCATTGGAGTTGGACTGAATTATATCACCAGCTTTCCTGGTTCTCCAGCTTGCAGATGGACTTTTTGGCCTCCATAATCACATGGACCAATTCTTATGATAAACGATAAACCTCTCAATCTCTCCTTAAATGTGAATACTTAAAACCTATTGGTTCTGTTTCTCTGGAGAGCCCTGCTTAATACAATAAGCCACTGTACCCTTTTAAGCAAAGGAATAACACAACTAGATTTAACTAGCCAGAGACCGCTCTGGAAAATTAATTGAAGGAGGAGACAAGAATAGGTGATGGAGTATTACTGCTTTAGCTTAGGAAAAGATCACAGTAGCTTGGACTCCAGGGTTAGCACCAAAGATGAGCAGGGGTTAGCAGATTTCAGATATTTTGTTGGTAAAATTGAAAGGACTTGTTAATGCCTTAGTTGAGGAGATGAAGGAGGATTTGGGGCTAGTGTAATTGGGTGGATGGAGAAGATGCCATTTACTGAAGTAGAGAAGGGTGGAGTTGGAGCAAATTGGAGGGGGAAATAAAGATTCCATTTTGAATATACCCGGGTTGAAATATTTTTGAGACATTATAGAGAAGATGTTAAAGAATTAGTTGGACATAAGGGTCTCTGGTTAAAGATATAGGTTGAAAATACATTGGTATACAGATGCCACTTAAAGCCATGTGAGTGTGTAAGATTTTACTGAGAAAAAGAATATAATAGAAAGAACCCACAGGACTGAGCCCTGAAAAACTCGAAAATTTAAATATCACATAAAGAAGGTACTCTTAATGAGCTTAAGAAGGTACTAGTAGGAGAGGTAAGAAAACATTCAGGAGAAATGGTGTCATAGAAGGACCAGAGGAGGGTGTTTCAACAAGGGGAGAGAGGCCAAGTTTGTTGAATATGTTTGGTAGTTTAGTAAGAAGAAGACTTAATTTTAAAGCTTAGAGGCCATTGGTGACTTTAGTAGGGGTAGTTTTGCAAGTGGAGGCAGAACTTAGATTACAGTAGGCTGAACAGTAAATAGGCAATGACAAAATGCATATAGACTGTGTAGTCAACATTTTGGGGAAAGTTTGACTGTCAAGGGAAGCAGAGAGAGTAGTGGTCTCTGGTGAGAATTATGGGTTAAGGGAGTACTTTTGAAGACATGAAAGGCACTACAGCATGTTTAGAAACCAGTGGGAATTAGCAAGAGAGACAGAGCAGCCTCTCTGAGAAGGTGGAAAGGGATGGTACATCAAGGGTGAGTCGTACCAACATGCCACAGTGAACAGGGTTGTGATTTCACAAGGCAGGGCTTACAGAAGCAGAGTGGGAGGGATTAACAGGTATTTGCCAGGAGTAATTTTAATGATAGATCAGACTTGATCTGGGTAAGAAAGGAAGTGAGAACATGAGTTCTCTCTTCATGAGTAGAGAGAAGTCAGTGGATTAGAAGTCTTAATGAGGACCATGGACTACTGCAGTGAATGCATTGAAGACAAGAATCCCTATATTGGGCACTGGCTTCACCCATGCATATTTAGGTTCTTGCGTTTTTTTTTTTCTTTCCAACTGCCCCCAACCTGTTTTTTGAATTTTGTATTGCAAGGTATGTTTAGAACTCCACAAAAACTCACATGCTTACCAACTAAAGTAGAAGAGTAAAACAAGCATTTGATGAGATCTGATCAAGTAGATACTTGATTTTGTGGTCTAGGAGCCTGATCTGATGTCCTTTACTAAACAGGAGAAGTATTCTGGGCTCCTTGTCATTCAAAGATTTGATGTCTTTGGCCTCCATCAATTGAAGGCTTTGCAAATAATTCAAGAACTGATGTGAAAAGTCTGTGGGGGTTTGTTAGAGAAAAATGTTTACCGGAATGTCAGGATCTGTTCACTTAATTCCCCTTCTAGTTAGATGTTTGAATTTTTGTGGTTCCTCTGCCAAGAAGGTACCATAAAATCACATTTCTATGTTTTTCCTGTATAAACCCAAATGTATTTCCTGGCTGAAACCAAGCTGTGTCTTGATTATTAAAGTTTTTGTTTGTTTGTTTGTTTCTGCCCAAACTGTGTTCTTGACCCTAAAGCTTATACTTATTTGTGGAGGGCCCATTAACTGACTGTCATTGAGCTAGATGCTAGGAATCAGGAAATGAGAACACCAGTCTCCAGGGCGGGCATGCAAAGCACAATTCCATGTGGCAAACACTCTTAGGAGACACTTACCAAGGACGAGGGAAACACAGGGAAGGAAACAATTGTTCATTCCTTGGTAAAAGAGTTAGAAAATGCTGCACCCAGGAAGGGATTTTTGAGAAGGGCCCTTATAGGTGAATAGGAGTGGGTGGTGAAAGTATGAATGTTCACGACAATGTTTGCCACCTGGAGAGAAGTCTGTCATGGTTTAAGACTAAGTTGTGTGAATCTAGCAACAGGGTTTTTGTTTAGAAAGTATGGCTTGGCCAGATTTATGAACCTAGCTAACAATTTGCATATTATTGTATTGGGTGGAAAGTAGTTAAAGCTTTCCTTCTAGTCTTAATATATTTCTGTTAAGCAATTACTTTTTGCCTTAGCCAAAATTATGCTCCAGAACGGACACTACTACAATTTCAGATGCCTTGACTTGCAGTGCAGATGCTACCAACCCCCTTGTCCTCACTGTCCCTTCAGCCCCTGCTGCCCGAGAGCATGGAACTTCTGGCCGGAGCTGTGCCACCTACCCCCAGAATGATTCTCCACTGTCTCTGCTTTTTTTGAGGCAAAATTCCAAGTGAGTGAGTTTGATAGGCCAGTGCTGACCATGTGACTTCACCCAAGCTGCAAGGGAGCCACGTATGACAAATGTTCTGCATTTCCAGTTTCCATAATGAGAGGCAAGCTGTATCTTGTGCCAAGATTCATAAAGTAAGAGGTTCTCCAAACATGAAAAGAGCTTCAAATAATGGTTAGCTAAAAACCAGAACAATGACAACAAATGTTCACTAGCCCATCTTTTATGGATGAGAAGAATAGAATAGCACATGGAGTGTAAAGTAACTTGCCCATGGCACAGTGGTGTAAAGTAGTGCAGGCAGGCACTTAACCCAGGAAGTCTGACTCTGGAGCTCATACTCTGAGCCATGTCCTATAACAAAACTGCAAGTGATAAAGACTTTAATTAGTGATGTTCTGGAGAGATGAGGATGTTTTTGGCTTTAAAATAGATGGGAAGTAATAGGTCTGTACAGCAGTTGAACTTACTGTCTTATTAGCACCATGGAATCACCTGGGGGTGCCCAGGTTGTTTTGGTCACAGTCAGGAACAGAACAAGAGATGTGGTTATACAATTGAGAGCCTGTAGGTTGGCCAGTTTATATTAGCACCCAGGGCCCATGTCCCTGTGGCTGAATTCTTGTCACTTGTGTTCTCTGTTGAACTGTTTTCCTTCCATCATTCTTTTCCAGCCTTGTCTCTGAACCTCTAATTCCCCACTCCCACTGTGAAAAACTTTTCTGGGATGTTCTTCCTGGCCACTGAGAATGAGAACCCGAGAATATATTTAGATGGTCTTTTCTGGGAGAAGAACTCTAATGTCAGTCACATATACACACACCAGATGCAAAAACAAGAATAATAAAAATGTATAATTTTAGCTAAAGCCAAATCTGGTCATCAGATGTTTCTACGAAGCTATTCCCCTTTCAAGTAAATTTTGAATGTTTTGCATCCTTCAGTGAAAATAAGTAACTTGCAAAGTTTCTTGTAAACATCAGTCAAAATGTTGCAATAAGTCATCCTCCAAGCCACACAAACATCAAGGCCCAATTATGTAATTTCTGATTTTTTTAATCTTGAAAAGCAAAACAAAGCCAACAGAAGATTCTTGTAATTAATTGCTGTACTTCATCCATTTACAAAATGTTGGCTTCTCGTGACTTTCTTCAGTGTTTGTGGAGTGTGGTACCCATCCTGTGGGAATAAATGAAGGCTTCCAAAGCATTTCATTCTTCCATTGTTTTGCATCTCTTTCTTCCCTTGTTTATACCTCATGGCATTATCTAGATACCAGGATTAAGTTTTCTTAGAGCATTCTTTATCTACCTAGAAGTCTTTAGTCTCTGAAAGCAATAGGACTTCTAGTTAAATTTTGTAAACGCAAGGCCATTGTTGAATGCTTTGCAATAATAAATGCTTATTCTTTTTCATAAGTTATTGCCTGTGGAAGTCAGAAGACTCCTAGCACTTGAGGAAAATATATACCTAGATATCAAATACTCGTTAAATCTCTAGTATGTTACATCATACCATTTCTTGGTGTTGCTCACGGATCTGAATGTAGCCTTTTAATTTTCTTTCAGTTGCTGCCAATATTTATCTTTCATTTCTTCTGTTTCCCACAATTATCTACCTCTAAACATTATCAGAATTGTCCCCAGGCATCTAAACTTTAAATTAGTTTGTAACTTTTCCATTTGGGCCTTGTTTCATTAAACAAATATGTGGGTGCTACATGATTTTGCAGCAGATACTGTTTATGTGGGAGTTGGATTTGTACTGTGTTTACAGCTACAGAGAAAAAAATTCAACACTTTATTGGACATGTACTAGCATGTGGGTGAGGTTGAAGAAAATAATTGAGCGTTGAAATAAAATACAGGCCTGGGAAAATATTCCTTTTTGATGGAGTAGGCAGGAAAGGCCAACAGCTGCCACACATGAAAATCTGTAAGGGTTAGCCTCCTTTTTCAAAATGCTCTTTCAGGAAGTTCAGCTTCCTCACTGAAGCTGATCACTCCAGAAAAACGCAAGGTGAAATTATGTCTTTATCTGGAAGTAAGACATTTTACCACCAAACAAAATCCGTGTGACTTGACTCCACTGTATATAATCTCTTCTATACTTCTAAAAGCTATCTGTCTGTCTTTCTGTCTGTCCGTCCATTCGTCCATTTGTCTGCCCACCTATGCGCCCATCCATCCAGCCATCCATTCATCCATCCATCCATCTATCTATCTAGTCCATCCACCCATCCATCCATCCATCCATCCATCCATCTCTATTATCTACAATTAATTATCATTATTAGTGGTGGTTATACTTTGTAAAGTTGCTGTGAATACTGAACTAGTGAATACCAAACCATTGTTCTTATGGGAAATACAGAATTAGGTTCTGTAAGTCACAATATTTTTGTCAATGGAACTATATAGAACCTTTTTGTATGCGAGTTTCTATTTAAAGACACCTTATATGATATATATTGTTAACACTGAGCTCCTGGCCAATGTACTATAACTCATGCCTGAACAAAACTTAGCTGACACCATATTTTCTCCTGAAGGTAGATCACAGACTCCATGCACTTAGAAACATTAGGCAGCACTAAAGTACTACATTTGGGGCCCATTTCAAACAGTAAAATCAGCAACAAAAAACACAAACATTTGATAAATGTGCCACTAAATGGACCACAAAAAGGACACTTGCCCACAATATGAGAGCTAAAATAAGAAGGTAGAGTGTCACCTTCTTTGGCCTCAGAAACCTGAGCATTGGGTTACTTAAATTCTTCACTGCTCTGAGCATGTCCATGAGTAACTGAAAGCACTGCAAGTATTAATTTGGGGATTACAAATAAATTTCAGTGAGCAGGTGAATTTGGAAATACAGGATCTGCAAATAATGAGGATTGACTGTACGTATTCACCTATCTACCCACTCACCTACCCATCCACCCTTCCACCTATTCATCCATCCATCCATAGGTCCATCCATTCATCCACCCGCCTGCTCACTCATCTACCCATCCATCCATCCCTCCACTTATCCACACATCAATCGCTCCCTTCCTCTTTCCCTCCTTCCCTCCATCCACCCATCGATTCATCCACCCATTCACCTACCCACCCATCCCTTCATCCTTCCATATACTCATGCATTCATCCATCCCTCTATCCATCTATTCATATGCTTATTTATTTTCAGGGTGTGAAGCTTACTAAGAATTTCTGATCACTTTATTTGGAGTAATCTACATTGCACATGTGACATGTATTATTTTTCTAGTTTTAAGACTGTTAAAAATATGTAGTCATGAGATCAAGGACTTGAAGGTCTTGTTCCCTGCTATAGTCCCAGCCCTAGAGTATAGCGTGGCACAGAGCAGGTTCTCAATAAATATTTATTGAATGAATTGATGAGTGATTTGCAAGTGGCACTTGGTGCAGAGAATAGCATTGTTTTCTCCCTTTCTCTCATACTGACCTCAAATAGAAACATTTCTGAAATCTGAAAATATATCTACCATGTAGGTTATTTTTTGCATACAATCTTTAAAGGAGATGATTAAAGTATAATAATTAAATAATTATGATCTGTGGAGTCAGGTGGACCCCACCTTTAGCCACCAGTTTAGGCAGATGAAAATGTTTCCAAGTTTTCTTCCCATTTCCTCCTCCCACTCTAAATTTTAAAAAAAATTTACAATAAGCATTTTTATCAATATTTAAAGAGCTCTATCATCTGAGGAGTCTTATTTTTTTCTTTTTTTGAAGGGAACTCTTTATCTTACTGTATATTAAGATCCCCCATTGCCTTAGTTTTTGTCTTTTTGTGTGTTTCTTTTATGTGGTACCAAGATAAACAATAACTCGGCATAGTGAAATCTCTTAGACTAACAGGCCATAGTTTTCACTTTCTCAAGATAAACAATGTATGTTCCTTCTCTCTT
Organism: Symphalangus syndactylus; assembly: GCF_028878055.3. Lineage (NCBI taxonomy): Eukaryota > Metazoa > Chordata > Mammalia > Primates > Hylobatidae > Symphalangus > Symphalangus syndactylus. Next base: position 72,272,604 of record NC_072444.2, on the reverse strand, counting down.
TTTTGTTGAGTTTTAATTTACAGCTGTTGAATCATCTTTAATCTGCATATGCACATTCCTTTTTTGCAGTGAGTTATTGGTTGGACATGCTACTTTGGAGAGAGTGCAATTTGAACTCTGTGTGTTGAGCAAATTGTTTAACTCAACATATGCCCAGAATTGTATGAAGAGCAAATAAAGTTCTAAAAAATAAATAAAGATGAGGGAGACTGCTTTTAGCATGGTGGCCAAGTTATGACACATAAAATTAATCTTATAGGGTATGAGAGTATCGAACATTGTGTAATTCAACACAAGAGTTAGGTTTATAAGTGGCAATGGCTGTAGAGCTCTTCAGATATGGGAAGAAGTAATTGTGGGCTGAAATGAATTGATAGGGAAGCAGCTGGGACCAATATGTTTGAGCCATGTGGTTCTAAATTGTCCCTCCTAGTTTCAGGGTTTAGTCCCTTATAAACCTGGAGGTAGTGTAATGCCTGGCAAGGGGCTGCTCATTTAACATCATTGTAAATCCAGTTTCTGAAGACGAGATGTGTGCATTTAGGGAGTTGTATGCAGTTGCAGGATGGAACTGGGGTTGGGGAAAAATTACTGGGAATAGCATCATAACAGCTGCCATGTATTGAGTCTCTACACCATTTTTACATATTTGCTAAATGTCTTATTTTTATTTTCTTATCTCCACAACCATTTGAAGTGATATTATGTCTATTTACATATGAGGAAAATTCATCTCAGAGAAGATAAATGATGTGTCCAAGGCCACAGGGCTAGTTTAAGGGGCAAAATAGGATTCTAGTACAAAGCTGTGTGACCCCAAGTCCAAGCTATGTCTTTCTATCTAAAATGAGAAACAGACCAACACAAAGGAACAGCTTGTATTTTTCTGATTATACAAAGCAATATGGGTTCACTGTAGGAAACTTGGGGAGTTCAGAATAAATAATAATGTAAAATTACCCACGCTACTTTTGGTCTTTTACTATCTACATGTTATATTTCTGTATTTTTCATCTGTACCTATGTTTACATCTGTATCTATATGGATATGAGCACATACATATGAACAAATATATAGAAATGTATACCTTTCTGTATACATTTATACACATAATTGGAATTGTATGGCATGTAATGATTTTATGGTCTACTTAAGCAATATAGTATTAAAAATGCTTCAACATCAACATCAACCTGTTTACTGATCACCTAACGTTCCAGTGTTCAATTATACACTGTAATTTACCTATTTTGGAATATTTAGGTCATTCTAACTTTTTAGTATTATAAGTAATACTGTGGTGGACATTATGGCTTAAAAGTCTTTATCTGAATCTCAGATTATTTGCTCATGATGTATACTTAGAAGTAGAATTACTGTGTATGAGCACAATTGTTAAGGCTTTTTATACTCATAGCCAAGTTGCAGTCTTCAATTTATATGCTTATTGCTAATATATGAGAGTATCAGTATCACTCACTGCATATAATTTTGTTATTAAAAATCAATTGCCAATTTTTTGTTAAAATGGTATATTGGTATTTCACATAATTTATAGTGAGTTTAAAACTGTTTTTACATTTTCAACCTCATGCCATCTCCTATGGCACCACATTTATCATCTTGCCCCTCTTAGTTGGTGGATAATAACTAAATTTTTATTGCCTTCTTAGTGTCTGTACATTCAGCCCATTATTATGTGGCCTTGAAATCACCAAGCCTGCACTTATGCCAGTTTTTTGACATAGGGCTGTTGTCTATCATGTGGTTTGTTGGACTAGCTCTGGATGAGTTGTGTCCACCTTGGCCTGTCCCAGTTTGATCTAGCCAGACCCTGCAGACTCAGCCCTCCCAGCCATCGAACCAGTGGGCACCAAGCAGACACAATATCTATAGCCACATCCCTATTAGTGATTGGGTTGGAAATAATGCTTGGTGGCCTAAGTGTCTGGAAGTATTGTGGTCTTAGTCTAGCAATAGGCTCATGCTAAAGCCTTCTCACTGGTGTTTGGCAGTCAATTCCAACACAACTTCTGATTGAAGTCCCAGCCTCTTTTTTCTTTGCTGCCTCTCTTCTGTGAAGAAGGTGAGTGCACATCAGTGTTCTAGGGTTTACCCTGGAGCCCTTGTCAGTAGGTAGAGAGCTTCTCTCTTATTTGGTTTTTACCTTCCTTCACTCCCTACTTGATAACCATGCTTCTCAGCAGAACTACTCCCTTGCGGAAGCCTTTTTATTTAAAGACTATTTGCCTAGAAGAAATGATTTTTTTCTTAACTTTAACTTTAGGCTCGGGGTACCTGTGCAGGTTCATTATCTATGTAAACTTGTGTCATGGAGGTTTATTATAGAGATTATTTTATCACCCAGGTACTTAGCCAATACTTATTTTTTCTGACTCTTTCCTTCTTCCCACCTTCCACCTCAAGTAGGCCCCTGTGTCTGTTGTTCCCCTCTTTGTGCCCATGAGCTCTCAGCATTTAGCTCCTGCTTTTAAGTGAAAACGTGGTATTTGGTTTTCTGTTTCTGCATTAGTTTGCTAGGGATAATGGCCTCTAGCTCCGTACATGTTCCCACAAGTCATGATCTCGTTCTCTTTTATGGCTGCATAGTATTCCATGGTGTATATGTATCACATTTTCTTTATCCAATCTGTCATTGATGGGCATTGATGGGCATCATGTCTTTGCTATTGAGAATAGTGCCTTGCAGAAGTCTTGATGTTACCTCTCTCTTGCCTGTCTCCTGCCTGGAATCAATCTCTGCTTGAGATGGACTTGAATTTGGCTCCTATCCTTTGGACTTGTAATTTGGACTCTGACTGCTCCCCTCCCCAGTGACAGTATCCCATCAGTTTTTCTTTTCCTCCCCTTCTTCTTCCCTCTCTCCCCCTCTCATTGCAGAATTGGGGGTGGACCTGAGCTGTCTGCATTATGTGGAGTGGTGCTTGTGATAAGGAAACTCGGAGATCTGGAGTTTAGGTTCAATTTTCTAGAAGTGTGCTCTCACCAAGATATTTAAATTCTCTGGGTCACAATCTGTTAGTTTGTAAAGTGGAAATTCATTCATTCATTGACTTTTTATTTCTGAACCCATATTCATTGTGTACATATATGGGGGAAGAGTGATCTGTGACTTTCAATTTAGGGAATTACACTTCTTGAAGTCAGTAAATTCTTTCTACATCATGACTGCGCACCTCCGATCTTACTTATCTATACTATATTTTTTGTAATTTGGCTCATGAGTTTCAGTATAGTCCAACATTCTTTTAGAATTATATCATATTTTACTAATAGCAGTGACATTTCAATTCGAGGGAGAATATTTATAATTCATTATAGCAGTTTAACATCTTACCCCCTTCTCCCCCCTCCTCCCCCAAATATGAAGCTGTTAAGGACCTAAATGTTTCCAGACATGTGTCTTTGGCATTAAATTGATGTAAAAAAAATCAACCAATAACTATTAGAATGTAATTTTTTTTTTTAGAGATGGGTCTTCACCTGTTGCCCAGGCTGGAGAGCAGTGGTGCAGTCATAGCTCACTGCAGTCTTAAACTCCTGGGTTCAAGTGATCCTCCCACCTCAGCCTCCCAAGTAGCTGGGATTACAGGTATGTGCCACCTCACCTGGCTAATTTATTTTTATTTTCTTGTAGAGACGGTGTCTCTCTATGTTGCCTAGGCTGGTCTTGAACTCCCGGACTCAAGCAGTCCTCCCACCTCAGCTTCCCAAAATGCTGGGATTATAGACATTAGCCACTGCGCCCAGCCATAACATTTTTTTAGCTAGAAATTCTACATTTCTCCTATAAGACCTCCTACAAGTAATTAACATTGTTAAATAAGGTAAATTCTTCTTTATTCAAGCAATAAATAAAATAATATCTGGCCTATATGTGTGTATGTGTTTTAATAGAATTCTAATACCATTTAACTATTATATTTAGCATTATTCTTACAGTGCCAACAGAATATTTGTGCTGCATTGTTTATGAGGAAAACAATATTTTATCCAGGGGGATAAAATAGGGAATAATAGAAAGTAAAACCATCTGGATAGAGTATAGAATTCAACTTTTATCTTTTCTTATGTTATTTGGTTTCTTTTAAAAATACGGATCAAATTTAGATGTGGTTTTTCCTATTATATGTGTATATATCTCTCTGTGTAAGTATGTGTAAATAACACTGTGTATATATACATATTTTATTCCAAAGCAGCCTGCACTTATAGACTATAGGATCAAATCGTGTATTTTCTCAAATGATTGAGCAAAACAAGGCAAATTTATAAAACTGCCATATTATGGCATCCCAGAATGTGATATTTTTCTCATCTGGAGATTAATGGCCCTTCGACGTGATTCAATATGCCATGTCTAGTTCTATTTTTGTTTCAAAAAATAAAATAAGAACCTAGTTTGTTCTTTTTAACTGATACTGTTTTTTCAACCATTTTATGGAATTCCTATATTGATTTGCATTTTAAAATGTTTTTCCCATCTGAATCTCCTGCCACTCTGAATGATTCCAAGGGTCTTATTGATTTGGATGGAAACCTCTGTGAAGCTTGAAGGAATTATTTTTTATTTACAAATTTCAAACAAAGCATCATTTACCATAATGAACAGTTAAGTCCTAATAATGCATTAGGGCATTAATCTTTAATGCATTTACAGGCGACTTAGAGCTAAAAAAAGACCATGTAATCCAAGCCAGAGTGTGTGGTCCCAGGCTTTGAGGCCTCCTACATCTAGGCACCCAGTACCTACCCACCTTCTTGGTTCTCCACCTGTCTCCTGGGTTTAGGACCCAATGAAATTGGAGGAGAGGCAGGAACAGGATTGATTGGAAGGGGGCCGGGGGAGAGGGGAAGGGCCAGTTAGTTAGCCACTAATGATTTATTGATCTTCTTATGTGCCAGGCACTCTTCCAGATCCTAGAGCAGTGAGTATAACAGGCGACACCTGCCTCCAGTAGCAAAACCTCTGATCTTCCTAACCAGAAAAGTGGGGGCAAGATGTGGGAGAGCAGTAGCATAAACATTTTGCTCCTCCTATCCTGATTTCACTTTTAAATGGTATGGGAATGTAATAGTCATCATTTTTTTGTATGTTTACTGTGTGTCAGGCACTGTGCTAGAAGCTTGGAATACATTTAACCTTTAAAAATTACAATTGTTGTAAAAAGGTAGCTCTTCTGTTTGAGGGACTGTACTCTCCAGGAATAGTGATCGTAGACTACTTATGTGACCTTAAACATTTCTCCTGGTTTGGTTTTGTTTAGTTTTTTCATCGTGGAAAAAAGTAAGTTTATACCTTAGCCTTGTGTCTCCGAAGAGATTCATGAAATCTGCTCTTTTGCCCAAACAAAATTTTTTTTAGAAACATGTACGAGTCAGTGTGTGTGTAATACTTAGCATCACCATGAAAATTAGTGAGGTTTGGTTGGGTGGATGAATGTCCAGGCTATTGCAAAGTACCATGCATGTATATGTAACTTTCCTTATTTTACTTTTTTAGTATGTAATTGAATACCTGCTATATATGAGATATGGGACTGCAGACTTTTAATAATGAGTTTAATCTGCGTGGATAATTTCAAACAGCTAAAATATACTAAAATAATTTTCTAGTAATCATACCTATAGTAGTTATTTTTCCCAAGAGCAGTGTGATGGCTGTGATTGGTAATCTCTATCCGTGAAATAATATCTACATACCTTGCCAGTAGGCAGATCATCACATTTGTTACATGTCTGTCAGCATAAGACACTTTGGGGCCAAAGAAAGAAAGAAATTTATTAAAATAAGAGCTGAAATTAGATAATGTTTCTTTTCTAAATTTCTAGAAATTATGTTTGGTAATTGGCAACTACATTGCTTGACAAATAGACAACCATTTCTTTGAAGCAGATAAAATGGGGTCCTGCATGAATCTGAGAATGAGCCAATGTGCCATTTCATGTTCTTTTCCGATGAGATGATTCTGTGCCTTCCCAGCCAGGAGCCTGACGTACGAGTAATAGGAAAGTAATCTAAGGATAAATGGCAGCATAAGGGTCTCTTGGCTTCTGCTGAAATAACTTCCTCATCATAATCTTACAACAGAATCATCAGATGATGAAACAGATGTTGGGCAATAATGTCGTTTTTGTAACATTTTAAATTGAATGCCAACGTGAAGTTCACTTCGATGGGGAATTCATGTCATGTTACAAACCTTTTTGAAAAAAGGCATTATAACTCAATTCCTACAGATACTCATTAAAAGAATTTTGAAATTGTAACATTATATGATTGAGGGATTCTCAGGCTCCCTGCAGACTTGCACTAAAATTGTGGTATCTTTATTACTTTATGTTTACTGTACACGAACACTTTCTAACAGAACTTGAACTTCCTGCTCACACTGAGATGTTTACGCTTGCTAAAAAAGAAAGATTTGCTGGCAGTGTAAATCTATGCCAAGCAGAGTGGTTCCATTGTTTGTACATGAGGCTTCTACAAAATAAGGACTGAATTGTGAAAATTTCACCCAAGATAAACCTTTGGAGGCTTAAAAAACATTTTGAGAATATTTATATGTACAGATCAGGTATTCAGTAAAGCTTGCTGACTGATTGACAGTGTGTGGAATACTTTGCACCTGATAGATGTTCAATAAGTGATTACCTTCTCAAATAATTCATCCAACAGAGAAGCATATGATATAATCCCTTTCCTAAAAGCATTTATAAATGAGGTGAAAAGTTCAAACAAGGAGTTATTTAGGAATAAATTATAAGCCACCAAACTATCAGAAGGACGATAATAATGGCATAGATAAACTCCACAGATTCAGTCTGTGGAACTTGGGCAGAGAGTGTATTTGGTACTGGATAAGTAGCCATAATTGAACAAAATGAGAAGCTGTAAAATAAAAACAAAAGCAATTTAAAAAAAAAAAAAGGAACTTTTTTTGGCTTATTTTGTGTTAAGTTCTGAGCTAAATACTTCACAAATGTTTTATTAAGTTCTTACAGTAATCCCATAAATGCAATTATTATCGTAGTTTATAGATATGGACACAAGCTTAGAGAAGATAAGTCATTGTCACATATCAAACAACTAATGAGCATCAGAGGTGCAATTTGATTTGATGTCTGTTTTAAGCCAATATGCTCTGCTGTTTTCCTAGGTCTGGGGAGATGTTTGCTTAACAAAATTTGAAACTTTTACAACTGGGGTGCAAGAGCTACAAACAAAGTGAGGGCGAGTTAGGGATTCTTGCCCGTCAATGCATGCCCTATAAGTTAGAGTAAGGGGCGTGTTTGTAAGCTCCATTAAGTGCAGAACAACGGGTATTTTTTTAGTGTATTTTTGTAAGCTCCATGAAGTGCAGAACTATGGATATTTTTTGATGGAGCTTTTTTTTTTTTTTTTAAATATTAGAGCTGTGAGCACTCAAGACGGTGATGCCATTGACAAAGTATAGAGTTGTAAGGACTGGAGATGAGTAGTAGAGACAATACTAGGAAGAGAGACAATACTGAATTGTGAAAATTTCACCCAACATAAACCTTTGGAGGCTTAAAAAACATTTTGAGAATATTTATATGTACAGATCAGGTATTCAGTAAAGACATTTCCTGTCTTTCTGTTACACAATGAGGTTGGCAAGTAGAATATTTAAAAAACATATTCAATGAAATACGGTTGAGGCTCAGTCATCACAGTTCTAGGTATTGAAGAGATCCAGTATATCTTTAAATTTTCCTTGCATAAAAATGAGATTGGAAGGCAGGGGAAGGTAAAAAGAGAATTTTCAAATGCATTTAAGACAAGTCTGGAAAGTTAAGTAATGTTTTGACCACATGCATCTCTTTTGCTGTGACGATGTGACTCAATAAAATTCCTCAAAAAATTAGATATTGTGTCAAAGTGGAGTTTTGGAACTTCTTCCAAAAGTGATGTGGAAGAAGGCCTGAAATATTTTCGGCACAAAGTGATCTCTGGTGGTCGGTGTTAATGATTGCAATGGAGTTCCTAACTTCAAAGGCTCAGTAATAGGTTTCATAGGTGGAGACAAAGGCTGGGATTTCATTTTCTTAATGACACGTGAGCTGTGGCGACAACCTAGCAGAGAGGTTATTACTCTTTGCATGATTGTGGCTGCTGAGAATCAAGGTTCATTTCAAGCCAGCCGTTTATCCCGGTTAGACTTTGTCAACTTGATATACTGAACTTTGGTACGTTTAAGAGAAAAAAAGAAGAAGGTGGGGAAATGCTAGAAGTATTTCAGGCTTCACTGAATGATATATACTAATCACATGCAAATTTGTATTTTTAAAAAACCCCAGAACTTGAGGACCTATCTTAATAAAATTACAGTTCTATTCTTTTTAAACGCTATAAGTACATTTCCACTTAAAATAATAATAATAATCTCTTCCCAACAGCCTTTTCATGTATTACCCTCTATCAATGTTACCTTTGAATAGTTCTGCAACCTCCCATGGTGCAAATGTCTCTGTTTAACTAACACTCTTTTTTATTACATTGAAAATGTACTTGTGAAAATGAAAGTGCTTTGTATGGCTGTTGGAGCTCCAATAACGTGATTATTTAGCACTTTTCAGAGACTGATTTCCTCGTGAGTATTTATACAGCCCATGTACCCGCTATGAGCATTGGAAAGGTGCAAACGACATTGGAAGACTGGAATTATTTAGCATGTTTTAGATCAAGAATGACAAGAAATAACAGTAAGAGGGGAACAAAAAGGAATGTTTCTATGAAGTGACATTTTTAGGTTCCCGTTGACAAAACCCTCTAAACATATGTAGAACATAATCAAAATAACCACCTGCTATACCTGAAAACCAAATTCTGGTTGAAGAAGAAAGTCAAGGCCTATCCATTTTGAAACACACAACTGAAGGCCCAATGTTGCCTGATGTTTTGAGAGATGACAAAAGCTTTACCAGAAATATATCCAGAAGCTCACAAGATGCCAAACAGAAGAGGTGTATTACATATTTTAAGTGGAGACATATTTCCTAGATCCTTAAAGATTTCCAGCTCCAAAGCTTGTGTGTTTATTGCCAATTTATATGCTTTTTAAGTTACTTCCCAATTAAGTCACTTCTATAGACATTTCTGACTTATTGGTTTTCTGTAAAGCAGGACTGGAGATAACCAAGAATGACTTGGATATGGCAAAGTCTAAGACCTGGGAGCTTCAGTCAAAACCTGATGGGACTGTGCGGGTTAATACTTTCAGTTTTCTCTGTATTTGAAGGCCAGGATAGGCTGGAATGTCATTATATAATATGCACTTTACATCCAAGTTGCCATATGTATTTTCCAACCTTGAGAACAAAGGGAGGCCCTATAATCTGCTGGTCCTTGCTCCAGTGGTAATGTGAGACAAACAGAGTACTTTGATGGTTCAGAGATAGGACTCTACAAAGCAGAGCTGTGACCTCTGGCATTATGATTCTGAGCTTTTCTTGCTACCTGGTCTGTCATGGATGTACTAACAGGTTAGTCAGGTTAACACAATATAATGCATCAGCACAGTGGAATATTATGCAGACTTTACCAATTATAGTTAGGAAGAGTATACAGAAACTTACGAACTGTTTTCAAAATACTTAAAAGTTATGTTGCAAATTAATATAGATACCATGACAGCCATGTAAAGCATGTGTAGAAACTGGAAGGTAACATAAAAAATCAAAATAGAGGTAAAGGTTATTTATTTGGGGATTAATTTTTTTTCAAAAAGTTATATACTGTAGGTCTACCATTTCTTCAATATGTAATTTTTATACAAACCGCCCATTGATGCTTGTTATAATTTGGGAAACTATCAACATTTCTAAAATGTGTATGCTTGGGAATAACATTAAGGTTAAAAGACTTAAATTGGGCTGAACTCATAAAGATAACTTGATTGAGGTGATTATATCTTATATACATGGCTATAATAAATCATTTTTAGGAATAAAACTGGATTAACTAATTCTTTGCTTTCTGAACTGTCATGGGGTTGTTTCTTTTCCTGAAAGAAAAGTAGCCAGGCATTTTTACTATGGGACTTTAGCACAACACGGAGGGAACACTGAAAAACACTAATGACGTTCACTCAACAGCTGGCAAATGAATAATTGGCTAGATTCGGTGACCTCTCAGGAATTATTTTCTCCAAAGAAAAGTGAGATGAAACACAACTGAGTTAGAACCTTAGGACAGAACTTTGTGATTGAAAGAGACCTTAGAAATCACCAATATATGTAATTTTACAAATTCTGGAATCCTAGTGGAACCCAACGTAGGAACCAGTTGTAAGAGAAGTGACTCTGGTTGAAGCACGGGAGTGAAGCCAACTTCCCCACCCACTAAGCTGACCTGCTCCGTTGAGGCTGCTCTGAGTGCCTGGCCCATCCTGTTCCTCCTGGCTCCTGATGTGCGGAATGTGGCCTGAGCTTCTTTTCTTTTTCTTTTCTTTTTTTTTCTTTTCTCTTTTCTTTTCTTTCTTTTCTTTTCTTTTTCTTTCCTCTCCTCTCCTCTCCTCTTCTTTTCTTAGACAGAGTCTCGCTCTGTCACCCAGGCTGAAGTGCAATGGCATGATCATGGCTTGCTGCAACCTCCACCTCCTGGATTCAAGCAATTCCCCTGCCTCAGCCTCCAGAGTAGCTGGGATTACAGGCGCCCACCACCGTGCCCAGCTATTTTATTTTCTTTTTCTTTCTTTTTTTTTTTTTTTTTTGTATTTTTAGTAGAGACAGGGTTTTGCCATGTAGGTCAGCCTGGTCTCGAACTCCTGACCTCAGGTGATCTGCCCACCTTGGCCTCCCAAAGTGCTGGGATTACAGTCGTGAGCCACTGCGCTTGGCCCCTGAGCTCCATTTCTAAATTGGAGTCTTCATCTCCTGCCAAGGCACTCAATGGTCTTTCTACTACCCCAGTGTTCATAGGCATTCTGTGGATCTCCAGGCACAGTGGGGTAATCTCTGGCTGACAAAGAAAAAGTACTACTGAAAGGAAGAGATAGAGCAAGAATCAAGATCCTTTACTCCGTCTTTCACCAAAGCAGTTCTACCTTTACCTTTTTATATAATGGGGTTCATTGTAACATTCTTGTAGGGAAAGCATCCCACTGACAAAAAGTAAAAGAGAAAGTAGGGAAGGAAAAAAGGAAGAGAGAAAAAAATAAATACTACCACAGTACTATCTTATTTTTCATTTTCTTTTTCCCGAATAGTCTAATCTTAAAATGCCTATATCTTTGTATCTCCTATTTCAGAGGTAAAGATGGACACACACACTTTAGAAAAATCGCAAGGCTCTGGAGGCTGGCTGGTGAAGCAAAAACTCCTGACTAGAAAGTGGGTGCTTAGCAACCAGGACCACAATGCTCTGGCCTGGCCACATGGATTGATTTCATTTTTTCAAGCTCTGATAATAGCTGGAGACTATCCTGTGGTCTGGATGAGCGATTCCCAGTGTGTCTTTGTATAGTTGTTTTGTTTGACAGGCAGCAGTCAGCTTTTACTTCTCTATCTAGGGAGGGCAAGTGGACCACTTGCTGAGTTTTCTTGGACCAGCACAGAACTGTGGACCACAAGTTGTGGATAGCTGTTCTGGAAAGTAGATGCCCATAATCAATGGGCTTCTCAAATACAGAAAGATGGGCTCTTGATTGGCAGGAGACACTCTGACTACATAGTTCAAAGATATAGCGAAAAGAAATAGATGTTGAAGTAATTTACGGGGAGTGGAGTGTTTAGCTATAAGCTGAAGGCATGCCTTCACCACTCTGATTGGAAAGCAATGTTTTAGGCCCCAATCCAGGTAAAATCACTGGTAATTTTTCATACAAAGATTGAAAACTCTGACATCTTACTGTACTTGGAAAACAAATGCCATGAAAGCAACAATGATACAAATGTACAAATAGCTGCATTCTTCCTGTGGACTGCTAACATCTATGATCAAAGTTTATCTTTTTCAAACTAACCTATAAATTTAGAGAAGCTAGTCCATAGGAGAATTTTTAAGGAGTTACGGTAAGCAAAATAAACTAAACAAGTTTGATTAAGTTTGTAGATAGTCTCTCATGTCAGTGAAATTGTCTTGTCTATTTGGGACTGTCTCATATGTTAATTTACATGTTTGATAACTTGACTGTCTATCCGATTTAGCTGATGAAATCTTCCATCCTTTTAGACCCCATAAGATTTCAAACTCAGTATTGAATCCTGGGAAGGAAATGGCCATTCTATCAATCAAAGCCAAAGAGGAAATAGCCCTTATTTTGGACGTCTTCTAAGTACTTGGAGAAAACACGGAAAATGGTTATAAAAATAGAAATTTCTCAATTTCCCTCTTCTCCTTCCCATTTGGCTAGTCTTCTTCAGTTTCACAGTCAGCAGGACCCTGGTGACATTTCCCTCTCCTGGGACATCCTGAGGGGGCATGCCCCCAGGACCCTGAGTGCCCGCGTGTTCCAAGGTGCTGAGGGAGCTCTGCTTCCTCCTGGCAATTGGACAGAGGTGCCGCCCTTCCATCATTTGCCTTCTTGCCTCAGCTTTGTGTGGGGGTGTGTTTTTCCTGTTTTCTAACTCAAATTTTGTTTGGTGGGGTGGGAATATCTTTGTCCAGATGGTCCCCATCCCAGGACATTTTGCAGAATATCTGTGAGCCAGCAACCACCGGGGAGTTGCTTTTTTTCTTTTGACTCAAGAAGGTCCCTCAGTTTGCTCCATGTTGCCAAGTCTTTCTGTAAATCTCAAGTCATGTTCCTTTCACAAAACAACTCTCCAAAAACACACACGTACACGTATATACACACACATACAGTTTTACTGGTTAAAAAATTAGTCTCTGGCAAATTTTTGCAAAGGCAAACTACTAAAAAGAGATCGTTTTTATTCCTTCAAAGAGGCTGGCAAACCTGCTCCCTTTGTGACTGCTTTTGAAGTAAAACCCTTGAATCTCAAAAATGCTCTTGGAACACATGTTCTGAGTGGACACCCCACAGAAGCTGATCCCCAGGACACAATGTCAGCCTAACCACCTCCCACCACTCCAACCCAGAACAAACCAGAGCCCTTTAGAAACAAATCACGTGGAATAAGCCAGATTGCAAATGAAAGCCGTACGGTCTATTGGAAGCAGCATAATTTGTGTTTATTATGCTCTTTCAAGCGATGCTCTATCCCCCTTTGTCCCATTTTCTTGTTGCACAGTAGACATCTGCTCATGACTGAAATGCCTTAGAAGAACTTGATCCCTTGGGCTAGGGGAGGTGAGGGTGGAACCGGGGCGACTTCATCTAAACATTGCTTGTAAACCTCACCCCGTAGTCTTTTGCAGAACTATCTTTATTCTCCCTTTCTTCTTTAGCATAGCACCCCCCACCCCATTGTCTTGCAATGTGCAGGATCTATCTAAGTAAAGGATGTTGTGTTGAATGACTACTCCTGTTGAGGGCTTTTAAACACTTTAACATGTGGCAGCATTGTTATAGCTGTCATTGCTGTCTTGGAATTTATTCTCAGCTCTGAGAAAGGCTTTTAGCCATGTGTCAGGCAGCACGTCAGCAGAAATTGCCAACGAGCATGATTTATATTCAGCCTTTTAGGGCTGGGAGAGTACTGCCTCAGGCCGCTTCAGGTCTGAAAGAGACTAGCATCACACCTTGACAGTCTGTGACCTACAACTGCCCTTGGTCAGGCAAATCTTATTTGAAAGAAAACAGACATTGTCAGCAGCATATTCCGGAATCTGCTCTCCTTAATGGTAGGTAGCTTAAGAAAATGGCCTCCCCATCTCATCTCACTACCTTATCCTATCCAATATTTGTAGTTACTCTCCCCTGCTCCTGCCCCATATGCAACTTGAAGACTGGTGGATTTCGTTCTGGCTGCCCAAGTCTAACTTACAGTGAGACAGTATTGCAAAAATATGTTATCACAATATAGTTTGTAATATGGTGCATCTCATTCAATAGAGTGATTCTTCTCATTCATTGGAATACTCTTTAGGCAGTAAACTGATTTTAAAGAGGATGACTTCCATGTTAATAAAAATTTGATAAGTAAAAAACAAGTTACCAAACCAAATGTCCATCATCAACTGATGGATGGATAAATAAAATATGTAAATCTATACAGTGGAATATTATTCAGCCTTAAAAAGGAAAAAAAGATACCAACACATGCTACAACATGAATGAAGGTTAAAAACATTATGTTAAGTAAAAAGATAGAAACAAAAGGCCACAGATGATAATATTCCATTCGTATGAAATGTCTATAATAGGCAATTACATAGAGACAGAAAGTAGATTAATGCTTGACAAAGGCTGAGCAGAGGCAGGAGTGGGGAGTGACTGCTAATGGATACTGAATTTCTTTTTGGAGTGGTGAAAACTTTCTGGAATTAGATGGCTGCCAACTTTGAATATATTAAAAATCACTACATTATGCACTTTAAAAGACTTGAAAAGGTTGGATTTTATGTTATGTGAATTATGTCTCAATAAAGCTGATACACACACACACACACACACAGTGAGAGAGAGAGAGACTAAAGGGACTAAAAAAGGAAACAAAAGAAAGTTGCCTAACTCCATGTAATGATAATGGTCTTATTTTTGTAAAAACAAAACAAAAAAGGTGTAGATCTATGTTAATTAAAAAGACTAGAATGATAAAGTTACCACTATGAATGGAATTATGAGAATTTGGCATTTTCCTCTTTGTGCTTATCTGTATTTTTCCTAATTACAGAAATTATGCTGGTTTATTTTTTAAAATTTTGAAGATGAATGTCATTTTTAAATGTGAGAAAAAGAGGGGTAAATGATGGCTGGTTTAAACATATGTTAAACAGCTTCTCTTTGTCTTAGAGGAACAGTGCGGGCCTGGGAAGTGAGCACCAGATAGAAACCTTAAACTATGGCACAATGAGCCAGAATAGTCAATTCCTTGTCCTTTACTTTCCTATCCATTTTCTTACACTCAGAAAATAGTATCATATTAAGCATATTGTGTTGAGTTCATAACAGATTAAGTGGGGTAGAAATAAATTTAACATTTATTGAGTGCACCTGGTTGCCAGGACCTCTGAAAAAGCATAGTCTTGCCAATGACATTAACAAATGTTCTGTCTGGCTGGGGGTGGTTACCTTCCACACTTCCATTCACGTTCTATGAGAAAGAACTTGTCACCTAGTCATACCTAGCTGCAAGAAAGACTGGAAAACATAGTTTCTAACTGGTTGCCCATGTGCCCTACAAAAACTATGAGTGTTTGGAAGGAAAGAAGAGTATATTTGGGGGAAAACTAGCAGACTGCCATACCAGCTGTTCAGAGACAATTTTTCAAATGCAGCAAAATGATATTTATACATAAAGAAAAATATCTTAATCCAAAGGACAATTCTGGATTACTATGAGAGGGAGTATAAATTGTTGGAGCTCTTTAAAAATAAGAAAATGACCCTTCAGTTGGAATGGTTGATAGATATTCAGCTGTCTATAGGCAGATTACAGAATCAAATGACCCATAGAAGTCATTCTAAGCCGTGCATCATTAGTATTCTTGATCGTTGTTCTTTTTTAAACAGAGAAGATTCCTTGTAAGTAACTCATATTCTTATTTACCTTTTGTATCTAATTTTTTTTTTGCCAAGTGAGTGTGACATCAGGATGGCTTTTCTATAAAAGAGCTCATCATATTACCATAAGTCCTGTAATAATTCCTGTATTTGTTAAGATAATGCTAGCCATTGTACTGAATAAATTCCCAAATTTCAATATCTTAATGAAATACAAATGTATTTCTTGCTCATGCACTAGTGTAATATGAGAGTGCAATGGGCAGCTTTCAATGTGATGAGTCAGGGACCCAGGCTCCTTCCTTCTTTGGACTTTATCAATTTTTAGATTCCTCTAGTCTTTAACTTCTAGATGGTTGGATGGGGAAAAAGAGAAACTTGAGGATAATATGGGCAGATTTATGGCAGAAGCCTGGAAGCAGAGTACAAAACTTTCATCCATAGCCCATTGGCCAAACATCAGTCACATGACCAGACTTAACCAAAGGGAGGTTGGGAAATGTAGTCCAGCTTCAATCTTTCTACCTATCAGGAAAAGAAAGAGAGTTGGAGAACACTTAGCCAGTCTCTGTCACAACTCCTTATCTTAAAGGAGTTAAAGTCTAAACTCTTTGTCAAGGACTACAGGGTCCTTTATGATGGGTTCCTATTTACCTCAGGAGCCTCATCCTGCCTCTTGAACTCTATTCCATTTCAGGTCAGTGAATGACAGAGATCCCTGAGGTGTTGATGGCTCACATAATCATGTTGTTTACCAGTAGAGCAGTGACTAGCAATTATTAAAATCTTTTGATCTTCTTATCTTTTAGTCCCATGGAACCAACCAGCTTTTAGCAATATTTTTCCCACCAAGCAAAAAAGACAAGATAATGTAAGCACTATTGCTTAACCACTGTTTGATGTTCATGGGGTAAGGGTTTTTCTTTTTTTTTTTGTTTGTATCCTAGTACATCTTACAGACTAAGAGAGAAGGCATTGCCATTTATATACCTGGGAGATCTTGTTACTTTCATTAAGGGTTTTCTAGTCTTTATCTTCTCCTTCTAGGTGGAGAATGGTTTAGTCAAAGTTACCTATGATACTGGTTCCCACACAATGATGCACTTAGGGATCATGTGGGAAGTTTGGGAAAAAGGTAATTTTAGAGCCCTATCAGAGAATCTGATTCAATAAAGCGGGAGTGGCATCCAAGAACCTTTATTTTTAAGGTTCTGATGTAATGGTCCATGAGCTATAATTTGAGAAACACTAAACCTGGCTAGTTAGAGAATATAGAGTAGTGAACAAGAATACTACCCAGACAAATTTATTCAGCTCTACTACTGAAAAGCTCTGCAGTCTTGGGCAAGTTTCTTAAACTCTCTGAGTGGCTGGATGGGCCCCAGTGAAATGTTCCTAGGAGCTCCTGGTAATGTTCCACTTGCTTTGCTTCTAGATGTCACTCCCTGCACCTTCAATAGTGTTGCACCATGATCGTAGCTGGACTCCCACTCTAGCCACCTACAGTGTGTTTCTCAAGAAGGGGTAATGCCACCACACATGAGGACTAAAAAGTTGGCTTTTAGAACCAGGAAAGAGTTTAGGCTCAGTGAAGGGAGAAGTTGGTAACCTGGTGATCCTGGTCATTTTCATAACTTTTCCCTTTTATTTATTATTATTATTATTATTATTGAGACACAGTCTCACTCTGTCGCCCAGGCTGGAATGCAGTGGCATGATCTTGGCTCACCGCAACCTCCACCTCCTGAGTTCAAGTGATTCTCCTGTCTCAGCCTCCCGAGTAGCTGGGATTACAGGCATGCGCCACCACGCTTGGCTACTTTTTTGTATTTTTTAGTAGAGACGGGGTTTTACCATGTTAGCCAGGTTGGTCTCGAACTCCTGATATCAGGTGATCCGCCTGCCTCGGCCTCCCAAAATACTGAGAATATAGGCGTGAACCACAGCGCCTCGTCAGCTTTTCACTTTTAAAGCCAAGCCCTTGACTACGTGCAGGTGGGTAGCCACTTGTGTGATGTAGCTGCTAAAAATGTAGCAAGATCATAGATGTCACTGAAGAGGCGTTGGTATTCATATCAACAAAGGGGGAAGGTCCTGTTCTACTCCGTGATGGCCACAGCGTATCTGGAATATTGTTCTCTTGTGGTATCCCACTCAAACAAGAACTTTGACAATCTAGAGTACATCCAGACACAAGGGAACATAATGGCATGAGGTCTATAAATCACATCCCATGAGAAAACATTTGGTCAAACTGGGAAGTTTAATTTTCTGAAGAGCCTTGGTGGTAGCTCAGGGTGATGAGTCTCTTGGCCCATCATCATGGCATGATGATTAATTTTTAAAACTCAAGGAGATAAAAATTGTAAGAGGACCTAGACTTATTTGATGCCTTAGTGCAGCAGTTTTGACATTGGTAGGAGACAGGTCAGAGTAAAAGATGTTTCTATGCTTAGAAACATCCAGCTGTGGTAAAGACAGAGACAGGTAACAAAATCCCCAGGGAGTTGCAAGCATCGTTTCTCTATGAGTTAAATTACATGACCTATAAGGCTCTCACATTAAGATTCTGTGGTCGGGCTGAGGCACTGGTGATTTAACAGGATGCTTCATGGCACTTCTGTTCCTGCTGATGCTATTGAAAATGTGTCAGGTCATTTGAGGCCCATAGGCTTCTGGGTTTTCATCTATTCTATGGAAACGGTGCTATAAAAACCCAATTTACATGCTTCTTGTAAGGGCAAACTTAGAGTGGCTTTCTTAAAGCATAACTTTATCCTCCTCCATCTGAACTTGGTTGGTGGCCCGTGCGTGGAATTGGGCAACGTTATGTTATCTTCACTCTTCTGCTTCTCCCCAGTAGCAGAGAGACAATGTTGTTTCTCGTTTCCATCTTTAATAAACAGAAGAGAATTATTAGGAATTAAGTGAGGATTTAATAGTATTATGGGCAAAGAGAGAGGGATGCCTGGATCCTGTGCTGGTCCAAGCATTCTTCTGTTTTTCCTGAGACAGATACTGCACACAAAGAACAATAGATGAGAAACAAAGTACATATTTTTAAATAAGCTGGGCTGAAGTCAGATGAATCAACATAGAGCCCTCTGATGAAAGCTAAGTTAGTATGGTAGGAATTTGGGGTGAGGTTTTGATGATGTTGAGGTACAGTTGCAGTCAAGGGACCTAAGAATGCATACATTTTGCATTGGACTAGACACCTATACTGTAGGAAGTTTCTCAGGAAGTAAGCTCCACCCATGACTAAAACTAACAAATGGGAAGCTAAATTTTACCTTATCAGTGACTGGATAAGTGTCCCCTTCATGAATGCAGTATTCTCTAGAGAAGGCCAGGTTGGCACAGAGGACTCAGCGAGAGACCCACAAGAACTACTCTTCCGCAAGCCCCAAATCTCTAAATCTGAACCCTTGGACCAAACCACGGGTTACAGAGATACATGCAATGGTACATGCACTTATGATCAGGTTTGAGAAGAGAGAAGAATTCGGGCCTCTGGATATACTAGGGCAGCTTACTCCATGGCTCACAGGGAAGAGAAACAAGTGCTGCAAAGGAACACAATAACCAACCTGCTCAGGTGTGGCTCCATAACTGATCCAGGAGGACAGAGGCTGGGAGTTGTGAAAGAAAACCACGCAGGACCAGGCAACACCACACCACAATTCCACTCACTGAAACATGGCCCCATCACTACCAACCTGGGACCTTGTCAGGCGGGAGGAGAGTGCTGCAGCTCAGTGAACAGAGAAGAAAAAACTTCACAACAACCAGTTCCCAAGTAGGTCTTCGCTCATTCAGCAAAACCCTCTGCATGGGGAGACAACCAAGAGAGTAAACTAGGTAGGTCTGGGGTAGATCCTGGCTTGCTTTCTTGGCCATTTGGCTACATGGAAATTAGAGGGCAGACATGAAGATTGCCAGGTTCCAGGAGGTCTGGCTCAGCTCACCAGGCTGACCATTTAATGCAATGATGGCAGAGGCCAAGGCAAGATGACCAGGTCACTGTAGAGCTTAGCCAGCCAGAGACATGGAAGCTAGCAGCAGGTAAAAGTAAGCCCTCCTGGATAAGATCTTTTAATACACAATGTCCCTGCCCACTGTGGTTCCATCAGCATCTTGAAATCTGTCTAATAATATTAGCAATCCTTCTTCCTGGTGTGTGAGTGGGGTTGGATGGATAGGAATTTCACTAAAATATTCATGCTATGTGAAATGAAAAAGTCAAAAGGACTCTTCTATGGTTTGAATGTTTGTCCCATTGAAAACTCATGTTGAAATTGAATTGCCAATATAATGGTATTGGGAGATGGGAACTTTAAGAGGTGATTAGGCCACAGGCCCCCATCCTCATGGGTGGGTTTAGCATCTTTACTAAAGGGCTTTTGGGTGTGGATCCTTGCTATCATGTGTGCTCTCATGCGCTTCTGCCTTCCACCAGGTCCTCTTGGACTTCCCAACCTCCACAACTGCGAGAAATACATTTTTTCTTTATAAATTATCCAGTTTGTGGTATTATAAGAAGTACAAAATGGATTAAAACAGACTCCTATCACCTTATATATGCAGAAAATTTGACTTTCACGTTGCTGGGGGCCTTTGGTTGTAATCTTGGCATTGAGAGCTTCATTCTTTTACTATATTAACATGCAACATCCATAGGAGAGATCAGTCTAGCTTTGTGCTTTAAGAAACAGGAGAGGAGCAGTATGGTGTAAGGTTAAGAGCCTGCGCTCTGCATGCTTGACTTTCTGAACCCAAATCTCAGTTCTGCCCCTTCCTGCTTCTAAATGTCAGTTTCTTCATCTGAAAGTGGGGTGATAATATTAATACACATGTCAAAGGAAAGAATGCACACGAAACACCAGACTCAGTCATAATAAGTGCTCAGAAACTTAGCTCTTTGGTTTTACTTTTTAGGAACAATAATCATATCATATTGGTAAAAAATGACTCTTCAGGTTCCTTGAGTATACACGCCACCCTTCACTAAGAAGATTAAAGTGCTTTTCTAGCTGCAGTCATAATTTTCTTCATGGTATCTTGAGAGTTTGAAATAATTTGAGATAAACAGAAGCATTTGGAACTCAGAACTAAGCCCAGCATGCATTCTCAATTTAAAAAAAACTTTGATTTTTGGTAACATGTTTGAGGTGATATGAGGAGTGTCATAGACTGGCAAACCTAGGGATAAAACTCAGAATTGCTTCTTTCTCCGTGTAACATCCATGAGGAGCTTGTCCAATTTGGGGCTCCAGAATGAATTTGCAATTTTGTAGTCAGCATTATATGAACCTTGGGACTAAACTTCTGGGAGGTCTTGCTGGTCACCCCGGGCCACAGAGCCAGAAGAAGAGAAGGCGGGGAGAAAAGCTGCAGCTGACCCTGGGTGCATGCT
The DNA here is from genome assembly GCF_028878055.3 of Symphalangus syndactylus. NCBI lineage: Eukaryota > Metazoa > Chordata > Mammalia > Primates > Hylobatidae > Symphalangus > Symphalangus syndactylus. Next base: position 72,251,573 of record NC_072444.2, on the reverse strand, counting down.
CTTTTCTTGAGGGGGATGGTTTTAAAGTGCCTTATCTTCCATATATTGCACAGGCCTGCAATGTCTCTAGGGTTTGTAATAAACTTTCTGTCTCTTATTTCTTGTGACTACACTTGAGGTTATCCATCCTGAATTCCAGAAACAAACAGGTCAAATTCTAAGAATTCTGGCATTTAGAATCACAGGATGTTACAGTTTGCAGAGACTTTAAAGCTTGTCTTCTCCAGCCTCCTCAGCTTACAGATTATAAAACTGAACCCCAGGAAGGTCAAGAAACTTACTGAAAGTCATGTAGTTAGTTTCTGGAATAACCGAGAATCTAGTGCAGTTCTATAACACAGTGGTTAAGATTGGTAAGGACATGGATTCTGGAGCTTGATTGCCTGTATTCAAGTTACCAGGAACAACTATTCACTAAATAAGAAACATAGGAAATTTACTTAAATCCCTGTGCTTCAGTTTCCTCATATATAAATCATGGTTAACAATAGTATTTACCTCATAGGCTGTCATGACATTTAAATCAGGTAAGGCATATAGAAGACTTGTAGCACAATGCCTAACACTTAATAAAACACTTAATACTTTAATTTTTACCATGAATTTTAGATATCTTTTCTTTCCACACAAGATTTTAGGCAACCGTATATAGTCACCAATTCCTTCAAGGTGAAAATACATTCTGAATCTTAACAATTTTTACCCTTTACACTGATAGCACCCTAAACCCCATTATCACTCACCTAGATTACTGCAATAGCCTCCTCATTGCTCTTCCTGCTTCCTCTCTTGTCTTTTGTTCTGGTTATTGATGGTTGCATAACAAAATACACCAAACTTATGCTCACAATTTTGTGGATCAGGAATTCAGAAGAGTTCAGGAAGACAACTTGTTTCTACCTCTTGCATTGTCACCTACGGTGGCTTAACTGAGGTTGGAGGATCCACTTCCAAGATGGTCCACTCATATGACTGGCATGTTGGTACAGGCTCTTGGATATGAGTTTAGCCAGAAGTGTCATCTGGAAGCCTCAGTTCTCCACAGGGCCTTTTCTTGTGGATACCTGGGCTTCCTCACAACATGGTGGCTAGGTTACATGAATGAGTTTTCCAAGACACTAGAAGTGGAAGCTGCCAGTTTCTTAAAGTGTAAGCCTGAAAAACTGTCAAAGCACCGCTTTCATTATATTCTATTGGTCAAAACAATTAGAGAGTCTGCCTGGATTTAAGGGAAGGAAAAATAGATCCCTTTTCTCAAAGAGAGAAATGTCAAAAAATTTGTGACCATATTTAATCTTCCTTACTCCTCTATAGTCAGTTTTTTAAAAAGTACCACAAGCCACCTTTTAAAAAATGTAAATTAGATCATGTTACTTCCTATTGCTTTAAAACTTTTATGTGTCAACCCATCACACTCAGCATGTAATTCAGAATCTTTACTGTGGCCTATGAGATCCTACCCGAGACCCTTCATTGACTGTCTAACCTCATTTTCTTTGTCAACTTTTCAAATTGTATTCTCTGAAACCCTGTCGAAAACAGTGCCCAATTACTTTCTTTATAGCACTTATCATTACCTGACGTTATATTATATTTTAAGCTATTGACTAGCCCATGTCAGCTCCTAGAATATCAGTCCATTAGGGCAGAAACTTTAGTCAATCCCTTATCTCCGTTGCTTAAAACTGTTGGCCACATAGTAGGTGCTTTATAAATATTTGTTGAATTAACAAATGGTGCTTTTTACATTTTTTTATGCCAGGAAGCAAAAAGCAACTTCTGTTTTTGTGTACTTGACTTTCTGCTATACTTTCTTTCCCTGGAGAGGGAGCAGCCTTGGTGTCAGAAAGTCCGTTTACCTATGCAGTGTAAGGAGGGAAAGCAAGATGAAAGGTGCAATGCTTGTAGCAGGAGAAAGGGGGTGGAAACCAGTTGGCGAATATTGAGAATTTTCATAATCGTTTTAGGTTTTTAGGTCATATGTATGTAACAAGAAACAAAAGATACAATCTGTGCTATTTATGAGTTCAGGATTACAAAAGTCTTAATGTGATAGGGACTCAAGGGTGGCAGAATGTCTGCATGAAAAGACTGGTGGTGTTGAAATCAGACAAACTTGGACTCCTTTCTCTGGGCACGAGACTAATAATCAACTTGTTTAGCCTCTTGGAGTCTTGATTTTCCTCATCTATAAAGGAGAAATACTTATACTTTCTAAACATTTCTGTGAGAATTAAATGTGTGATTTTTATCTGTGGTGGGTTTAAAACACAACTGCAAATTCTATGTCACTTCTTTCATTGAGAGGTGGGGTCTATGTATCTTCTCCTTGAAACTGGACAAATTGTGTCTGCTTGGAGCAAAAGAGTATGGCAGAAAAACTCTGTGCTCCAAGACTAGGTCATAAAAGGCCAGACAGAGCTTTTATTCTTGAAACTCTGAGTTACCATTTGAGAAGCCTGACTACCCCGAGACCACCATGCTGGTGTGGCCACATGTGGGCATTCTGGTTGAGCCCCGGTTGAGCTGTTTGTTAGCTATTCCAGCTTGGGCACAGATTTGTGAGTGAAGAAGACATCTTCGCTGTGGATCCTCCAAACTGAGCTATTCTAGTCCTCAGTGACTTGAATCACTCCGAGTCATGAAAGTCATCTCACTCAAAGGCCATAGCAATTTCAGTGAGAATTGTCCCTGCTTTGCCGTTTCCAAATTCCTGACACAGAATTCATGAGCACAGTAAAATGGCTGCTTCAAACCACTATGTTTTGGGGATGGTTTGTTATACAGTGAGAGAGAACTGGAACAGAATGGAAACCATCCAAACTCATCCTTTGTATAAAGCAGATGATCTCAGCATGTCAATTCCCTTCTCCTTTCCTTCTAAATTTCATAGGAATTTAGAGATGAGGGATGTACTTGTGGAATTTATGGAGTGGTAGGTGTTGAGTTGGGTCTTAAAGGTAGCCTGAGATTTCAATAAAGAGAAGAAAGAGTGTCACAGAGCCATTACAGGCAGGGAATGTAGGTGGGAGGAAGCGAGATCACAGAGACTTTGAGTAAGTCTGTGCATAACTCATTGCTTAAGTATGCAATGGTCAGCCCCAACTCTTTCAGAATGAGGGATGAAACTGCTCAGGAGGACACTCCCTAAGCAGCTGCCTCCTTGCTGATGAGGACCAAATGTGGTGCTGTGGACCTTCCCATCAGAGCCCAGCCCTCCACGCCTAGTCCTCACCAGGAATAAGCTAGATAAGTTGAAGGGATGCTGGGGTCCTCACTCTCGCTTCTGGCTTGGTGCGTTTTATGTATCTGTGTCTCTCTGCACCTTTTCTGGACCCATCCCAGGCCCTTCTTCTTAACCCAATTGTCTCATCATCATTTCCATGCTTGCTGCTTGAGACTCCCTGCTCTCTCTATGGCCCAACGTTTTCTTTCCTGCTATTTTCTCTGTAGGAGTGAAAATACAAAGGATTTGGCTGCTTTCTCATACTTTTAACAAAACATGGACATCTGTTAAAAAGGAGGTGTGTCTGTGAGTGTGTGCCTGTATGTACTTACCACTCATGCATACCTGTATCTCAGGAAGAAAATTTATATTGAAAATACTCGTTTAGACAGCAAGTGGTCTTTTTAGGAGTGAAAACCATGACTTTTAGGTAAATTACAGATCTTGCCAGGGACTGTTCTCAATTGTACTTGCACTGAATAAATAATGAGTTACCCTGGGAAAGTTGTTTATTCTTAGTGTGCAAGAAATCCTGTCTACTTCTGTGAGGCAAGAGGGTTGTCAGGGGAGCTGTCACCATCATTTTAGACTTGACTTTAAAAGCCATGTTGAGTCTCCCAACCAGTTCCCCTTTTCCCTTCCCCTTAAATGTCTGAGATCCCCATTAGAGCAGAATTCATCACAACCCAATGGCAGAATTTCTGTTCATGGTCTGATCCGTATTGTCAGTCACGACACTAGGTCAATTTCAAGGCTCTCTTCAGCTAATGTGGACTTGATTTTCTCACTTCATTCTTCTACCTGGATGGTTCCTATTGAGAAACAGAGAAGAAGATTTATCTTGGTGTATTTAATTATAATTAATATCTCAGTAACTCTTATGTTCAAACAACAGACTAGGCTGGTGCTACTGTAAAGCAACTCTTTCTTCTCAGTATTTATTTGTAAACCCAGTCATTTTTTCCCTTACTCTTAGATAAAATTTTGACTAGGCCTGGAATATATCTTCTTATTTTCAGAGATAAAATCTTCTCTAGCTACTTTAACTAGAAAGAAGAAAGCTAGACTCAGATACTTGTATTTACTCAGTTTACTTAGGGTCAGTTTAGTGTAATGATCAAGACTAGGAGCCTCACTCAAACTTCCTCCTTCAAAATATTAGGCCCATGCAGGTAGGAAGCTGGCAGTGAAAAGGGGGTGGGGATCTGAGAGGCCTCTTCTACATCTCTTGGTGTTGCGTTTGTACCCTTCTCCCCACCTTAATGATTACGGTTTCTGACCCTGATTCCCACATTGGTGGGTTCAAGTTGGGGGTGAGTATAGGAGGAAGGTAGGGGAACAGAGAAGGTCTGCATGTCTGGTGCCATTGTAAGCAGGCATTGGAGCATGGTGGGCCAGGCAGAAGGCTGAACCTGATTCTCCTGTGAGCACTTGTGAGGTTTTGGCACTCTTCCTTCAGCAACCAACTACTGAAGATCTTTCATCTGTTGTGTTCTATCACAAATGAGGTGTCTTAGTCCATTTGTGTTGCCACACAGGAATATCTGAGGTTGAGTGATTTATAAGAAAAGAGATGGTTTTGCAGGCTGTACAGGAAGCATGGGACCAGCATCTGCAGCTGGCGAGGGCTTCAGGCTGCTTTCGTTCATGGTGGAAGGGAAGGGAAAGGGAGCTGGTGTGTGCAGAGATCACATGGAGAGAGAAGAAGCAAGAGAGAGTGGGGAGGTACCAGTTTCTTTTTAACAACCAGCTCTTTCAGGAAGTAATAGAGCAAAAACTTACTCATTATGGGGAGGATGGCACCAAGCCATTCATGCAGGATCCACCCCTTCATGGATCTTCTGACCTATGGAAACTATTTCACAGTTCTATAGGTCAGAAGTCGAGGCACAGCATAACTGGGTCCTCTGCTCAGGGTCTCACTAGGCTGAAATCCACATGTTGGCCAGGGCTGTGATCTCATCTGAGGCTTGAGGTCATCTTCCAAGTTCACATGGGTGTTGGCAACATGTATTTCTTGGCAGCTCCAGAACTCATGGAGGCTACATCTTCCAGGCTAGCACGTCTCTCTGACACTGTCTTCTTTTAAAGTCTCACCTAATTAGGTGAAGCCCACTCAGGAAATCTCTCCTTTGATCAACTCAAAGCCAATTGACTAGTAGCCTAATCATGAAAGTGTTATCCTATCATTCTTACAGGTTTCACCCAATGGTTTTTTTTTTTTTTTTGAGATGGAGTCTCGCTCTGTTGCCCAGGCAGGAGTGCGGTGGTGCAATCTCGGCTCACTGCGACCTCCACCTCCTGGGTTTCAGCGATTCTCCTGCCTCAGCCTCTTGAGTAGCTGGGATTACAGGTGAGTGCCACCACACTGGGCTAATTTTTGTATTTGTAGTAGAGACAGGGTTTCACCATATTGGCCAGGCTGGTCTCAAACTCCTGACCTCAGGTGATCCACTCACTCCGGCCTCCCAAAGATCTGGGATTACAGGCATGAGCCACTGCGCCTAGCTCCAATGGGGGTTATTATACAAGGGGAGAGACTCATACAGAGGTGTATGGGAGGGGGTGGGAATCTTGAAGGGCATCTTAGAGTTCTGCCTACCTTGTCTCTCCTGGGAAGGAACTATAAGGCCTCTCTCCCCACCTTAGTGCCATCTCTTTCATGTGGCCCACATCTGAGATTTTCTTTTCGTGGGAATGCAATTACTTCCCAGTGACAATTCTCTCCTCTTCTTTCACAGGACTGTAGCTATGTCTGGTCCTTTATATTTTTCAGGTGTGGCCCACTTTCCATTTACTGTGTTGCTTGACATCCAGGAGACCCATAACAAGCTCACTGAGTGATCTCCTTGAAGTCTCTCTCCTTAGTACTGAAATGAGGGTAGACATTTCTAAAAAAAATTCCACTCCAATCTTTCATTCTAATTCTACTAGTTGTACCAAATTATTTTTTTATACTCATGAGTGGGTAAGGAGACAAGGGTCATGAAAGAGTTTTAGAACATCTGCTTTGTAAATCCTGCTCAAGTTGTCTGGTATCTAACATTGAAATTTGGAAATAATTGGAAACATTTGGGGCTTAGTTAAAACTGAGACTAAAACAGTTCCATAACATTCTGGTATTTGAGGCTTTATTATTGCTCATTTTTGTCAAGTTCTTACTATGTGTTATACTTCACTAAGCACATAATACGGGTAAACTGAAGCTTCAGGGTTAAATTACTAGCTCAGGGTCACACAGCTGGTAAATAGTAGAACTGCAATTTGAACCCAGGTTGGACCACATCACCCATGTCTTAACCACCCTTTGTTGTACTACCATCCTAATACTTTTGTTCCCAACATTTACTCTCCAAATGAAATCACTTAAGTCACCTTGGATCAAATTCATTGGCAATAATTATACTGATGAATTTGTTATCATGTTGATTCTCTCTCTCTCTGTCTGTATTATGTGCTTATGGAAAAAAAATCTCCTGATAAATGCTATTACAGTTAGGGCTCTTTATTTCCTCCTGCTTTAGGAAAACACCCTGATGTTTTGACCAATTAGTTTCAAACCACTGACCAACTATAAGTCTGGCCCTTTGTCAACTACCAGGGCAAAGAAGGTGTACCAAAACCAGAGTCTGAGAAAACAACTGGGGCAGTGAGCAAAGGTAACCGAAGAAGCGGCACCTTCTTTGCATCTCAGGCAGTTTTCCTACTAGCCTCTGGGCATACGTGGCAGTCTGAGGGTGGGTCACCCGTGGAAATTTTGAGAAATTCTGTTCCATGGATAGAGCGCTAATTGTGTGCTGATGATTTGTTTGTATTCCTTTTGTCACAATTAAAGAAAGAGACCACAATTGGATGTGAATATTTATTGAATACATTTTCTAACTGCTTTTTTCTAAGAGTCTAGTTGCCTTATGTATACTTACCACCCTGCTACTCAGCTGTTTTCTTGGTCACAGGCAGAGTTAGCCCACCAAATAGAGCCAAACCTCAGGACTGTAGGATACTCGGCCATTCTTTATGCTGCAAAACGTGTATTAGTAACAATAAGCCACTTCCAGGCATTTGAGGCAGCCAGTTCTGTTTGGCTTGGGACAATGTGGCAGAGAGCAGTATAATAACTGCATCTTGTGTGGAAGGATTTCTGGAGTAGCTTTAGCCCAAAGGGGATGGAAAGTTTGGGAATGGTACCAGGATAAGAATTAAGACGAAATATGCAGGGAGGAAGGCAGATTTTAATAGATGGTTGGTTGTTCAGCAAAACACTGCGTGCAATTTCTGAGCTAGAGCTTTGAGATCTTTAGGTCTGTATCAAAGAAGCACTGTTATTGATTTGCCACACAAACAATTCCTTCTGTAGCTTATTCATAGTGAACATTTAATCTCAGGCTGCCCCATTGCTATCAGATGAAAAGTGCTCAGGGAATGGAAATTAATTTCACTAGTTGCCTAAATAAAACCCAATTAAGAAGATAAATTTGCTCCCAGGAAAACATGTGCCATACATTGCAGAACAATGCAGAAATTACTTACTTTGGATAATTTGGCTTTATTTCTAAGTTGCCTTCTCCATATTACTGTTTCTTCATTAGGGAAATAGCCTACAGGAGACTAAAGGGAGAATAGATTCCTCTTGCTAAGCTTTCAAAGGTCATTGCAGGCCTGTGCATTTAAGTCTATGGAGAGAGGAAAGTGATGGAGAGACCCTGAGCGTGGACGGGTTTTGTGGTTAGGTGTGATGCAACCAGGAATAAGTGTTAGAAGTTATGTTCTCCAGATGGCTTCGTGTCTCAGATCAGGCCAGAGATATTATTCAGTTCCCTTGAGCTGCTTGTGTTAAATATGTCTGGGATAGAAAACACAGCTAAGGAATCTGTGGAGGAAGAGCCAAATTCTGTGAAATTCCTTTCCATGCAGCTGGACCCAGTTCTTTGTAGGGGATTTCTCTGGGCTCCCTGGAACAGGATTCTTGGGGAGTGAATGATCACCCGTATAAAATAGAAGTCCTCCTGGGAACCTTGGAACACTACTGGCAAAAGGAAGAGAAGGAACTTCACGTTTGTTGAGAACCTACAATGTATCATGAATTGGGTACACAGATGATTGAATGAGGTAATTAGAGTAGTTTTTTTAATGCTCATTTTGTGGAAAGGGGATACTGAGTCAAAGAACAGTTAAATAAATTGGCCAGGAAGTAAGTGATTAGAATTCCATGTTCTCTCTAACACTGCCCCATCGTGATAACATTGTAATAACAATAATAGTGAATATATGTTTAGCCCTTTTAACATTCAAAACTTTGCATGTTTACTTCCTCATCTAAGCAAGGTAGGTATAAATGGGATATGGTTGAGAGATTTACCATATGTACTTTGAGTGATCTGCCTTAAATCACACGGGTCATTAAGATCAGAATTAGAACAAGGGCCTGGGAGCCTGGTGATAATCTCAGGGAATTGTCCTTCAGTTCTTACCTTACTTGGACAATATGAAGATTAATCGTCAAAGTGTTCAGAGTCCTGCATAGCAAGTTCTTGTCTCAGCTCTTACTCAGGCTATAAATGTGCTTGGTGAGTGTTTACTGGACCAATTAGCTCCTTTCCTTGCTAAAATGGCTGTGTTTTTCTGGAGTGCCTTATCTATTTGTAGAGCTTCACCCTGGTCACTGTGTTACCTGGACAGAGGACAGAACTGCTGACCGAGGCTGTTGTATCCTGCTGTGTAGGCTGAGCACTGCACATAAAAACTACAATGAGTATGGGGCCTTTGGAGATGTGTAAAAGGGTGGCTGTGTCCAGTAGCTGACTCCTCACATTCTGACAGTGAGCAGCCCAGAAAGGGCAGTGATTTGAATGTTGGGAACACATTTTCCTTTGTGGAGCTCAGAACTTCTACCTAATCCACTTGCCAATCCCTTTGATTCCAGGCTCCCATTAGATTCAGGGTTGTTCTGGGCCCTGTAGTGATGGGTGGAGAGTGATGGCCTTACCTTATTGAAGACCTGGCTAAGAGAATCTATTTCCTTGAATAGAAAAGGAATCTTCAGGCTCGATGTCCCACACTGGCTAAATAATAGTGATGATTATCTATCTATCATCTTTTTATCATCTATCAATCATCTATCTAGAAAAGGGATCAGTTTGTGCTTAGCACTACTTGATATAACAACAGTTAGTCTTGCCTTTCACTAATCTTATTTCAACCTCTAACTGCATTTGTTTATTTTCAACTCTTGAGTATACTGACAAGAGTTTTATGAGCTTGCCCACACTGATTTGTTGATATAAAAAGGTACAAAATTGTGAGACCTTTGAAATTCTCAAGGTCAATATTTGCATTTCCAGGAAATTGGAAAATGGGTGGGGCAAAGGAAGACAGGTTTGTGTCCAATTTCTCCTTTACACTTAGCTCATCTCTTATTTGATTTCTAAGCAATCCAGAAAGGATGGCTGGTGACTATGTGTGTTTAGATTTAAAACAAGATTTCCATGCTAATAATCACTGGTGGTTGATGTAGCAGATGAGGATACTTTATCATAAGAATAAATCTGTGCAGACTTTAAAGTTAACAAAAGATAGAATTTCCTTTTCTAGAAAATATTAAGAATAAAACAGTCTGGGTTTCTAGGCTAAAAAGTTCTTAGCCTTGTCAGAAGTGAAAATTTATCTGTAATCAAAAGGCAATAATTGTTCCATATGTCAGTGGCCACATTTGTGCCTTTATGAATAAGAAACAGGGATATTTAATTTATTAAAGACTGAATGCAAGTAAATGCTCTCATATGATAGCTTTTACAGGGCTTGTCTGCTGCCAATGATTCATAAAGCTGAATGTATTGTCATTTATTTGAAGTACACAGTAAGGATTCACCTTATATTCTTAAATCTGAACTGATTAAGAGAGAGACAGCCACACACACAGAGAGAGAGAGAGAGAGAGAAAGAAAGAAAGAAAAAAAGAAAGAAAGAAAGAAAGAAAGAAGGAAAAAAAGAAAGAAAGAGAAAGAGAGAGAAGGAAGGAAGGAAGGAGAAAGGAAGAAAGGAAGGAAGGAGAAAGGAAGAAAGGAAGGAAGGAGAAAGGAAGAAAGGAAGGAAGGAGAGAGAAAGAAAGAGAAAAAGAACTATACCACTAGGGCATGTACTTGTTAGGTTTATCTCCCTTTGAGAGGTATATTACATTTACATTGGAAAACGCGTAAACTAAGTTTGGGATTTTGCTGAGCAAAGTTTGTCCCAGAGCTTCCATGTCCTTTTCTGGAATTCTGTCTCCTGTAATATCCTTGCTGTGTATCTTGAGAGAGGCTCCTTTTTCCATGGGTCCCTTTCAAGGTTTGCTGTGACCCAGGAGGTGCAGGACAATTTCCGCAGTGTCTGGTTGGGGCAGTGAGACCAGACCAAAATAGTCCACTCCTAGGCTATGATTCCTGACCTCTTTTTGGAATTGCAAACACCAGATCTTTTGACTTCACGGCACCCTCCCACTCCTCTTAAAAGTGCTGTGTGGCACTTTTAAAATTAAAGTGAATTAACACTGTTTCTTTTCAGAATTTGGGATGGTATAAAACTGGGGCTGGATTTCATTGCTTTAAAGATTCTGGGAAGGTATTTGCAGCTTAAGTTAATTGAATTCTTACCTGTGTGTTTGGTACTGGGCAAAGCAATTTATATTGTTCTGTCCTTCACAGCCGTATGAGCTGGGTCTTGTTATGAGCACTGCTTTAGAGATGATGAAGTCAAGGCAGAAAGAGGTAAGGCCCCTGGCCAAGGTCACCCAGGTAGTGATGGTGGAGGTTGAATCTGACCTTAAGAAGAATGAATCTGGTCCCATATTAGTCAGGGAGAGGAAATGCTCCCTGTATTTGAGGCCCATGAGAGAAGTCGTCTCCGTGGTTTCTTGTGGTGGCTCTTTGGAAGGTCACCAGATAACAAGCTGTAGGTTATAGGTCTCACCTCATAATGGCATTAAGATGGCTGGGACCAAGTGAGTGACCAAAACAACACTGCGAGAAGGTATTGAAGAGTATTGGGCTTATCAAGAAAGTGCTCACCATTTTGCGTTATGCTAGATACTGGAGTACAACCAAATGGAAGGCGGATTCTCCAAAGGTTCCCAGATAAGGTGGTAGTGAGGTAGTGACAGTATATTACAAGCCTGTAAACTCCCCAGATTTTCCAGCAGCTCTTGTTGGAAATTCATGTTATTTGGTGCAATCATTCATGAGTTAATAACCAAGGCCTCCAACTTGATCACAGCTGGGCGTTGTGTAGGCTATTCTTCTGGCTCAGAGCAGCATGAATGGAGACCGTTCTGAGATCAAATGTCACAGAATTGTTCAACCCACTGCAACAAAAATTTCCTGAGTGCCTACTCTGAGCAAAGATGCAAGGCAGAGAATGCAAGGACATGTAAGACTTAATCCGTGTCCTGAAAGGAGGTCATGATCTAGTCTGAGTTTGGAGCACATGGACAGATAACTATTTGCAGGCAGAGAAACATCACATTTTGATTATCATGCTTTTTCAGCATCTAAATAATCTTTCTCTGAATGTTGAATTCATAGCTGATTATTCTTTAGTTGTGGAGAAAGAGATGGTACTTATATGGGTACATTCATTTTTAATCCAGTCATTTGTTTATTTAGTTGATGGTGGCTCTTTTCCTCAGAAGTTTGTAGCAGATCAAAACATTAGGGTTGTCAGATGATCAAGCGCCTTGTGCTCTCTTTGCTGTTGTTGCTATTTCAGGCATCTGTTTTTCCAACCCCTTTGATCCTGTCACTCCCTGTGCAACACCTTCAAGGTCTACCACTATTCCTAGGATAAAGTCCAAACATGACAGCGTAAGCACCACCAACTTCTCCTTTTGCCCAGTATATTCACCTTCTTTGATTCAGCAAATACATATTAACTGCTAAATATGTGCCAGGCCTTGCTCAAGTAGTTTATATTAATTAACTCCTTTAACTCCTGCAATAATCCTATAGGGTTGTTGCTATGATCCGAAAGTTTGTGTTCTCCCCAAATATGTTGAAACCTAATCGACAATGTGTTAGGAGGTGGGGCATTTGGGAGGTGATTAGGTCGTGAGGATGGAGGCCTCATGATTGAGATTAGTGTCCTTATAATAGAGGTCCCAGGGAGCTAGTTAGCCCGTTCCACTGTGTGAAGAAGCAGAGAGAAGGAACTGCCTGAGAGCCAGAAAGCAGACCCTCACCAGACTTTGAATCTGCCTTGCTCTTGGACCTCCCAGCCACCAGAACTGCAAGAAACAAAGTTTTATTGTTTATAAGCCACCCAGTTAGAGGTATTTTGTTAGCACAGCCCCAAGGAACCAAGACCACTGTTATGTTTCTCATTCTTCCTTTGCACCGAGGCAACTGCAGCACAGATAAAATAACCTGCTTAAGGTCAGGCAGCTAGTTGGGGGCAGAACCAGGATTCCAAGCCAGCCAGCCTAGCTGCAGAGTCTACCTTCAGATGCTGCATTATACCATCTCTTCCAGGGCTTGGAGAGACCCTTATCATTTCAGGGACTTCACAAATACATTCATTCTGCCCAGAAGTCAAGGCCCTGCCTACTCTGCCTCCATTTCTACTCCTTCCTCCTCTCAGCCTGTCTACCTCTTATATCATCCTTTTAATTTAAAGAGCACTTTTCCCTGACAATTTGTTACTGACCATATTACCCACTCCAAAAACACTGTATGTTTTTATCTTATTGCATGTAACACATGGTAATTAAGTAATTATCTGAATAATAAAGATATAATTCACTTCCAGTAGTCCATTTTATGACTTGAGGGTAGGGACCATGTCTATCTCTGCCCTCAGTGCCTGGCACAGTACCTAGCATCTTGTAGTTGCTAAATTAATGTATATTGCATTTAAGAAGTTGAGCAAACTGCCAGACTGGGAACAGACACACAGGAAGACTGTGAAGTGGTGGAATGGATGCAGATGCCTGAAGGGCAGAAGGCCTGTGTGCTCATCCTGGCTGAAGAATATTGAACAAGCCCCTTACTCTCTAGAGCCCCCCTTTTCTCATTTGTAAAATAGGGTCCTAAACAGCTACACATTCACCCTAAAATGTATTGTAAGGACCAGATGAAAGGGGGAGCACTTATGACACTGCTTAGTCCTACCTTTTTCTTGGTTGTTATGATTTCTTTCATGTGTTTATTAAAGTGGCCTGTTTGATTCCATTTGCTTTCTGAAGTTTGTTCATAAACAAATTCATTTTTAGAAAACCAAAGCAATCTGATCAGGCCTCTGCATCCTGCTTTCAATTTCCAGAAAATACCCAGAACAGAGGGACATGATGAACTGCACCATGAGCATCCAGTGAGAAAGATCCAGACTGTGGGAAATTCTTTGGCCCAAGTAACTTGGAGCCTTCAACAAATTTTAAGGAAAAGAGAGTGGAGACGGTGGTGAAGGAGGGGAAGTGTAGATTAAAGTGACTTAAAATGTGTATTTTTTTTTGAGACAGAGTCCCTCTCTGTCACCTAGGCTGGAGTTCAGTGGTGCGATCCTTGCTCACTGCACCCTCCGCCTCCCGAGTTTAAGTGATTCTCCTGCCTCAGCCTCCCGAGTAGCTGGGATTACAGGCACGTACCACCAAGCCTGACTAATTTTTGTATTTTTAGTAGAGACAAGGTTTCCCCATATTGGCCAGGCTGGTCTCGAACTCCTGACCTCAAGTGATCTGTCTCTCTCTGCTGGGATTACAGGCAATGAGCCACCATGCTCAGCCTCATTTTTTAAATGAGCAAGATAAAATTAGTGTCCAGAGATGTATGCTTGGGTGATAAACCTATAGAAATGTAAGAAAACAATTACCATAAAAATTAAGATATTGGTTATGCACTTAGAGAGAGGGAGGTTTTTCTGATTGGGATGAGACATGTGGAAAGACATTAGGATGGCTGGCAATGTCTATTTCTTGACCTCGGTAATGGTATAAGAGTTTTTGTTTTGTAATAATTCATTACACTATACATGTGTTTGTGTAGTTTTCTGTATCTCTGCTTTATTTTTCAATGAAGTGGTTTTAAAATAAACAAACTGAAACGTGACAAATAAATAACCCAACCAATCAACAAATAATAACAATGCAGAGCTTAATTACAAAATAAAATAAATGATTTTAATAAGTACATACACTGGTGATAGTCTAAATCAGGAGTGGGCAAACTTTTTCTGAAAAATAGCAGATAATACATATATTTAGGCTCTGCAGGCTGTATGGTCTCTGTCTCAGCTACTTAACTCTGCCGTTGTAGGCAACAGCTGCCATCGACGACACATAAACAAATGGGCAGGGCTGTGTTCCAAACTTCATCCATAAAAACAGGCTGAAAAGTGGATTTGGCCTAAGGGTGCTGGTTTCCTGACCTTTAATCTAAATTTTTAAATCAGAACGCTGGCTGGCATGCCTTCCAGTGTCTGCTGGATGAAAAGCAGCCCAGGCTGCATCCAAAACTTCCTTCCAAGTAATTCCTAGAGAAGGCCACCCACTTATTCTAATGCTGCTTTATTTAAAATGCCTTGAAAATTTTTTTGGAATTGTCTTTGAAGATGAGGTAGCAGTGGTACAATTTCTCTGTCTTTTTAAGTTGAATTGGAGTTTTGGAAACATCTGTATTAGTCAGGCAGAGCCAAACTTAATGAATAAATTGGGTAATCGAACTGGTTGATAGAGTTTTTATTATAGTCAAAAACATTTTCAGAGGAAGTTCCTTGTAAACCAAAACCCCCTTATAGGCTACTGTTCATTCCCTTCCAAAGAGCACACACTCAAATCCTTCAAGTATTTCCACACTAAATCTGATAGTCAATCTGGCTTTATGGATGAATTTTCGTCCAAATAATGCCATGGATATTGGAGAAAAAAATTTAATATCATCTATATTTGTGACATGGAGGTATCTTTTTGACTGTTTTTTATTTCAAGGGGCTCATAGGGCTTCCTGCTTGAGAATTTTGTGATTGGTTTTCTGGTCATGCTGGAAACTCAATGTTTCATTGCTGTCTATTACTTAAAATAGGGTGGTATTAATTTCCCCTGGTTGATAAAAACTATATGCCACTATCTCTGACTATTCCTACTAATAGGTGGTACAATCCTCACAGAAATTTGACTAATTTCCTCCCACATTAAACCTATTTTTTTCCGACTCTTACTTACTCTGATTCTAATGTTCAGCTCTTCATTTGAATGACCTCAAACCTCTTACATTTTAATCATTTTCCCTAAATCTTGTGGACAGAAGATAACTTAGATTAATATCATGTACTCCTCCCTTGCTTTTGTGCCTGTAAAAAATCTCTTCTTTTTTGATGTTACTTCACCTCCATGTTATTAAAAAATTAATTTCCACTCCAATTATACATTTTGAATTTATTTCCAATTTGAATGAATTTCCAATTTATTCAATTTCATCCCATATTTGACATTAATAGTTTTCATTTTAAAATGCACAATCATGCATGTGTATGTGCCAGAGCTGTTCTGCCAGGCAGCTATCTGTTACTCTGAGAGCATAATTCTAAGATGAAACAAGTCGCAACATATCCTTGCCATAATTTCTCCCTCTTTGTTTTCAGAACCCATATGAGACAAACATTCTCACTACAGCACAGTCCCATCTTACACATTGCATCATAAATGTTGGAAGGAACTTGACATAATTATTCTTAAAGGAAAACTCACATGAAATATGAGAGATGACTTCGAGCATTTGAAGAACTGGTCATGTGGAAAGCAATTAGATTTTGTTTCTATGAACCAGAATTCATGGGTAGAAGTTGCAGCAACAAAGTTCTTGTGTTCTGTTAAAGTAGGGTCAGTGCCTGCCTGATTTATCATTTGCAGTAGATTGATTACAAAAATGGCCCAGTTGTTCATGGCTTCCTGCACTCATGCCCTACAGTGTAACTTTTCAGCTCTTTCTGTGAAGATGTGGATTCTATTATCTCATCTCTTATTTCTGAGCTTGAATTGTCTTTGCTTCAGCTAACGAATTCGGTGGAAATGACAGTGTGCAACTTCTGATACTAGAGCTTAAGAATGCGTGCTTCCACTTGCTCCCCTACTCCACTGCAACTGTCTGTTGGAGAACAAAAGGTATATGGTCTAGTCATCCTATTGCTCTAGCCAACATTCAGTCAACTGCCAGACGTGTGAATTAGGTTCCCATTCAAACTGCCAGCTGACCAGACACATGAGCGAGTGAGCCTGGCTTAGATCAGAGACTGACCCAGATGACCTGTGGACTTCAGATCAGTAATAAATGCTTATTGTTTTAAGTCCCCAAGTTTTAAAATGGCTCGTTATGGAGCAATAGCTCACTCATTCACCATTGTAATTCTAGGACCTAGCACAAATACCTACCTGTCACAGAATAACCACTTAATACCTATTTCTGAAGAAAAGCATATGTGAAAGAATGACTGCAGATCACTAGCTGGAGTATCTGAGCTATCCAAAGATGGGTGAACCCCTTTTAAGAGGGAGTGTGTTTTCAACTTGGTCCATGTCCTGGCCTGTAGGAATTTTATTTAATCATGATTCTATCATCCATCTTTCAATTATTCCCTCCCTGCTTCCTGTCAAATCCAATTTTAGTGTGCAAGTGTCTATACACACAAACATTACTTTAACACGATTCAGTCTCATCTCACTGATGTGTCCCCAGGGCCCTATGATGGTGCTGAGCTACAGAAGTGTGAGCAGCCAGACTGGGCTGGTGGAAGGAGTAGGGAATGAGAATTAGGAGCCCTGGAATCTTGTCCCAGCTCCTATAATAACTGTCTGTGTGATATCCTGCAGGCATTCTTACTGTAACAATATTATACATTCTGAATTTTTCCTCCAGTCCCTCATAATTCTTATTTGTAAAATTGAAAGATAGTATTTTGCCTAGCATATCACATGAGAGATTTTTTTGGGAAGATAAAGAGAAATAGCAGATGAAATATATTTTTATCAAAGCCAGTGTGCTTCCATAACATTTATTTTATTTACATACCAGCTATTATTAGCCTGAGACCAATGTTATCAAGCATATTGTTAATTTTAATTATAATTCCCACTTATGTGGAACACATTCCCTCAGGACCTTGTCTAACTTTTTTTTTTCTTGGTCACAGGTCTTTACTAAAGCCACTTATATATCTCTATATAAGTTTCTGTTGCTTCCTATTTAACAGACAAGTATTAGTGCGAAAAGTAATAATCTGTTCTAGTGTATTTGCTTGTATCTTTTTCTAATCATGTATTGTTTTCTTAAAGTGTTCTTTAATACCATTAGACTTAAGTGCTTTAATAGAGTTTTTTTTTTTGATAAAAAGTATTTAGTGGAGAATTGGTCATCTCATCTTGAATTGTAGCTCCCATAATTCCCACGTGTTGTGGGAGGGACCTGTGGAGATAAGTGAATAATGGGGGTGGTTTCCTCCATACTGTTCTTGAGGTAGTGAATGAGTCTTATGAGATGTGACGATTTTATAAGGGGTTTCGCTTTTCGCTTGGCTCTCTTGTTCTCTCTTGTCGCTGCCACGTAACAGGTGCCTTTCGCCTTCCACCATGATTGTGAGGCCTCCTCAGCCACGTGGAACTGTGAGTCCCTTAAACCTCTTTTTCTTTATAAATTACCCATTCTCAGATATGTCTTTATCAGTAGTGTGAAAATGGGCTAATATATCCCTAGTGCCAGCAATGTGCCTCCTACCCCCCAAATCACTTCTTGTGTGCCAGACTCTAGAATCTCAATCCAAAAAGTGAAAATGGTGAACATCATAAGGCCTATGACCATGAATACTTCTGATATATCCAGGTTCCCTGAATGTACAGTGTATGCCTCAGAAATTGCCATTAGATTTATTTTGTCACGGCATTTAGAGAATCTTAGAAAAAAACAAAAATCCCTTTAATATGTTCATGAGGTGATTTTTTTCATTGCTGTTAATTCTCAAAACTCTGTGTTTCAGGTGAGGTGGTGAGAGTGGCGGGGGCGGGCTTCAGGGCATCTGATGTGGTTTAACTAAGCTAATCATGTGCAAGAATAAACCTGGCTCCAACACTGAACTCTGACTGCTTTTCTCAACAATTCTATTGCTAATGGTGGGCCTCAAATTAATACCTTTCTCCATATCTCACGGTTGTTTCATGTTCATTCTGAGGCCTCCGTCATAATGAGCCACCCAAGCCCTCAGCATGGTTCCCACAGACGCATCTTGGAAGCAATTTTATGGCAGTTTAGAACCTAGTCCTAGGGGAAGAAGGTATGTAATATTTCTTTGGATGCTGCATGATAATCCCCTTGTGGCAACTGACTATTGCAGACAGGAGACCCAGAAGCAGCCTTTCTGTTACATGACATCATCCTTCTGTATCCTTCTGGAGCTTCCACAGTGCCAAGTTCCCTTCCCCTTCCAGAAGGATCACTTCTTTATTGCTTCCTAGGTCCAGAGTCAGGAGAGAAGAGAAAAAGCGAATGCAAAAAGCAGAGTCCACATTTTCTCTCCTGAGAGCCTAGGAAACTGTGATTTCAGTGATTCTATGAGAAAGGATTAAAATATAGATCAGTCATTCTCTGCTAAGTGGGCCAAAAAAGCATATATAGGATTATTTATTCATGGGTACAAAGAAGCCATCTAAATATTTCAAACACAAATTAAAATTTTAAAAATGCATGAAAAGAGATTACAGTGTTTAAACTAACTTTAACTCATATGTAGTCACAGGTATAAACCTGCTTTTGAGAATAAATGGTGCCATTATCTTTCTATAAGTTTGCTCTTCCTGATGAAATTATAAATACAAAGGCAGTTTTGTGGATAGATGAGGTGTTTTATTTTACTTCACTATGAATTTCCATATAATTTTGCTTTAGATTGTACATGCTGAGCAATCAAAAATAAAATACCTTGGTACAGTGATGGTTAGAACAATTCTCAAGAGTCCACGGTACCCAGACAGATGTAATCTGAAGGGGAGCTGAAGACACTCATGGCCAGTATCCTCCCATCTGCCAGTTTTGCTGTGATACCTGGTGTGGCCTTGGTGGGCACATTTTTGGGGTAAGGAACCAAAAGTCCCAGTTGAAGTATAGATTTTTAACTGGGGAAAGAGACACTTTAAGTCTACCTTAGCATGACTAGCTCATTGTAACAGAGGAACTCAGTCCTTAGAATTAGGTTGTCTGGGGTTTGAATCTGGCTTTACCATTTACTAACCTTGTAATCATGGACAGTTTATTAATCTTCCAGAGTCTAAATTTGACCATTATAAAATGGCCGTATTTTTCTGAAACTGCAAGCCAGATGAGAACGTCACATGGAAGGTGCTCGATGAATGTTCCCTTTCCCTTTAAAGAGCAGGGCCCATGAGGAGTGAGCCTGAACATGTACGTTGCCTTATGCACAGAGAGGGTCAGGGGATCAGGATGATGATGGCACTTCATCAGTGAAGCACCACTTGACTATGGGGTGACCAGGGCAGGAGCTCTGGTTACATGTGACCTGTTGCCCCAGACCAGCCTGCTAGGTGAGGAGAAAGGATGTAGCCAGAGGGTGCCAGAGGCTCTGAAATACTTAACTCTTAAAATGCTGCAGGTGGACTCCACTGATAGTCTGTATTTCCTACAGATCCATATTCCCCAAACGTAGAAATAATGCCAAAAGATTGCATCACCGAGTATCTCCTAAAATCCCAGTAACATAATAATAATAATGCAATTTGCAAGTTGTTAATTTGTACCTCTCTATCTCTGTGACTCTCCAAAGGTTTATGCCTTTTTAAAATGCCGGAATTTTTTTCTTTCTTAGACTGCAATGTTCCTCTAAGTGCTAGAATATTCTGTTCCTTTGGCTTATTTCCAGTCTTTAGAGAGAGAGAGAACTCAGTCAACATTGGCCATTTCCTGTCTGCTTGCCAGCTACCTCTGAGAGGCAAAGATTCCAGAGCCAGGTGCTTTTTGTTTTCTGTGTCATTCTCTATTCTATATATATGTGTGGCTACATACACACACACACACACATACACACACACACACGCACACACACACACACTGTTCCAGACCCTGTGATGAATATTAGAGGTACAACAGAGATTAAGGTACAGTTCCTACCCTCGAGCAGCTGGTGTAATTGGTGAGATATGTATTTTTAAAGGCTGACAGTTTCAGCGGCAGAATGCTTTGGGAGCCTTAGAAGAGGCATCCAAGTCAGTCTGGGTTTTTCTAGAAAAGCTTCCTGAGTGGGAGGACGCCTGAGTTGAATCCTCAAAGACCAGTGGGTGTTATCCAGGAAAAAAAGGAAACAGCCTGTGCGAAGACACAAAGAAATGAGAGCATTTTTAATTGTCTCTAAGAACTAATAATTGATAGGAGGTATAGTATGATTGTGAGGAGGCAAGAAATGAGATTTGAGGGATACTCAGCAGCACCCTCACAATAGACCCTTTAAGTCTTGCTAAGCTTTGGACTCTACCCTTAATGTTATGGGGCTGGTGTGATGGTGATGGTGGAATGCAGGACAGACTAATGAGGAAATGACATAATCAGATATGGATAGAGTATAGATCAGGACCTGAACTATGTCAGTGTGGTACAGGTTGAAATAGGAAAATGTTCATGTTCTTTGAAAAGATGTTTCACTGACAGAGATGAAGACTTGCAAACACAACACGCATGTAGAAACACATCAGTGTGAGTCAACTTAGCCCTCGTAGAGTAACATCAGTGTTATTATCAAGTAGGCAGTATTTGCCCACAGGCTGAAGAAAGCCATTCCCCACTAGTTACAATAGAAATTCATTTGTTCATTCATTCGTTCATTCACTTAACAAATACTCATTGAGGAGCTACAATGTTTTAGGCTCTATGATAGATTCTTCAAAGTTTAAAAAATTGCATATTTATAGTATTATTCTTCAGCTAAATTCTTTAAACTCAAGGCCTATTTGCCAGTGTCTTTACTTGCCTGTGATACTCATTCATATATCCAGTGCCTAGGTACCGTCTAGCATGGAATAGGGTTGTAACAAACGTTTGTTGAATGAATTGTTTATTGAACATAGCCCTCCTCCACCATGAAAAGGACAATGGAGAATCACCTAGGTAGTATAGGAGCAGGAGCCCCCATGTCACCTGCTATTTCCCCTCTTGGAAGCACAGAAGTAGACTCTTCCTTCCTCCTTCTAGCTACCGTTAAGGATGGGAATGGCAGGAAGATTCAACAGAGCTTCCAGAACATCTTCATCTGTAGATGCATTGCAAATCTTAAAGGAAGTAATCAGTAACAAATAAATAACTGAAGAGTGGTCTGAGACAGTGGCAATGAAGTAGGCATGGATCTGGAGAATTGATTTTTTGGGGTGGTGCACCAAATTTACACATTTCTCTTGTAGAAATAGAAGAAATGTGATTTTTAGGCTGGGTGTGGTGGCTCACACCTGTAATCCCAATACTTTGGAGGGCTGAGGCAGGAGGATCACTTGAGCTCAGGAGTTTGAGACTGGCCTGGGTAACATAGTGAAACCCCATCTCTACAACAAATTTTAAAACGGAAAAAATCATTTGGTCACAGTGGTGTATGCCTATGATCCCAGTTACTTGGGAGGATCACTTGAGCACAGGAGGTTGAGGTTGAAATGAGCCATGATTACACTACTGCACTTCAGGCTTGGTGACAGAGCAAGACCTTGTTTCCAAAACAAGAAAAAAACAAGGAAATGAAATTTTTATGTCTTCAGTGTTTTTTCTCCCCTCTCCTCTTCCTCCTTTCCTTCCTTCCTTCCTGCCTGCCTGCCTGCCTGCCTGCCTTCTTGCCTTCTAGCTGTGTCTTAATGTCTGTATAGCTTATCCCAGAGGATCAAAGTAAAAGAATGAGATCTTCATTCTTGGGCATGAGAAATTACGTCAACTTCCACTTTGTGGGTTTTGGGGTTGGATGTTCCTATACTATGGCTGATCTCCTGCTTGGGTGTAAGATCAAAGGACATGAAGAAAGCTGCTCTGGAACCTGGCATCTTGAAAGGGCTGAAGAAAGCCGTCCAGATGAGCAGGAAGTTTGATCCAAGAAAGACAGAATAAGGAAAAAATATTGGAGGATATAAGAGGGAATTAAAAGCAGGCAAGGTGTTGATGATTAGAAGAACGTGACATGGAGAAGAAAGATGAAGGAGATGAAACCCTATATCCCTAGAGTTCTGAGGAAGAGCTAATTTACCACTGTGAGGGGAAGCTGGATTTGCTCTCTAAGGACTAGTATGCTATGCTTCACAGAATAATGGAGAGGAATGATGATAAGTAGCAGGTTTTAGCACTCCCATTACTGGTCCAAGGGGCATGCTACACGGAGGGCCTTCAATGGTTAACAGACAACTTCACCATTTTCCATCACTTGCGTTGAACAAGCTAATGAGTGGAAGTATTTAAAATTGTTTGGCACATGGTGGGTCTTCAATAAGTGTCCAGTGTTTTCATTATTATCATTCTTCCTTCTCAGGTGTCTAGGATATATGTCTATAGGACAGAGCCTGAGAGACTCTAGAAACCCACTATCTTTCTGCTGGTAGGATCTCCCAGTGGTCCTTCTTGTACTTTTCCATCCAAAAGATTCTCCCTTACCTATAAAAATTGGGGTTTTGGAGGCCAGACACGGTGGCTCACGCCTGTAATCCCAGCACTTTGGGAGGCCAAGGCAGGTGGATCACCTGAGATCAGGAGTTCGAGACCAGCCTGGCCAACATGGTGAAACCCCGTCTCTACTAGAACTACAAAAATTAGCCGGGCATGGTGGCGGGTGCCTGTAGTCCTAGCTCCTAGGGAGGCTGAGGCAGGATAATCACTTGAACCTGGGAGGCAGAGGTTGGAGTGAGCCAAGATCGTGCCACTGCACTCCAGCCGGGGCAACAAGAGTGAAACTCCATCTCAACAACAACAAAAACAACAACGACAACAAAATTGGGGTTAGGAATCTCAAGAACTCCTGGACACAGATGCCAGTTTCAATTCTCCTTCTAAGTTAATAATCATAAGTTTGAAAGAGAAAAGAAAACTTGAAAAAGGAACTCCCTAGCTCCAGAGATAGTCAAAGCTTGAGTTTTCTCAAATATGGCTCATGAAAGCAAAATGACAAGAGGCAACGGGTGCACCAAAAACACTGGGAAGAGTAAAGAAAAAGGAAAGAAAGCAAGAGACTCACCAACCTAATTAAGAAAGCTTCAAACTGAAATTTGAGGGGGAGGAGAAAAAAGGCCTATAAAGTAGATATGATGAGAGACAGTTGGTATGGCACAGAAAGAGCAGTGATGCGGGCGGTGCCCAGTAATTTACTGAATAAAATAACAGGGAAGATGTTTGAGAACTATATTTATGATCTCAGGTTGTATACAGATTATAAGTAATAAATAAAGCTAACCTGGGAGTTTTAACAGTAGGAGTTAAAATCCACTGTCATAGAAAACACTGGGACCTTGTGGGCTAGCATTTAGAACAACATGCAAAGGTTTGTCTTGTTCAAAGGAAACAAACTGATGAAATAGAAGTGATGAGCATGGGCCAAAGCCTCAGCTATTTATGGCCATCCACATAATTGAAGCATGAATGCATGGTGGAGAACATTACTGAATGTAAAAGGAGAGAAGACAGAAGTGACTGGTGTTACTGGGTGAGAGCATACTGTGTTACTTGGTCAGGTGCAAAATGCAAGTGCTGATGTGGTAACTGAAACAGAGTCCATACAGGGCAATGTCATGGTCAAATTCCATTATCCAGACATCTGCTTGACCTTTCCATCTTCTAAAAGCCGAGCATTTGATAAACTGCCTCAGGGACAATATCATTTATTGAAAGTCATAAACTCTAGAACTATGAACTCGATGCTGATCTCTTGTAAAAAGAACCAAGAAACTTCAATAAAAAAATTTTAAGTGCTTAATAAATTGAGCTAAGCATTAAGATGAGTAAGACAGACATGAAGCCTACCTTCCAGCAGGAGATACAGATGCCAGATAACTCATTCCACAATTGATTAAGTTGCAACTGTGAAGTATATCACAAAAGAGAAGTGCAGGGTGATGTTAGATAAAATAGTGGGACCCACTGTAGTTGGAGGGGGTGCATAGGGAAGGTTTTTTTGGGGGAAATGACATTTGTGCTACTATTGGAAGAAATTTACTTGGCAAGAAGGCCCCGAGAGAGAAAATGGTGGGAACGTTGGGTCTGACAAAAGTTAGGACTAAGGAAGGGTGTGGGAAGGTAGAGCTCCATCATGGGTTTGCAAGCTTACACTATTCCATATCAGTCTCTCTGAAGAAAGGATACAGGATTATGTCAACTAGAGAGGACATCACTAGGGGCATTCTGCAAGCCTCTATCCTTGGGGTGGCACTTCCATGTGGAAAAGGGATAGTGTGAGAATTATTTTGAGTGGCTCCAGAAGGCAGAGCTAAGGCTCAAATGCTTATGTTACAGGGTTGTGCAATGTATGAAACATTCTTCTATAGCTAGAACTGCCCAGAGAGAAGAGAACTGCTTTACCTGAATGCAGGTGAAAAGGTCAAGTGGAAGATCCTAATAACCTCTCACGGTTGTCTTATCAGAAGACAATTCTTGCTTTTGGGAAGCTGAACAACACACAATAATGCCCACTTTTGAAGCATGCACTTTGTAGCAGGCATTGTTTAGGTGTCAGGAACACAGAGGTGAGCAAGAGCACACCCTCACTTCAAGTGTCAGAGAAAACAGGATGCAATGGGAAAAATGTTCCCTCACTTACTGTGCTTTTAACTTAACACAATCTCTTACTCCAATGCCCTGTTCTACCCCACCAAAAAACTCTTCACTGAGAGCTGCAGCTAACACCAACTAGACGAGGCTTCACCTGTGCAGCTGCTTATGGGCGCTGGTCATGGCCTCCCAGCTTCACCTGCCCATTGATTCCCACTTGTTTCTTTTTTCTGCCTTGTATGGTTCTCCACTGAGCTGCCCCTCCATCTCTGATTTCAATTCAGTTCTTAATCCCATGCCGATCCCTTGGAGTGATGCAGGTTTGGTTTTTCACTCTAGGCACTGTCTCTGGGCACAATTCATTTTTCTTTTTATTCCCAGTTTCTCTAACTGCTTCTGCCCAATCGGTTCTTAGCTTCCCTCCCATGCCTGCTCCCCATCATCTGCCCCTGGGGTGGGGCTCATAAATGCTGGAAGAATGGTAGGATTGCTTGGTAGTGTCCAGGCCGCCTCGGGAGTTACTCAGCGGGAGAAGGGCTGGGAGGAAGTTTCAGGCAGGGAGAACAACCCTAAGGCACTCTCATACATCCTACCTACCCAGGAATAAATTGCTCACATTTCAAGTGGCAAAGTAAAAAAGCATGAACAAGCTGGGCATCAGAAAATCAAGACTTCTACTGCTCTCAGCTACTTGACTCTCCCTACATCCCATACCCCACCTTACTATCTGGGCATAAATATGCTTGCCACCCCAGCCCCAACAGGACAGAATTCAGAAAACAAGGTGGGATGAGATTTGATTTTACCTTTTCATAAAAGAACTGTGTAGATAGACATTTTAGTCTAAATTATTCTATTGAGTAGCCATTAAATAGAGTTTTTATTGTGATCCACACTAGAGCTTTTCACTGTTGATTTATTTAACCAAGCTCAATTCTTGGTGGGAAAGCCATTTGGTTAATAATTGTTTCTAAAGGTGGACACCACAATTGCTACAGGCTGCATCTTCCTTTGTGTGGACAACCGTGGAGAAAGTAAGCTTCTCCTTTCTGCCTCCCTGACCTGGGAAATCTCGGAGCATGATACTTAATGGAGAATGTTTTCTGCTCAGCCTCCAGATCAGACACTGCCAACTAGGTCTAATTGAGAAGAGTAATATTCTCCGAGGTGAACCTATGTAATTATTCTCTTTGGAGTCTTTTACTCTACACTTATCTTTTTGGCAAATGTTTTCATATCTGAATTGTCAAACTGAAACGAGTGCAGAAAGGAAGTGCTGTTAAGGTGTCATTTACAACCGAGGATTCTAGAGTGAAAGTAGGCTCCTGGGACCATGCGTAAAACGCTGGCACTCGGAACATTCCTGCTACCCAGCCTGATGTTGCTCAGCTTCACTGTAAAATGAGATACTTCAGAAGGCAAGCTGGGTAGGAGCACTTGTCTTGGAGCATGTATGCACACCTTGCTGAATATTCCCACCTCTTTGGGAGTCCAAGATAGTGCAGAGCCGCAGGGGCACCCTTGGCACACTGGACACAGACAGAAGACCAGCAGCCCTAGGAGGCCTGAGAAGAGACTTGGGCTGTGGGCCAGGAGACTGCATTCTCTTCCTGCTGTCATAAACAGCCATGCGATGTCACATAGATCATGGACACTCATGCTAATCACCTATGAAATGTGGTGGTTGGAGCTATCAGGGCTTTCTCTGCCAGGGTATTCTAAAATTCTTTGTATGACTTGCTTCCAGATGTCTCATGGTAGCTTCGGGCTAAATCTGCTTCAGAGTTTCAACTTGGTGCAAAATGAAGTTCAAGACGTTATATATACTTATTTCCAAATAATCACTACCAGAATCAGGATTTGGCAGTAGAGTGGGTCAGAGAGACTCTGTGCATTAGTCAGGGTATTCTAGAAGGACAGAACTAATAGGATAGATGTCTACAAAAAGGGGAGTTTATTAAGTAGTGTTAACTCAAATGATCACAGGGTCCCACAAAAGGCTGTCTGCAAGATGAAGAGCAAGGAAGCCAGTCTGAGTCCCAAAGATGAAGCACCTGGATTCTGATGTTCGAGAGCAGGAAGCATCCAGCACGGGAGAAAGATGTAGGCTGAGAGGCTAAGCCAGTCTAATGTTTTTATATTCTTCTGCCTGCTTTTATTCTGGCCGGGCTGGCAGCTGATTAGATTATACCTGCCCAGATTAAGGATGGTTCTGCCTTTTCCAGCCCACCGACTCAAATGTTAATCTCATTTGGCAACACCCTCACAGACACAGCCAGGATCAAGACTTTGCTTCATTCAATCCAATCAAGCTGACACTCAGTATTAACCATCACATAGGTACTTTTTTTTTTTTTGATCTGGAATTGTTCAACTGCCAGTATAGACAGCGGAATGTGATTTTGTCTGCTAAATGAAAAAGAATATGCAAACACTAGAAAATATCTCTGAGAAGGTTCAGTAAGTTTTCTTTTTTTTTCCGAAATTGAGATTATGAGAGGCAGCATGGCCTAGTGGTTATATTATGGGTTGAACTGTGTTTCTCTAAAAAAGATCTGCTGCAGTCCTAACCTATTTCCATATAAAGTGGAAATAGGATATTTGCAGATTTAATCAAGTTAAGATGAAGTCATTAAAGTGGGCCTTAATCCAATATGACTAGTGTCCTTATAAGGAGAGGGCAATTTGGACACAGTCACACGTGGGAGAATGCTGTGTGAAGGTGAAGGCTCAGGTTGGAGGGATGTTATCTACAAGTAAAGAAACACAGAGGGTTGCCTGCTGTCACCAGAAGTTAGAGAAAGACATGGAATAGATTCTTCCCTAGGGCCTTTCGAAGGGCCAAAACTTTGATTTCAAATTTCTAGCCTCCAGAACCGTGACGCAATACATTCCATTTTTTTTTCAAAGCCATCTAGATTGTGGTATTTTGTTACAGCAGCTCTAGGAGGCCAATGCAGGTTAGGAGTACAGAATCCATATCAGATATCTGCAGTTAAAATTCTGTCTTTTTGACAAGTTAAAAATTGTCAAAAAGACATTGTATATTTAGAAAACCCCTTCGTCTCAGTCCAAAATCTCCTTAAACTGATAAGTAACTTCAGCAAAATCTCAGGATACAAAATCAATCAATGTGCAAAAATCACAAGCATTCCTATACACCAATAATAGACAAACAAAGAGCCAAATCATGAGTGAACTTCCATTCACAATTGCTGCAAAGAGAATAAAATACCCAGGAATACAACTTACAAGGGATGTGAAGGACCGCTTCAAGGAGAACTACAAACCACTGCTCAAGGAAATAAGAGAGGACACAAACAAATGGAAGAACATTCCATGCTCATGGATAGGAAGAATCAATATCATGAAAATGGCCATACTGCCCAAAGTAATTTATAGAATCAGTGCTATCCCCACCAAACTACTATTGACTTTTTTCACAGAATTAGAAAAAAACTACTTTAAATTTCATATGGAACCAAAAAAGAGCCCATATAGCCAAGACAATCCTAAGCAAAAGAACAAAGCTGGAGGCGTCATGCTACCTGACTTCAAACTATACTACAAGCCTGCAGTAACCAAAACAGCATGGTACTTGTACCAAAACAGAGATATACACCAATGCAACAGAACAGAGACCTCAGAAATAATGCCACACATTTACAACCATCCAATCTTTGGCAAACCTGACAAAAACAAGAAATGGGGAAAGGATTCCCTATTTAATAAATAGTGCTGGGAAAACTGGCTAGCCATATGCAGAAAACTGAAACTGGACCCCTTCCTTACACCTTATACAAAAATTAACTCAAGATGGATTAAAGACTTAAATGTAAGACCTAAAACCACAAGAACCCTTGAAAACCTAGGCAATGCCATTCAGGACATAGGCATGGGCAAAGACTTAATGACTAAAACACAAAAAGCAATTGAAACAAAAGCCAAAATTCACAAATGGAATCTAATTAAATAAAAGAGCTTATGCACAGCAAAAGAAATTATCATCAGAGTGAACAGGCAACCTACAAAATGGGAGAAAATTTTTTGCAATTTATTCATCTGACAAAGGGCTAATATCCAGAATCTACAAGGACCTTAAACAACTTTACAAGAATAAAACAACCCCATCAAAAAGTGGGCAAAGGATATGAACAGGCACTTCTCAAGTGAAGACATTTATGCAGCCAAAAAAATATGAAAAAAAGTTCATCATCACTGGTCATTACAGAAATGCAAATCAAAACCACAATGAGATACCATCACATGCCAGTTAGAATGGCGATCATTAAAAAGTCAGGAAACAACAGATGCTAGAGAGGATGTGGAGAAATAGGAACACTTTTACACTGTTGATGGGAGTGTAAATTAGTTCAACCATTGTGGAAGACAGTGTGGCGGTTCCTCAAGAATCTAGAACCAGAAATACCATTTGACCCAGCAATCCCATTACTGGGTATATACCCAAAGTTTTACAAATCGTTCTACTATAAAGACACATGCACGTGTATGTTTATTGCAGCACTATTCACAATAGCAAAGACTTGGAACCAACCCAAATGCCCATCAATGATAAACTGGATAAAGAAAATGTGGCCCATATACACCATGGAATACTATGCAGCCATTAAAAAAGGATGAGTTCATGTCCTTTGCAGGGACATGGATGAAGCTGGAAACCATGATTTTCAGCAAACTAACACAGGAACAGAAAACCAAACACCACATGTTCTCACTCATAAGTAGGAGTTGGACAATGAGAACACATGGACACAGGGAGGGGTACATCACACACTGGGACCTGTTGGGTGTGGGGGGCTAGGGGAGGGATAGCATTAGGAGAAATACCTAATGTAGATGACGGGTTAATGGGTGATCAAATCATCATGGCACGTGTATAACTGTAACAAACCTGCTTATTCCATGCATGTATTTCAGAACTTAAAGTACAAAAAAAAAATTCCCATCTTTTGATTTACCCACTGTGTAGAGGCTTCTCTGAGCCTGTTCCTTCATTTGTGAAATGGGGATATCATTACACCTACCTGACAGTAATGTTGTGAAGATTAAAGAAGGTAATCCTTGAAAAGCCGACTGGGCACAGTGGCTCATGCCTGTATTCCCAGCACTTTGGGAGGCAGATGTGGCTGGATTGCATGAGTCCAGGAATTCCAGATCAGCATGGGCAACATGGTGAAACCCCATTTCTACTAAAAAAACACAAAAAATTAGCTGCGCATGGTGGTATGCGCCTGTAATCCCAGCTACTTGGGAGGCTCAAGCACGAGAATCTCTTGAACCCGGAAGGCAGATTTTGCAGTGAGCCAAGATCATGCCACTGCGCTCCAGCCTGGGCAACAGAGCAAGACTCCGTCTCAAAATAAATAAATAAATAAAAATAAAAAAAGAAAAGAGGCTAGCATTAGATTGTGATAAATTTTCACTGTGATTATCTTCTTGTTTTTGCATCTTAATCTGGAGCTACCTCCTGGGATCCTTCTTCAAAGCAGGGATCATACACCCTCTCACCTAGCCTTGGGTGTTGCCTGCAGTAGCTGCTGAGTAAATATTTGCAAGTGCTAGTAACATAAACACAAGATTACTTTCATTTTACTGGAGCCCAGCTGAGCAAGAGTGAATGGCTCTATCCTCCTTTTTTTTTTTTTTTTTTTTTTGAGACGGAGTCTCGCTCTGTCGCCCAGGCTGGAGTGCAGTGGCGCAATCTCGGCTCACTGCAAGCTCCGCCTCCCGGGTTCACGCCATTCTCCTGCCTCAGCCTCTCCCAGTAGCTGGGACTACAGGCGCCCGCCACCATGCCCGGCTAATTTTTTGTATTTTTAGTAGAGACGGGGTTTCACCGTGGTCTCGATCTCCTGACCTCGTGATCCGCCTGCCTTGGCCTCCCAAAATGCTGGGATTACAAGCGTGAGCCACCGCGCCCGGCCTCTATCCTCCTCTTAGGCTCTCCTCTCTACCCTTTCTGGGTTTTTCTTTGTCGTACCCAGGCGTTGTGAAGAGGACAGTAGGAGAGAGCATGAGCTGGAGCAAATCCTGCTTGTCTCTCACTGGTTTTGTGTCCTTGCACAGGTTTTTTTTTTTTTTTTCACCTTTCTGAGCTTCAGTTTCCTCCTCTGTAAAACAGAGATGAGGATGGAGAGAGTTCTGATGAATGGACGCTGTTAGCTGTCGACAGTGGTCTGCTTACTCCTTGGAGGGACTGACCAAGCCTGGTTCTTCCCACTCAGGGTCCACTCCGTCGGGCCCCAGACACTCTCTAGGTAGCAGCATCGTTTTCAGTTAAGAATTAGCTGCATGGAGAATTTTCCTTAAGAAGAGTTACAACAAACATTCTTGCTGATTTACACACACACCCCAACATGTGCACAAAACAATCAAGAAAAATAACATCAAATGCCTGCCTTGACCTTGGTGGTTTCAACTAATGTAGAAATTGTGGACTTGGCAGCTCTGAACTATGGGAATCGCTAGATTTGGGGGTCACATCTTATAAATATATGCTTTGGCTGGAGACACTCCTGGGCAGCAGCTGTCATGAGCGAGACCAATTTCAAAGGCCCAGCTTCACTTTCAGTTGACAAACATTTAAAGTCTGTTGGCTCAACGTAGAGAACTGAGGAGGGAAAGCAGGGCTGAGAGTTCGCTGGGAGGGCAGGAGTTGCGAGAGTGATAGATGAGGTGTGTTTAGTGAGGATTGTACAAATTGTTTCCTTTTAACAAGATGGAAACCTCCTGAAAACATCATCTGTTTTTGGCTTGCTAATTATGCTTTTGCCTTTCCTCACTTAGCTGAAGCTTTGACGCCCTAAATTTCCTAAAGGCCTTGTTAAGAAAAATAAAATTAGAATTTAATTATATGAGTATACTACATATATATTATCTTTTAGGCTCTAGGGAATACCACACATTTATGTGGATTCATTCACTCATTCATCTACTTTTTTTTATTGGGCCCCCACTCTGTCCCAGGCACACTGCTAGGTACCAGAGTTGTTATTTACACATAGCAGCTGCAAGGAATTGAGACTTGTGGTGGCCATTTTTGATGCGGTTGTATCTCATTCGATCACCAGCATCTCTGTTCTAGCACTGGAGTTAACATTGAGAGCCTAGACTGAGATCAGTCTTGTTCTCAAACGGCTTGCCATCTGGTTGGAAGGAGAAGATTGGCCTGCAAGCTTCGCAGGTGCTGTAAGAATAATATCATGACCTGCACAGTAATCACACTAGTGGTAAGAATAATGAGAATAGATAACATTGATGTTTTTGTCATGTGCCAGGTTATTGGTGATCTAAATAGATTATACTATTTAAAATTCTCGTGAACCAAACAAAAGAGATGCCAATGTTATGTCCACTTTACAGATGAGAAAATAGGCAGAGAAGTGAACTAGCCTGCTCGAGGACATATAAGTAGTGAGGAGCAGCACTGTTCTGTCTGGCTCCCCTGCCCACATGAGCAATTCTCTGTGCTGCACACAGAAACTCCATTTGAAACAGTGTCACCAACCGCAGCTTTATATACATAAAGCCATTCCGTTTTATAGAAGGATTTTGTGAAATGTTTCTGTAAATAGCAAATACTCTTGACACATTCAGAAGAAGATTCAGTTGGCAAAAGATTGATTTATGCTTTTGTCTTCAGGAACGCATCTATTTTGTAATGGAAATTTCACCTAGTTATGTGGATATAAAATTTTAATCAGCTTACATATATAGCAGAGGAAGGTAAAAGCAATACAGTAGATACCCCTTTCCTTCTAGTCTACCCATGAAAACATTTTTGACAGGTTTTTTTAATACAGAAAAATAATACAGAAGAAAACCGAAATGTAAACTATGCCGCGATTACAGATGGTCCTTACTGACTTTGAACCTTAATCATATCGATCTATTACTTTTATTTTTTCAAAAGTACAGAAATGTATAAAATGAAAAATAAAAGCTGTCTTTTCCACCTTAACCCCCTAATATGGATAAGAGTTTCTGGAGTATCCTGGAGAAAACTGATGTGGAGTTGAATACCTTTTGAAGGGGCTAGAAGGAGTGAAAAGACACTTTCTTTGTGTGCTGAGTCCCCCCAGAAGGTACGAGTCACAAAAATAAATATTAATTTATTTCCAGGCATTAAGTCTGGGGTGTCGGTAGGAAAGAAGATTGTCAAAGAGAGAATCCTTAACCATTGAGTCTCCTGTTTCTTTCTCAAGTGTCTCCACCTGCATCCCCTTTGGTCTCCTCATGAGTCTTCCATGACCCAGACATGGCTCACTCACTTCCATCCGGACCAAACATGACTCATATGCTTTCAGTAGCCCCCCAGCCCAGTTTCCTCATTTTTATCCTTACAACTCCGAGATGATGCTCTACACTAAAATCCACTGCAGACTCTCCTTTCTACTCATACTCCTTCCTATTCTCTCTTCTTTCCTCTTTCTGTCCCTATTCCTCCCTTCCACTTTCTATCTGTCTCGGTCTCTTCCTCTCTCTCTTTAAGCATCTCTGTGCATTTCCACTGAAGTTTAGACCCTTGCCGTTACCACTTTTTCTGCCCACAAATGGGTGCTTTTGATGGTGCATAGTGATGGTGTTTGAGTGCATGTGTCTTTCTAAAATAGTCTATGGCTTGCCTGATTCTGTTTAAGTCCTTAACAGCATGTACAAATCCTTTGTGGGAGATATCTGGAGTCAAACGAGTCCTCACTCTCATCCTACAGGCCATCGCTGAGTGCTTCTTTCATCAATACACCATTGCTAGGCGTGAAATGGGCTATTTTGGATTTTAAGAGCCAAATGTAAATGTGCTTAATGAGCCTCAAGGGAGCTGTGGCATGGCCAGGGAAAAAAGGCTTTTAGCAGCAGATGCAGACAAAAGTATTGGATTTCAGTCTCTGGGTCTCCTGAAAAGTCAAAGACAAAGAAAATGGAGATCCTGGCTGCTGATGGGGTAGGAGTCAGTCAAAACCTAAAACCCTGAGCAACTGGAGTCTCTTGACAGTTTTCTCTGGTAAAGAATTCAAGAAATGGTGGGGGCACATATGGAGTGTCATTATTTGTTACAGTAGTGCAAAGCCCCTGGTACTGTTGGGTATTCCTTAAAAGAGCTCAAGGAAACCAGCGATGGGAAGGAAATCTCTGCAGCAGTTTTAAGGTTCTGAGAAGTCATTTTTAACATTTTTTTAGATGTAACTTGAAAAACTCATCTGAGTATTCAAAATCTGCCTGAAATCTCCTTTTGGCTCTGTCAAAACAACATTCTTTGTCTCTTTACTAGTAAATATGAAGGCTAGTTCAGGCATCTCAGCGCATTAGAAATCTGTTGAATGTCTCAAATGTACTCCGCTGTAGCTTGGGGCTGGAGTCTGGGAGACTTCCTGCCTCTGACAACTGTTTGATGCCTACCCGACCGGGTTGGGCCAGCTCTTCTTTAGTGTGTTGAAAATGGCATGTTTCTCAATATAACAATGCTGATACTTGATCCTGGCAGAAAAAGAAGTGAAAAATAACTCACACACACACAATTTTTTTATGGCTTTAGGCAAGTCAGTAGCTCTGGGCAATCCGTATGGTTTATATTCTGCAGCAGCTGAGCTTCCAGCATTCTCATCCCCTGGGAGGAGAAGGAAGGCGGGGTCACCCACACTGTCTGCTTGATACCCATGCTTGCTACACTCTGGTTTGGAAACTTGAGGCTGGCTGTGTCCACGCTCAGCCTACGCACCGCCACTCTCCACATTCCTCTTCCCCAGTTTCTATTCTCTTTCTTGATCTATTTGTAGTCCTATGTGTTCTGCACTGGCTGGAAAGCTCTGTGAAGACAGAGGTGGAGTCCTTTTCTTATCTCTCAGAGCATGGAACAGTGGATTTTGCACATAGAAACCACTAGGTCGATACTTGCAAAATAGTCATAATTTTTTAAAAAGTAATGTATTTTTGTCTTTTTGGTAAGTCCGTGTTCTCTTGACAAGTATGGTTAATTTTATACCGTAGCCACTACTATTAATATGATGATGTCTTGCTTACATTTTAGGTGCTCATGAGCCTAAATTCTAAGTTTTTTTTTTTGCATGTTCAATTAGAGGAATATCAGATTGTGTGCCTGTGAATAAATCACTTAAACTCTTGGTGTTTCAATTTTTGTGTTTTTTTAAATGGATAGAGCTGTTATAAGGTATAGGAGAGTAAGATTGAGAATGATAGGGAATGATGATTGTAGTCCTGGCTTACTCTCTTTGTGATCTTAAGCTACTCACCCGAACTCTCTGAGTTTCAGTTACCTTCTCTGTAAGGGGATATGGCCTCATGTTCAGAGCGGTGGTAAAGATAGAATGACATTCTACAAGGTGATGCCTTCATGACTTTTGGAACCGTACTTGTACTTATCAAGTGCCCAGTAAACTCCATTGAAGAGGATCGACTTGCTGCTGGGATTGTAGAGGGGAGAGCAGGTCACTGGGTCCTGGAGAAGACGCCATGGGGCTTCTTGTTCTCTGACTGTATCCAGTGCTGAAAGCACAACCTCAGGGTAAATGGTCAGTGGCTGCCAGAGAGATAGGTTTTAGGCCTGGGATGCTGACCTAGCCCAACATTTCCAGGCCTCAAGTGCACCTCAAGGTACCAGAGTGGTAGATCTAGAGAGACTATGCAGGCTAGGACAGAGGATACCTCAGTCCCAACAACTCTGGGCAGATGGCCAGTGACCCCTAGGTACTCCATGGTGCCTTGGAACTTTAAAAGACCCAGAAAATCAGCCCAACATGAGGGCTCTCAGCCTGCTTGAAGTTGCATTTCCCACCACCCAGACAGGAGGAGACTCAAAACTAAGTCGATTTATAGAAATTAAAGATGTGATATTTCTTCCATACTTACTATTTATAACATTCACACTATATTAAGTCTCCCACAGAATTTCACCTATGTGTTGAGTCTATTTGACAATATTTGAGGGCTTTGAGGAAGAATAAAGTTTTAAAAATAATATATTATTAAATACTTTCTGATGACAAATTTGGTAGTTTTATTGTCTTTTTGATTTTTTAACAATAATTTTTGATAGCCTGGTGCCATGGACTGAATACTTTTGTCTCCTGAAAATCCTTATGTTGAAGACCTAACCTCCAATTTGATGGTGTTAGGATGTGGGGACTTTGAGAGAGAATTAGGTTTAGATGAGGTCATGAAGGTGGAGTCCTCATGAATGGAATTAGTACTGTTACAAAAAGAGACACAAGAGAGATGATCTCACTCTCCACCATATGAGGATGTAATGGGAAAATGACCTGCAAATCAGGAAGAGGGCCCTCATTAGGAACCAAACCTTGGACTTTCCAACTTTCTCAGAACTGTGAGAATTAAATTTCTGTTGTTTAAGTTACCTAGTCTGTGGTACTGCATGATAATAGCTTGAATTAAGATACCTGGACTCTGTATAGAGCATGATTTTTACCCTAGTATATGGCATGGCCACCTCCAATCTTACGTAAAGTCAGACAGAATAACATATATACTGATATGAGTAAATAGACAGTAGATTGTTGATGTAATAACCCCTAATGCAACACCCTACATAGTGACAGATTTAGTAAATATTTGGGAAATGAATGAATTAATGATCAGATTCTGACAAGTCTTTAGAATTATCAACAGACATAAATTTTGTTCTCCTTAGCTTTAGTGTTAGAAAAATATTATTATATTCTAATCCTTGTAAAATTAGTCATTGGTGTATAGAATATATGGCAATTCTCCACTAATTAGAATATATGAATAATCAAAATAAGTGTATCTTTCCCTGACCATACTGAATAGCTGATAATTTATAGAACTTGGTGACACTCTTGGTAAGTATTTTAATATCTCTTAAGCTGAAGGCAATGTTGTCCTTAGATAATATTGAGAAGGTGGCCACCTTTGTTCCTGTTTAGAAAAATAATTATGATTAATATGATTTTTGATTGACAAATCATAATTGTATTCATTTATGGAACACAATGTGATATTTTGATGTATGTATACAATGTGAGATGATTAAAGCAAGTGAATTAACATATCCATCTCCTTGCTTACCTATTGGTTTTTATGGTGAGACATTTGAAATATACTTTTTTAGTTATTTTAAAATATGCAATATATTATCATTGACTACAGTCAACCTGCTGTGCAATAGATGTCAAAATCCATCCCTCCAGTTGAAACCTCTGTATTCTTTTTTTTTTTTTTTTTTTTTGAGATTTCTTTCCTGTCACCCAGGCTGGAGTGCAATGATGCGATCTCGGCTCACTGCAACCTCTGCCTCCCAGGTTCAAGCAATTCTTCTGCCTCAGCCTCCAAAGTAGCTGGGGTTATAGGCACGTGCCATCACGTCCAGCTAATTTTTGTATTTTTAGTAGAGACGGGGTTTCACCATGTTGGTCAGGCTGGTCTCGAACTCCTGACCTCAGGTGATTCACCTGCCTCGGCCTCCCAAAGTGCTGGGATTACAGGAGAGAGCCACCGCACCCAGCCTGAAACTGTGCATTCTTTGATCAACAACTCCTCAATTCTTCCTTCCCCAAGCCCTAAGCTATGGTAAACATTCTATTCTCTACTTTTGAGCTCAACTTTTAAAGATTTCACATATAAGTGACATTGTGTGGTACTTGTGTATCTGTGCCTGGCTTATTTCGCTTGGCATAATGTCCTTCAGATTCAATCATGCTGTTGAAAATGACAGGATTTTCCCATTTTAAAGGCTGAATAGTATTCCATTGTGCATATATACCACATTATCTTTATCCATTCATCTATTGATGAACACTTATGTTGATTTCATATCTTAGCTATTGTGAATAATGATGCAATGAACATAAGAGTGCTGATATTTCTTCAATATATTAATTTCAGTTCCTTTCAATATATATTCAGGGGTGGAATTACTGGATCATATGGTAGTTCTGCTTTTAGTTTTTTGAGGAGGCTCCCTACTATTCTTCATAATGACCATACTAATTTACATTCCTACCCACAATGTGAAAAGTTTCCTTTTCTTCGCATCCTCACCAACACTTATCTTTCACCTTTTTGATAAAAGCCATCCTAATGTGTCCGGAATTGGTGGGTTCTTGGTCTCATAGACTTCAAGCATGAAGCCGTGGACCCTTGTGGTGAGTGTTACAGTTCTTAAAGGTGGCGTGTCCGGAGTTTGTTCCTTCTGATGTTTGGAAGTGTTCAGAGTTTCTTCCTTTTGGTGGGTTCGTGGTCTCGCTGGCTTCAGAAGTGAAGCCGCAGACCTTCGCAATGAGTGTTACAGCTCATAAAGGCAGTGTGGACACAAAGAGTGAGCAGTAGCAAGATTTATTGTAAAGAGCAAAAGAACAAAGTCTCCACAGTGTGGAAGGGCACCCCAGCGGGTTACCACTGCTGGCTGGGGGTCTGCCTGCTTTTATTCTCTTATCTGGCCCCACCCACATCCTGCTGATTGGTCCATTTTACAGAGAGCCGATTGGTCTGTTTTACAGAGAGCTGATTGGTCCGTTTTGACAGAGTGCTGATTGGTGCACTTACAATCCCTGAGCTAGACACAAAAGTTCTCCACATCCCCACTAGATTAGCTAGATACAGACTGCTGATTGGTGCATTTACAAACCCTGAGCTAGACATAGAGTGCTGATTGGTGCATTTACAAACCTTGAGCTAGATACAGAGTGCAGATTGGTATATTCACGATCCCTTAGCTAGACATAAAGGTTCTCCAAGTCCCCACCAGATCAGCTAGACACAGAGCGCAGATTGGTGCATTTACAAACCTTGAGCTAGACACAGAGTGCTGATTGGTGCATTTACAAACCTTGAGCCAGATAGAGTGCCAATTGGTGTATTCACAATCCCTTAGCTAGACATAAAGATTCTCCAAGTCCCCACCAGATTAGCTAGATACAGAGTGCCGATTGGTGCATCCACAAACCCTAAGCTAGACACAGGGTGCTGATTTGTGTGTTTACAAACCTTGAGCTAGATACAGA
This sequence comes from Symphalangus syndactylus, assembly GCF_028878055.3. NCBI lineage: Eukaryota > Metazoa > Chordata > Mammalia > Primates > Hylobatidae > Symphalangus > Symphalangus syndactylus. The sequence goes on along the minus strand of NC_072444.2, from coordinate 72,212,598 downwards.
GTGTTGATTGGTGTATTTACAATCCCTTAGCTAGACATAAAGGTTCTCCAAGTCCCCACTAGACTCAGGAGCTCAGCTGGCTTCACCCAGTGGATCCTGCACCGCAGCTGCAGGTGGAGCTGCCTGCCAGTCCCGCGCCGTGTGCCCACACTCCTCAGCCCTTGGGCAGTCGACGGGACTGTGCGCCATGGAGCAGGGTGCGGTGCTTGTCGGGAAGGCTGGGGCCGCGCAGGAGCCCGCGGCGGGTTGGGGGAGGCTCAGGCATGGAGGGCTGCAGGTCCCAAGCGCTGCTCCGCCAGGAGGCAGCTAAGGCCCCGCGAGAAATCGAGTGCAGCGTTGGTGGGCCAGCACTGCTGGGGGACCTGGCGAACCCTCCACAGCTGCTGGCCCGGATGCTAAGCCCCTCACTGCCCGGCTCCGTCTGCTCAGAGTGCAGGCCCACCGAGCCCACGCCCACCCAGAACTCGTGCTAGCCCTCAGGCGCCCCACGCAGCCCCAGTTCCTGCCTGCGCCTCTCCCTCAACACCTCCTCGCAAGCTGAGGGGGCCGGCTCTGGCCTCGGCCAGCCCAGAAAGGGGCTTCCACAGTGCATTGGCGGGCTGAAGGGCTCCTCAAGTGAGGCCAGAGTGGGCACCGAGGCTGAGGAGGCGCCGAGAGTGAACGAGGGCTGCGAGGGCTGCAAAGGCTGTCAGCATGCTGTCACCTCTCACTAACAGGTGTGACATGATGTCTCATTATGGTTTTAATTTGCATTCCCTAATGATGACTGGTGCTGACATTTTTTGTGCACCTGTTGGCTGATAGTGTATCTTCTTTTGGGAAATGTTCAATCAGGACATTTGCCCCTTTTTTAATTGGGCTGTTTGTTCTCTTGCTATTGAATTGCTTGAATTCCTTATGTATTTGGGATATTAATTCCTTATCAAATGTATGGTTTGCAAAAACTCTTATTCATCTTTTTTCTCTCTCGTGCCCCTTACTCTTAGGTGAGAACTTAGCTCCTCATACAGCCCCTGTCACTCAGGGGCTTTCCGCTGTAGCAACTTGTCTCTGGCATTTTTCTCTGTTGCACTCTCTAATTGTCTTGCTGCAAGATTTGTGTACACAGATGCTCATTGCTGTTTTAGATATCATAGTGAAAAGCTGGAATTAAGGTAAATATCCAAACAAGTTGCGATAGTCCCAAAATGGATATCATGGGGTCATTATCGATGGTGTTTTCAAAAATTATTTCATAACCTGAGAGAATGTTAGCATCAGTATATCAGTTGAGAAATTAGGATATAGTTTAGGTGTGTGGCCCTGTGGGAATATCAGGGTAGGCTATGGAGTACAAAGAGGAATCATTGTGCTGGCTCCCAAATATCCTTGGTTAATAATTTTTTTGCAAGTAGAGTTTTTGAAAAACATTGGGGGGTAGTGACTCTGAGCTGACAGTCTTTTTCACAAACACCTGGAATGCAGTCTTTCTATATTGCTGATTACGTGTAGAATGTTATTTTTCTAGTTACAGCCAATATAGGGTTGGTTGACATCCTCATCTGAAAACTAAGGAGCATTGGTCTGATGCATGCTTAAACAAAAGACCCTTTCACCTTGGCTTCAGTATGTATCAAAAGTATCTATGGGCAAGGTCAAGAATCTCTTTAGAAAATAGTTTTGAATTTCTTTTAACCCAAGGAAGCGGATTACAAAAATGCTTAGCAGTAACCATGATTATCTCTTGATGTTGAAATTGTGGCTTGTTTAATTTTCTTGTTGGTACCTTTATTTTCTAAGTTCTTGGCAATGAACATGCATCAGTATTATAATCAGAAAAAATAACATTAAAGCCTTCTAATTTGCTTGTATGTCTGGCTCTCACTGGCCTGTTTGGCCAAAAGTAGGTCACATTTTCAGTAACAGGCATATTATTAATATCATGCCTTTACCCCCACCTGCCAATGAAAAAACTTAGGATCCTTAAACTGCTTTCCAGGTATTTACAAGAGCCTTCAGTTATGTCCTTCCAGGGTGTTGCTTTCTCCCATTCTGGCCTCTGCATCCAGCCATAGTGCCCAGGCAGGTTCTCTTACAGAGGTGGATAACTGACCTTTCCTGAGTGACATTGCTGACCTGCACAATGGCCCTGGCCAAGGAGGAGGATCACTTTGCTTCCTTTACCACTTTCCTCTGTGTGTTCTAGGACCCTTCCTCAAATTCCCTAGAAGCATAGCTGAGACTAAACTGAAAAATTTCGTAAGCATGGAACAATGGGAGGGAAATCCATTCTAGAAACTAACTTTTAGCTGTGACTACGTAGGGTTGCCCTCAAGGCCCACAGACCTAGGGCTACCCTCAGAATCTCCTTCCCAGTGCTTTGCTGCTCCCCTGCTCCTACATCCTGGAATGCTCTGGGCTACTTAGGCCTCAGAGTTCACATCTGTAGGCAACTCAAAGAGAACTGAGGGCTTCTTCCTTACAGACTAAGGCTCCCCTCTGGGGCCTTATTTATGGTCTCTAATGGAAACTTCCGAAGACAATGACAGAAAATACCTTTTTCTTTGGAGAGAAACCTAAGTCCCTCCCCTCACTCCCCTCAAAGGAGTATCGTGAGGTTCTCCAATGCCAACAGGAAAGTTACTATGAATTATCTAAAAATCAATATATGACATTAGTTCTTTCTGGGGTTTTTAGTCATCAGTTCTGCATATGGTCCAGTCCAAAATTCTCAAAGATTTTTCAGTCTAGTTCTTTTTTTTGGTCTCTCATCTTGACCAGTCTATGGTCAAGATCAGGCTGGTGTGACTGAGCTTTCTCTTATCCTGTTCAACCTGTCTCCTCTGAGTGGTCAGGAAAATACACACACGCACCCAAACATGTACTCACACTCACATAGCTCCCCAAGAACAAGCAGTAGTTTGTCCCTGTCAAACAGAACAGTGAAAGAAACATTTCCCTGAAAGAAACAAGTGTGAAGAATCCGGCTAAAACTCATATCACATGGGTTGCTGTTGGTTTACATTACCAAACAGAACATATATTTTCTTGATAGAAAACACCTGCACTCAGTTTACTTCACAGTCTTCCCCAAGAACAATAATGGGTGGGAATTTCCATTTGTGTCACTAAAGAAGCCCACTTGAAGCAATGATGTCAAATCAAAAAGGAATAGTTTACCCAAAGGTGAATTCTGTTCTCTACTTCTTTGGGGAGAAAATTGCTTTGTTTTTGAAAATGCAGTTTTTCAGCCTCAGAGAGAGAGAGAGAGAATATTTTTCTTTTTAATTTCCACTTATACTGAGTGTTAGTTATTTGTGCAAGAAGCTTGGCTTTACATTCACACATACCACGTTTCTTCAGGGCTCTTTCTGCTACAACTAACCCAAGAAACAAATCATCAGGAGTGCAGTAGCAACTAACAATAGCATACTCTTAGTCTCTTCTCAGGTATCATTAATAATTGGAAGCTACCTTCGGTGCTCTAATCTGGAGGAGTGACTTGCATAGACACTCCCAGTCCAGGACTGGACCAGGACTAGGATGGCCTTTGGGGCACTGAGGTGGAGGTGGGACAGGGTCGGGGGCTGTGTTCACGTTGTCTTCGTTACCACTACCTCCAACCAGGCAGCTGGAAATGCAGCATCTGAGAGAGTCAGTGTTTCTTGGTCCTGCTCAAGTCTCCATGGAGCTTCCATGTTCCAGGAGAGGGAATGAAAATGCCCAATGTGGAGATGTCATATGTAAGGATGACTTTAGAGAAAGGAAAGCTGGGAGTAGCTTCAAATGAGTTTCAACTATTATGGAGTTGATTACCAACAGAATTTATGATTGCAGATATATAGAGGTAGAACTAGAAAGAATGAACTTGTATTGCCCCAAGAATGATGTTAAAAAACTAGCAGCATCTCCTCATAATAAATGTGATTTGGCACAAGAGGATGTGGCACGCTACTCACAGTCCTATCTCCGTCCCCCTGCACACACCTTTTGCCCCTTAAACAACTTTATCACTTGTTTTTAAAAAAAATACTGTCTACCTTAGTAAGGATGATCACCTTATTACATATAGCATATAATTGCATCCCAGCTCCACCACCCGTGCTTTCTTACAGATAATGCCTCTTCCAAGACCCATCTAAGAGTAATACCACCCTCAAGGCCCAGCTTGTACTTCCTTTTCCTACACTAGGCTGTTCTTGAATGTCTGCACTGAATCTCATACAGCATGCATTTTAGCACTTAATTATACACAGTGAACACTCTTTCCTTTGCATGCCTGTGACCCTTTCCATGCCTGTGACCCTTTGCATGGGTACAAGTCATTTGTCGTCTGCAGCACTGCACTATTAGTTTCTGTTTTATGTCCGTTCAGTCATCCAATAAACATTCACTGAATATCTGTTTGATTCCAGGCACTGTGCCTGGCACCAGTAATAGAAGAAGAGCAAGGCATCGTGTCTGGTCTCAACAAGATCTTGTGTTAGTAGAGGAAACAGATGCTAATAGCATTCTCTGATTTAGTATGTGCCTTAAGAGAGATAAGAAGTGACTGCTGTAGGAATCTTAGAGGAGGGAACACCAAACTCCAACAGAAAAGGCTTTGAGGGGACTAGGCTGGATTTTATAGGATGGATTGAAATTTTCCAGGCAGAGGAGGAAAGCTATTCCAGGAAGAGGGAACAAGAGGTGTAGAGGCAGAATTATTGGAGGGCATGATGTCATTGGTGACTGGTGATCTGAGTTATGAGGGTTAAGCATATGCTGCATAGATATGATTTGGACAGTAAAAGAAACGATCAAAGTGATAGCCTGGGGTCAGCTTGCCAGGGTTCTTATCTGCTATGTGGAGTTAAGAAGTGTGTACATTTTGCTTAAGAGTTCTAAAATTTGTACGAGAAGTGACAGAGACTTATTTGATAGGAAGAGAGTTATGGTACAGTTATGGATTAGGGACCAGAGTGGAAAGAGACTGGAGGCAGGGAAGTCAGTTAAGAGGGTGAATTGTAACTGCGAGATGCTGAGGAAAAAATCAGATTCTGGAAAATAGGGAGAGAGGAGAAAAGCCTCCTGTAGCTATGATAGTAAGCTCAGTTAAATTGTACTTGCTACAAGATGTCCAGTCGGCAACTAGAAGTAAGAGCATTATCTTAGTAGGCAAGTCTCTGCCTTAGGTGGAGAACTGGGAGCCACTGGTCATTGAAGCCATGGACATAGAGGGTAGAGAAAATTACTTTAGGAAGAGTAAATAGCCAGAAGAGAAGCCTGAGTGGACAGATGAGCAATACAGGAAAGAGAGGGATAATTAGTAACAAGATCTCAGAACTGGAGAACATGGCCGGCAGCAACCAGATAAAAGGAGTTTTTCCAAATGAGATGGGCTGTATTTGAAGAAGGGTGAGAGTCTATGAGCTGGGGTACTAGGCCTAAGCAATTTGAAGGTAGGAACTGTCCCTTTTTATATGCTTACCCTTTATTGTTCCTACAACATTGCCTTATACATAATAGGTCCATAATAAATGTATGTTTATTTGTAACAGTTTATATTTTGTGTGTAAAACTCTCCTGTTCTTCCTTCTTACGCTTCATCTGTTTCTTCACAGTGCTAATGCTTAGTAGGTTTATTCTATAACATTTACTTCATAAACACTTCTTGTTAAATAGTTTCATGTTTTGGATTTCTTGGTTCCTGGGGGATGGGCCGCTAGAACTTGCTCTTCAAAATGTGCCCCGTAGAGGAGCAGCATGAGCGTCCCATGGGAGCTGCCTCGGTGTGCAGAACGGCGGGCCCTATCCCAGGCCTGCAGAGCCAGAGTCTGTGTTATCACAAGATTCCCGAGTGATCTGCATGTATCTTACAGTTTGGGAAGCACTGCTCTATAGTCATTTTTTGAAATTCTTTCCTTTTTGGAACTCTTTATTTTTGTAATCTTTACTTCTTCATCAGAACCTCATCCGGGTTCCTGCAGAGTCGTTTTGGTACTTCCAGGACCTATTGCCCCTCGACAAAGTTTGATATATCAGATTTTGTAAAATAGCAAGTGCGGCTGAGTCCATTCTACTGAGATTCTTCATGTCAATATAAAAAAAAAATCTATAATATATTCATCTTATAATCACACAAAGAATCCAACGCTGATACTAAAAAAAATTATGTTGCATACGAACCCAAGGGTTTGTGTTTGGTGTAACTTAGAAATTCTCAGATGTGTGTCTGCTTTATTGCTGGTTTCTCTCCCACTGACATGTAATTTGCAAAACCACAAGTTCTACCTTTATGATGTGAAGAGTGTGTCAAAAGCAGGAGAGAAAGGAAAAGTTCCCCTGAAGAGTTGAGTTCCAAATAGAAGAGGATGCAAAAATATTGGGGGAGACAAATCTAGCAATGCATACACCTTCTGTTCTCACTGCTTTTTATATAAGAGCATTTGGCTCCGTTTCCAGTGGGCACTAAGACTGCCAGGTTTTTGCTTATTCAATTGACTTTTATTGTTTTGATTCAAGCTTTTAAAATATTTGCAGCCTAAGAAGAGCTTATGTAATTCTGGGTACTGATAGGTGAGTGTAAAGATCTTTGGAAAACAGTTTGTTAGAAATGATAGATTAAGTGTGTTACCCTCATTTTGATTATTTCTTTTGGGACTTTGTTTTACATTATTGCTATATGAATAATAACTGCTGCACTTACTTTTAAGAAAATGGAGAAAATTTTATTTTTTCCAAAATTGTTGCATATGATTCCAGGTCCTAACAGAAATCCAACTGTAGATGTATCTTGGCAATGTCCAACATGGCTGCCCTTTTTACTTTACTGGTATCATTTGCTGTCAAAAAAGGAGCAAAATTTCTTCTTATTGGATTAAAATTTGTCTTGAAAGTAAAAGCAAATTATGCTGAGCATAGAATTTCAAACCTGAGTGAAAAACATCTGAACGCTGGGTGTTCATCTTTCTAACAAGCTTACCAGATGGATGGGAAGTGGTGTTTGCTGTGTATTTCCTCAACATATCAATATGTGAGGATGTGGTACAAAATATGGTTTTCCTGCAAATGAGCAAAACCATGCCAGAGGAGTATAAGCAATGTGTTTGTACTCTGAAAGAACTTTAGAAATTGGAAGGCCACTATTAACTTAAAACCTGCCCAGTGCTTTTCACTGGTCAAATTCTTAGAACTGATGTGATCAGGGTTGAAAAGATACAATTGTTTCTGCTATTCATCTAACTATTTCGAGAGCACTTAAAGGGTTCTTTCAGTCAAGAAACACAGGGACAACTGAAAAGCTATCTGCATTCATGGCCTTTGAATTAAAAAAAAAAAAAGAAAAGAAACTTTAAATTTAGGCCACCAATAAAAGCAGTGCGTGTCAAGAGATTTTTCCAGCATTTTAGTGTGTGTGTTTATGACCAATGACCTTTCTTTGGCTGTCCATCAGTTAAGAATTAGGCCACAGTCATGGATTAATGGTCAATTGGCATTATTTGAGAACAGTTATGGAATTAGTCATAGCAGTGATGCAATGATTTCTGATCACTGGAGCTATTAGGAGGGGGGAAATGGCTAATCGGCTTCTAAGATCCTATGAACTATTTCTTTTTTAGGATAAAAAGTCTTGGCTTTTATCTTAAATTCCTAGTGCTATCCAAAACCTTTCTTCTTTCTTTGTTAATTATTGTTTCTCAGTGGCTCTCATTCTTATGGTATTGATCATGGGTTGCCTACATTTCCCGGAAAAATAATAAAAAGTTCTCCAAGCCAAGTGAAAGTTATCTTATCATCCCAAGGAGAATAATGAAGTGGCTCAAATGTTGAAAGATTCATGTTCTTACAGGTCAAAATTAGACGTTTATAGTCATCATATCGCTACTAGCAACCTATAAAAGTTTAATCCATGCCTGGGACTGAGAAGATCAGATACCTTGAATGCTCATTGTATTCTTGGTCATAAGTTTCCATCATCTTGCTGCCTCTAGGATGGAAGAGGAAATATTCTAAGCCACTTCCACTGGGAGAATTGTATCAGTTGCTGAGTTGAAGGTGACTCCTTCGAACTGAGAGGTGACATATGTGAAATTATGCCCAAGAGCTAGTGTTGGGCTTAAGCTGATTTGATGGGAAATTTGACCCTGCAGCTGAAAAGAGGGCCCCTTGGTTCCAGGCCCAGTGAGATCCCATTTTTCTAAACTGTAAATAGAATATCTTTGAATATATTAAAGAAATAGAATGTTCTTTGATTTCTCAGAGAGAGTTCATAGACTCATGTTATGCTATTGAAGTGGATGAGGCAAAGGCATCTGGTCTTTGCATTTTTTTTTTTTATCTATTATTATTATTATTATTATTATTATTTTGAGATAGAGTTTCACTCTTGTTGCCCAGGCTGCAGTGCAATGGCGTGATCTCAGCTCACTGCAACCTCTGCCTCCCAGGTTCAAGCGATTCTCCTGCCTTAGGCTCCCAAGTAGCTGGGATTACAGAGCATGCACCACCATGCCCAACTAATTTTGTATTTTTGGCAGAGACAGGGTTTTACTATGTTGGTCAGGCTGGTCTTGAACTCCTGACCTCAAGTGATCCACCTGCCGTGGCCTCCCAAAGTGCTGGGATTACAGGTGTGAGCCACTGCACCCCGCCTGCAAGGGCTTAAATATCTCCAAAAAACTTGTTTTGTGGCTTTCACTCTCTTCACTCTGTTAAACTGTTGTATATAAAACCATTGTTTTACAAAGGAATTTTACGAAGTAAATGAGAGGCTGTTTACTGTCACAGGTAGAAGACTGCATTACGTGTTAGAAGATCTGGGCTGGGGTCTAGGCCCAGACCTCTTTTGTTTGGTAGTTGTTCAGCTTAATAAGGTCACTTGACTGCTCTGACCCTCATTTTTTATGTTTGCATAATGGGGGTTCAATTAGTGGCTGTTATCTATGACCTTGCTCCTTGTTGTTTAAATAATGTAGCTTCTCTAACTTTGATCTTGAGAAGTACAAAATGGCTAACTGTTGAGACAATGCCTTTTTTCAGACAAAAGAATAAGAAGGACATTGTCAGTGCATTCTAAAATGTTTGGTATAGAGAGCTGTATAATAAAACCCAGGGCAGGGAGAGGGTATCTGTGTCTTAAATGTGTTAAGAATAGAGTCATTATTTTACAAGAAATTGGGTCACAGTCGTACAAATGGGAAAAGCAAAAAATTTATTATGTGGACCAGACAGGTGGTCTTTGGAAAGAAATGAATCCATGTGCTGGCAAGGTGTGTTATTAGCTAGCTTAGAAGAAAACCAGCCATGACTAATGTAAAACCACCACGGTTTTCCCTGGATCAGAGCTCAAGGTGGAAATATTTTTTAATGAAGCCAGCAGAATGGAGACGAAAGCCATGGACGTTTAGCAAAATATGTGAAGCTGTGCAATTTACAAGATGAGAAAACAAACCAGGAGACTGGAATCAATACAGCTATCCAAGCTGGAGAAATAGTAAAGCCAGTCAATTTCTCTGGAATTTCTTCTTTCCAGGGAGTACTAGAGGCACACCTTATATGGCAGAAAGGAGGAGGCTAAGGGCTTGCATTATACTAATTTTGTCGAAACTTCTAACTCCTCCAGTCCATGGGTCCCTGATGTATCTCTTTCAGTGGGGACCATATTGTGAAGTGTAAAATACAAATGATATAATTGGGCCATATGGTAACAGCAGAAAGTAGCCAAGAGTTTCATGCTCTTTCATGACCTTAAAAATAAACCATTGAACTCTCTTCTTAAAAACGTTAACAAGAAATTAATGCAATGGAGGCACTCACCTTATTTCTGATCCTCAGGGAAAAGTTGTGTAATGGTTTGATATTTATTTTTTATTTCTGACCCAGAACCACATTCAGGCAAAACAATCCTAGTTTCAATGTCATATCCTTAAAAGGAAAAGAGCAGGGAATGGAGTGGGGTCCAAGCTAGGGAAATGAGCATTGGGGATGGGGTGGAGGATCTACTTAAGTTTTAATTATGTTCCTTTTACTCTGCATGTCACCATGTCCCTTATGTCAAAAGGGACAGCTTTGCTGTTATCCTGGTCCACTGTCTTTGTTTCTGATTTCTGCTAGGAGACACCACTTGGTTGGGTGGTTCATTTGTATTTCCTTTTCTAGCTTTCTGGTCTACTTAACTCTTGGTTCTGGATGTATTCTTAATTTCATCAATTCTTACTGTATTCTTATAGCCCTCAATGATTTCCCTAGCCAATCTCTCAGGAAAGAGGGATTTGGACATTGTCTATGTCATCACATGGTTGCAAAGAGAGGTGAAATGGTACATGAAAAAGTTGCTTTGGAACTAGATGGGTGAGTGTCCTCACAGACAAGACAGCAGTGGGAGGTTGTACTACTGTTTCAGCAATCAAAAGACCTCTTCAGCAATGGCTGCTTCAGAATGACACAACCGATCAACCATGCTAGAAAGACCACCACCACAAAAACAACAGAAAAATAACCTTAAATTCAAAATGCACTGATATCTCCTGCATATTAGAGTTCATGAAGATTAAATTAGGTTAGCACATAGTAAGACATTCAAAAATATGAGTTTCCTTTCTTTTCTCTAAAGGAGAAATAACTTTAAAAATGCTTTTGAACTCTCAAATCATGAGTGTCACAAATAGAAGTCAAGTCCAGACAGCAAGACTTTCAGTGGCATTTACCTGGCTCAGGGTAGAAAACGTTTTCTTTTTTGTTGTCAGAGAAGAAATCCTGATGGTGGATGCTGTGAAATCCTAATATAATTATTTTAACAGTATTCTTCACATATGGCTTGTGATACTCATATTAAATATCTGTCAAGTAGTACAGTTACTGTCAGCACTGTTAATATGAATTGATTAATATTAACCTTTAATTCAATTTTATAGCTAAGTGGCACTGTTAGATACTTATTTGTTTCTGCAAAGGCAGGAATTTCTATCAGCCCTTAGACAAGTATTAGTGGATGGAGTACAGGTCCAGGATTCCTGGCTCTGTTACATGTCAGAAGACCTAGTCAGAAGACTGCGGATGCCGATTTTTGCATCTAACAGTACTGCATGCTCTATGTAACTTTTGGAGTTTAGTGAGGATCAAGAGAGGTTGTCAAAATTAGAGTGCTGAGAAGGCAAAAAGCCTGATGGGGAAAAATCTGACAACTTTGTGATGACCTTTCTTTCAATATAGGTTCCATGCTTTGGATCAGTTTGGTCTTTCAGGCTAACCTCTTTATTTAAAATACAGATATACCTCAGAGATATGGCAAGTTTGGTTTCAGACTTCAGACCACTGCAGTAAAGCAAGTCACACAAATTTCTTGCTTTCCCAGTGCATATAAAAGTTATATTCACACTATACTATAGTCTATTAAGTATGCAATGCCATTTTGTCTAAAAAACAACATACATACATTAATTAAAAGGTACTTCATTGCTAAAAAAAGAAATGCCAATGATCCCCTGAGCCTTCAGTGAGTGATGGTATCTTGCTGGTGGAGGGTGCAGGGTCTTACTTCAATGTTGCTGGCTGCTGACTGATCAGGGCAGTGGTTGCTAAAGGTTGGGTGGTTTGGCTGTGGCAATTTCTTTCTTTTTTCTTTTTTTTTTCTGAGATGGAGTCTTGCTCTGTAGCCCAGGCTGGAGTGCAGTGGTACAGTCTTGGCTCATTGCAACCACCGCCTCCCGGGTTCAAGTGATTCTCCTGTCTCAGCCTCTTGAGTAGCTGGGATTATAGGCACACACCACCACACCCAGCTAATTTTTGTATTTTTAGTAGAAACTGGTTTTCACCATGTTGGCCAGGCTGGTCTTGAACTCCTGACCTCAAGTGATCTGCCTGTCTCGGCCTCCTAAAGTGCTGGGATTACAGGCATGAGCCACCACGCCCGGACTTGCTGTGGCAATTTCTTAAAATAAGACAACACAGTGCTTGCTTTGGCAGCACATATACTAAAACTGGAAAAATACAGAGAAGATTAGCATGGTCCTTGCACAAAGATGATGTGCAAATTCATGAAGCATTCCATAGTTTTTTTAAAAAAAGACAACAATAAAGTTTATTGTATTGATTGACTCTTCCTTTCACAAAAGGAATGTAGCATACAATACTGTTTCATAGCATTTTGCCCACAGTAGAACTTCTTTCAAAATTGGAGTTAATCCTCTCAAAGCCTGCTGCTGCTTTATCGACTGAGTTTAGGGAGTATTCTAAATTGTTTGTTGTCATTTCAGCAATGTTCACAGCATCTTCACCAGGAGCAGATTCCATCCCAAGAAACCATAAGAGACATATGCTCATCTGTAAGAGACAACCCCTCATCCATTAAAGTTTTGTCATAACATTGCAGCGATTCAGTCATATCTTCAGGTTCCACTTCTCTTGTTCCTTCTACATCTGTGGTTACTTTCTTTATTGAAGGCTTGAACTCCTCAAAGTCGTCCATGAGGGTTGGAATCAACTTCTTCCAAACTCCTGTTGATGTGGATATTTTCCCCCCTGCCATGAATCACAAATGTTCTTAATGGCATCTAGAATGGTGAATCCTTTCTAGGAGGTTTTCAATATATTTTGCCCAGATCCATCAGAGGAATCACTATCTTTGGCAGCTAGAGCCTTATGAAATGTATTTCTTAATTAATAAAACTTGAATGTCAAAATTATTCCTTGATCCCTGAGCTGCAGAATAGTTGTGGTTTTAGGTGTGAAAACAACATTAATCTCCTTGTACATCTCCATGACACCTCTTGAGTGCCTGGGTACATTGTCAATCATTAGTAATATTTTGAAATGTATCTTTTTTTTCTCAGCAGCAGGTCTAAACAGTCTGAACAGTGGGCTTAACATATTCAGTAAACCATGCTATAAACAGATGTGTTGTCATGCAGGCTTTTTTGTTCCATTTGTAGAGCACAGGCTGAGTAGATTTGGCATAATTCGTAAGAGCCCTAAATGCAGCTGATGACTTTAAGTTGAATCCAATGATCTTTTGGAATGGTCATTGGATGACCATTGGATCAACGGATCCAATGACCATTGGATTCAACGGATCCAATGATCATTGGATTCAACTTAAAGTTACCACCTGTATTTGACTCAAATATGCAGTCAGCCTGTCCTTTGAAGCTTTGAAGCCAGACATTGACTTCTCCTCTCTAACTATGAACATCTTACATGGCGTCTTCTAATTTAAAGCTGTTTCATCTACATTGAAAATCTGTTGTAGCCACCCTTGTCAATGATCTTAGCTAGATCTGAATAACTTGCTGCAGCTTCTCCAGTGGTATTTGCTGCTTTACCCCTTACATTTATGTTATGGAGATGGCTTTTTCCCTTCAACCTCGTGAACCAACCTCTGCTAGCCTCAGACTTTTCTTCTGCAGCTTCCTCAGCCTTCATAGAATTGAAGAGAGTTAGGGCTTTGCTCTGAATTAGGCTTTGGCTTAAGAGAATGTTGTGGCTGGTTTGATCTTCTATCTAGACCACTTAGACTTTCTCCATATCAGCAGCAAAACTGTTTTTCCTTCTTATCATTCATGTGTTTACTGGAGCAGCACTTTTAATTTCCTTCAAGAACTTTTCCTTTGCATTCCAATTTGACTAATTAGTACAAGAAGCCCAGCTTTTGGCCTGTCTCAGCTTTTGATATGCCTTCCTCAAAAATAAAAAATCATTTCTAGCTTTTGATGAAAAATGAGAGACATGTGACTCTTTTTCACCTGAACACTTAGAGATAATTGTAGTGTTACTAACTGAGCTAATTTTAATATTATTGTGTCTCTGGTAATAGGGAGGCCTTAGGAGGAGAGAGATGAAAGAAAATGATCAGTCCGTGGAGAAGCCAGAACACACACAACATTGATTATGTTTGCCATCTTATGTGGGCACAGTTTGTGGTGCCCCCAAACAATTGCAATAGTAATAGCCAAGATCACTGATCACAGATAGCTATAACAGATATAATAATAATCAATAAGTTTGAAATATTGCAAGAATTACCAAAATGTGACACAGAGACATGAAAGTGAGCATGTGCTGTTGGAAAAGTGGTACCAATAGACTTGCTTGTGCAGGGTTGCCACAAATCAATTTGCAAAAAATGCAGCATCTGTGAAGTGTAGGAAAGAGACACACAATAAAACAAGGCTTGCCTCTATTAATTAATTTCTTTATTCTTTTTTGTCATTATAAAAACCTATGTAATTGCTGGCCAGATATTCTGAGCACCCTGAGATGTAAATCATACATTTATTTTCTCTAAAGCAGGTTAACGAAACATTCAATCACGAATCACCTTTTTAAAAGTTAATTAATTGCACTAAAATTGACCGTAATTTTGAAATATTACAAATCATTTGCTAAACCGTATTACTAGGTTTGTAGACTTTTTTTGGCATGTGGGGATTGATAAGCATTAAGCCAAGGGTAGTGGTTTTCAGTGTCTATCTTTCTTTATATATATACGTATGTGCTCATATATTGCAAAGGTCTTTCTTAAAAGAAATCATAAAATGAAACCTGCATATGTGAAGTAGGTAAAATCTTGCTGATAGTATTGAACTGCACTCTCCCTTTGCCTCCTACCATTGCCACTTAATGGGTCCTAAGGTGCTGCCCCAGAACTCTTGGGGTCTGAAGAATATAGTTGAGATCCATTAGGCCAGCAGACAAAAAATGAAGAAAAGCATTTAGATAACTCCTTGATACAGTAACCTCTGTCCTCCTCTCACATGTATTAATAGATAGGAAGTAACTGGGATAGTAGTAAATGGGTTGAAAGGTAATCTGTCTTTGTTTATCTGCTTGTGAATCATTCATATATTGCTCATGAACCAAAGAGATTTTGACTCTCTCTTCCCCATCCCATTTGTCTAGACATGTAGAGGACGGTGTTCTGTGATCATACTTGGTAGGACTAAATTAGATCATTGTATGGAGAAAACCAGAATACACTTGTTTACAGATTTCTGTTCTTCATCGTCCTGTAGAATCAAAAAGGAAAGATGGGAGACTAATATGGGCTCCCCAGTATTTTATTTTGCCAAAAAAAGGATACTTCAAAGAGCAGTCATTAAAGGATACTTCAAAAAGCTTTGATACTTCATAAAGGAAAGGACACTACAACAGCAAAATTTTGGAATACCATAATCTCAGAGTTGTTCAAGAGTAAACATTGGTGGCTACTTGAACAGAAGGAAGAATATTTTCTTTTTGGAATGGGACTTGGGATTCAACCCTAGCTCTACTGTTATTACCTATATAACACTGGCTAAGATAATTAATCTTTCAAAGCCTCATCTGCAAGATGAAAACATGTATCTCACATGGTTGTTAGAATGCCACCAATGAATAAATGTCACATTCCAATGGTATTTGGTACACAGTAGGTGCTCAATAAATATCTATTCCCTCCCTCTTGCACCACATTCTTCCTTTCTCTTCTTACTTATGTTAGAGGATTGTTTTGATATTCAATAAGAAAATAATGAGAAAATACTTGGTGAACCATAAAGCACTATTTAAATTTGAGGTTCATGGGACATACGGTGCTTTGCATTAAGCAAATGCATTTTCCTTTTCAATGAGATGTGTAGAAAACTGGCACAGTCACACTCAGGAAGCAAAATGTAATGCCTTTGTCTTAGTTCTTGAGGGCTCACGTGGTCTTTTGGGTGAAACTATACATCAAATATAGATGGTATTTTAGTAAGTACTGTCCATATAGTGCACATAGTGTTTCTTTTGCATGTTTTTAAAACAAAGAACATGAACCAGTCAACTCACAGATCTTCCTGTATGACAAACTAAGGTGTAGTTATAAAGTCCATTGGAGCCGTAAAGTGTTTGGAGTTATATTGCATTAAGTGCTATTGCATTCAATCTCACCAAGCTGTTAAGGTGTTTTATAATGGGATGTAAATATTTATGGTCTGTTTGAGAATAACCAAAGAAAAGTGCTTTTCATTATTTTAGTTCATATGCTATTAGCCAGGTATATCTTTTAGTCTTTCAGTGCTTTCATGGCTTGGGAAAGTGATGTCAACTTTGGGGCAATATATGGTTGGGGAAAGAAATTAGTCTACTTTTGTTACTGTGTCAAATTGCCCGGGAGCTGCTTCGCTGAAGGAGTGCCTGGGGAGCACATAACTACATTTTCTGTGTATTCTTTTGGTACCAAGTAGAGCCTTAATAATGCTTCTATAGATGTATAATGAATAATAGTTGTCCACAGCTAACAAAACATTGTAACATTCTGCAGGGAAACTAGTGAGTTTCACATTCTTAACCTGATTTGATACCTCCCAGATAGTTTTAAGTTAAGAAAAAGTATTTCTGCTTTAAATTCCTTTCCTTTAAAGAAAACTGGAAAAACAATTGCATATGTTTCTTCAAGAATCAAATTCTGTTTTTAGGACTCAGTCTTGCTTCTGACATTTTTGTATGTGTATCTGTAAGGCTATTGCAGCCATCAGAGGTAGTTCATGCAAACGAAGTTAAGCTATTGCTCACCACTAAAGCAAATAGGAACGTCTGGAAGACACACTTTTTATTAAGGAAATAAGAAAAGGTGATACTATTTTCAGGATCACATACTGTACTTTACAACATCTAGTTATAGAAAACAGGAAAGGTTAAAGATTAAAAAAATAACGATTTAAAACCACTTTGTTCTCAGATCTGTCACTGTGGTTTTTGTCAGATAAGTTTAAATCCTGGTAATTGGTTTATGCCAAAGGACAGAGGACAGTCATTTCAAAGCTTTCCTGTTCACAGACTATTAAATTGCCAGATATAACACTCACAACAAAGTGACACATAATTTAGAAAGAATGTAATGCATGCTTTTAATCAGAACAACAATAACACACACACAAAAACTAATAACAAATATGGAAATGGCAGCATTGAATTCAGTAATGGACACGAATAAAAAGCAACTGCTCGACAAAAACAGCTGTGAATGGTCTATGTACCCCTCACATCCCCCCACCTCATCAAAAAGATATTCACATTTGGAAATATGGTTACAAGTGTAAATCACTGATTTCTTGCAAGACCATGACGGCCCTGTAATACATATCAAATCAGTCCATTTTAGATCTGTAAAAGGATTCTTTCAGATGTGAAGACTTGGGAGCAACTGTGAAACTGTCTTTATTCAGATCCTTTGAAATATAAAGCAGCAGTTTTAGACCACCATGGATTTTAAGGCATGCCAACTGATGTTTATAACAACTTAGCCTTCAGATTTTTCGTATTTGATTTTATTCAATGTCTGTCAATGCGTATATTTAACTTTGATGTTTCCAGCAGGAATTCATTGTCTTTAACTTTCATTCTATGTTTTAACAGGCAGGTAATGAAAAGAATGATTTGCATGTTGAATTTATACCTCAGGCTATCTCCACAAAGAGGAGAGGTCTGAAGTTACTGTTGTGGTGGGATTTCCCTCCCTAATAATAAATTCTATCGGAAAGGTGGAGACGTCATTAAGAATCAGGTTGGAAAGAAATTTTCAACATGACTTTGACAGATGAAAGCAATGATTATTATTTATAGAAGAGAATCTATTTAAACTCTATGCTTTCTCAATTTAAAGAAGTTAAAAACTTAAAAACAGAACTACTATTTCATAATTTAGACATTAGGGATTATGTAGAGAAATCACTTCGTTTCCAAACAAGCAGACAAAACCTGGAAAACCCCAAAGAAAATTTTAAGGAAAATTAAGAGACAGTAAAGCTGATTAAAAACAGATAACACTTTAATTGGCTTAGAAATAGCAAACTACAAAAATTAAGTCAATAAAGTTTCGTTGAACAAATTTATTGTTTTTAATTTACTGTTGACAGTTTTTTAGAGCTGAATTACTTAATTTGAACCTAATTAATTAATTCAATAAAAGTGGGATAAAAAATTGTTGTTTTTTTCAAACCATGAATCAAACTCTGAAATTA
This sequence comes from Symphalangus syndactylus, assembly GCF_028878055.3. Lineage (NCBI taxonomy): Eukaryota > Metazoa > Chordata > Mammalia > Primates > Hylobatidae > Symphalangus > Symphalangus syndactylus. Next base: position 72,194,659 of record NC_072444.2, on the reverse strand, counting down.
GGTGAGTTTCTTCTACCAATTTGGAAATAGGCCAGTTTCATTATGTGAACTCTCATCCTCTCTTTAAATATATTTACTACAAAGTTCCTAGCAATGTCTTGTCCAGGTCCAGGTGAAAAACAATTTCACTAACAATAACAACAAAAATTCAATAAGCAATTTTCATCGTCATTTCTCTCACCTATCACACTATTTTCCAAACCATTTTTCACTTCTGAAATGCTCTCAGTTTGGACCAGTCTATAATATAAACATTCTATTTTATATTCAGTTTTGTAACAGTTGTAATGAGGTATAATTTACATGCTATAAAATTCACTAGTATAATTCAGTGATTTTTAGTAAATTCACAGACCTGTACAGCCATCAGCACAATCAAATTTTGAAACTCCATTTATGCTTACATTGTTTTAATGATTTTTTTTGTATATTCATTACCTGCCATGGATGAGATAAGAAGAGTTTTCATAACTGGATAAAGGAATAGGGGGAAAAGGTCATAGGCAAAAAACTTAATGTTCATTTATTCATTCATTTGTTCATCCTTCCATCCATCCATTCATCCATTCATCCGTTCATCCATCCATTCATCCATTCATCCATCCATCCATTCATCCATTCATCCATCCATTCATTCATTTAACAGATACTGTGTTCTTAGCAGAGACCAGGTCTGGGGCTTGGTGCTTTTAATAGAAAGATTTTTCAGACATAATCTGGTGGGTGGACAAAAAATTTAGCCTTATTACTACTATGAACATAACGGTGCTATCATAGGGTATTCACAGGGCAAGGTGGAATGCACAGGAAGTTAGAGCCGGCTCCCTGGAAGAAGGGCTTTTGAAGAATGGGTGAGCAGTAGCCAGTCAAAGAAGAGCCGGGCGCGGTGGCTTAAGCCTGTAATCCCAGCACTTTGGGAGGCCGAGGCGGGCGGATCACGAGGTCAGGAGACCGAGACCATCCTGGCTAACACGGTGAAACCCCGTCTCTACTAAAAATACAAAAAAAAAATTAGCCAGGCATGTTGGCGGGTGCCTGTGTAGTCCCAGCTACTCGGGAGGATGAGGCAGGAGAATGGCGTGAACCTGGGAAGCGGAGCTTGCAGTGAGCCGAGATTGCGCCACTGCACACTCCAGCCTGGGGGACAGAGCAAGACTCCGTCTCAAAAAAAAAAAAAAAGAAGAGCAAGGCTGCGTCAGTGCTTACGGTCTTACCCCCCTGCGCCTGTCTCTAAGCAGGTTTGACCTGGGGCATTCAGCAGGCATAGCAGATCCTGGAATCCAAGGGGGAGGTGAAGGGAGTGGTGAGGCTGGAGGAGAAAGCAGGGACCAGACCTGATGGACCCTGAGCAGGCTCTCAAGAAGTCTTTGTTCACATGCAAGGAAATTCAAATTACTTATTAGATTTTCCTGGTCTTGAGGATTTGAGAAATTGTACCCTGTAAGATTTAGCCTCCTTCAGGTTCATTGTATGAAAATATCTGAATATAACTGCAATTTTATGTGAGAAAATAGGGTTCTCCTTTTATCTTTCAAGATCAACACATGATTATCTATTAACCTGGCTTCCATATCATTTACATGTATAATAGTTCAAAGTCTTTGATTCCAAAAGAGAGAGGAAAATATTAATAAGAGAGAAAGATTGAGAAAGACAGAGAAAGGAGAGAAACACTGAACGGTATATGCTAATAAATTTAATGTAGAGAGAATTTCTGGCAATGATTTTCAATTTCAGTATTTAAGTTGATCCTAGTCGTGATTCATTATTCCAGGATTCACTTCCAAAGTCAAGGGTCTGAGGAAGCTGAGGGAGGGTTTCTCAGTGTGGATTCTAGGGCCACTAGACTAACACTTTGCTTACTGTGGGACTAAATGTTCTTTGGATGTTGACATTGCAGAGCTGATATCTGCTTGGACACATTGTATGCTTCTCTGCATCTCTCATGGCCAAGAAGCCCACAGAAAAAGCCCCAGCATGTATGGCTTCAGCTGGCTGTGGATAATTAGGGTGTCTGCTTCGTGTGTTGCCTCCCTGGGAAGACAGCTAGCTCAATCCATTGCTATGGATTGTTCTGCCAGTGTAACATGATCGTCAATTACTGCCCAGCCTGTTAAGCAGACTGTCCTCTCAAGATAACTGAAACACAACTGGAGTCCCTGACTAGTCCATCCTCTGCAAGAAATGTGAATGTCATCCCAGCCAGGTAAAACTCTTTAATCAGAAAATATGCTTTGTTCCTTGCAGTTGGCTAACCTTCTAGTCAAATAAAATGAATATTTCCAATTAAGGTCCAAGAATGGTTTCAATAATAATTTTTCTTTTCAGAGAGAGAATATCCTAGAAGTGGTTGGTTTTTTTTCATTCTCTGAACCTACATACCAGGAAACCCTGTGGATGAAGGTGGAAAGGCTGATCCCTCTTATCTAGTCTGACACTAATAAAGCTGTTAACAAGGTTCAACTGAAGCAACAATGGATAAGAAGAGCAGAGCTGAATTCCTTAGATCAGCCCTATTAAGTTAGACAGATGTCAAGTTTAATCAATCTGGGGACCTTAAGGACTTTGGCAAATGCCCTTTTTTATATCTTAATGCTGTTTTCAGCTGTTGCATTAACCTGTTTTGCATAGATGTAATTACCCTTCATAGATATTATGTAATCAGGGCAGTTTAAACTTATCTATCAGTTTTATTTATCTGCACCTTATAATAGAAAAGCTTCCTAGTGTATTAATTACTTTAAATTTAAGGGATTTAAAGAAATTAATTTCGGGGCAGTTTTTATTTATTTATTAGTTTTGTTTATCTGTACTTAATAATAGAAAAGCTGCTTGGTGTGTCAATTTCTTTACGTTTAAGAATGAACATACAGGTTAGGCACAGTGGCTTATGCCTTTAATCTCAGCACTTCAGGAGGCCGAGGCAGGTGGATCACTTGAGCCCAGGAGTTCAACACCAGCCTGAGCAACATAGCGAGACCCTATTTCTACAAAATATTTTCTAAAGTAGCCAGGTGTGGTGGTATGTGTGTGTCTGTAGCCCCAGCTACTTGGAAGGCTGAGGTGGGAGGATCACTTGAAACTGGGAGATTGAGGTTTTGCAGTGAGTGGAGATCGCACCACTGTACTCCAGTCTGGGTGGCAGAGTAAGACCTTGCCTCAAAAAGAATAAAAGAAGAAAAAAAAAAGAGAGAAAGAATGAACATACACACAAGAATAAAAAAATAGAGCCCATAAAAATGCATATTTAAGATACTCAACTATAGTTGGATACTATATGTATGTATGGTTTGGGGAGAGTGACTTAGGGTATGCATGTGATAATAAATAGGCCTATTTATGCATTTTGTTAATTAACTAGTACACTTCTTTCAACTATCATTTACAGAATTCATTGACAGCCGACTGTCTCGAGTTGTTGTTTTCTCTAGTGGCCGATACCTAGAAATGTAACGTTTCACAGTTAGGCAGTTGTTTCTTTGACATGACACTTTCCAGCACAAGTGATAATGACCTCAAAAAATTTACATATGAATAGTTGGATGTTTAATATAGCGTTTTTAAAAAGTAGATTCTTACAGGTGGAAGAGAGGGCATGCGGGATAATAGTAAGAGTTGAGGTGGTGGAGTAGAAATGATAGGAAAAGATGGGCAAAGAAAGTGGAGCGGGGAACCTGGGGGCTTTGAAAACTGACTTGACAATCTTTCCTGGGTTTTGAGCAGATCATTAATTCTATCAGTGAATAGTCATTAAATACCTGCTCTGAACTCAGTAGTGTGTTGAAAATTATCTGTCATTTTCCTTTTGGTTGGACTTTGTAGATTGTGGAGTAAAAGGAATTCAATGAAGAAGAATAATCTATAACAACTATTCTGCCTTTAGCTCCCTGGAGTGGGCCTTGTAGTGGTAGATTTCTATCTTGTCTTTATAGAAATGAGAAGATAAACACTTTATTGTCACTTCTAGTTAAAAGCTAACTATATTCAAACCGAAGTTGGATACATGTAGGTTGTACTTTAGATCCTAGAGCACAAATGACATCCAAACTTTAGGCAGGGGGATTAAGCATCAGTTCCTCATCTGCTTACTGTGGGGCTAAATATTCTTTGAATATTGACATTGCAGAGCTAATATCTGCTTGAACACATTGTATGCTTCTCTGCATCTCTCATGGCCAAGAAGCTCAGGGAAAAGGCCCCAGTATGTATGGTTTTAGCTGGCCGTGGATAATTAGGGTGTCTGCTTCATGTGCTGGCCCCCTGGGAGGACAGCTATCTCAATCTATTGATATGGATTGTTCTGCCAGATGACTGTAATACCTTCCTCATGGGTGGTTGTGAGAATGACAAAAATGTATTTAACATACCTGGAATGTATTTAAAGTACCTTACAAAAATTAATTAAAGGCACAGTGCCTGGGACAAATGAGGAAGTCTCTGTCAATTGTAGGAGGAGAAACACAATGAGAGGAGATCCATCAGGAAGTGAGCACCTGATCTAGCCAAGGGGTGAAGAGGTCCTAGTTATAGTGAAAGCTGTGGAAATAAGATTAAGTTACTTTTTAAAAGAATTACTTATTGTACAAGCAATATTACAGCAACAATATGAGAAATCAAAGTCAAGCAAAAATTCCTCCAATACAAACATTTCTCAGATTCTAACAGTGCTTTAAAATTTGCTCATGTTCTTATCTACTCCTTGTTTACATGCACGCATATGATGCAACAATAGTACAGGCACAATTTTATATTCTCTGCTTTTTTCCCTTATGTAATTAAACTACTTGTTTACCTCATGTTGGACACTAAGTTGTTTCTGGATCTTTTCAGTATAATGAATCTTGTAGCAACTAAACTCTTGGTGCTAGTACTTTTGCTCATCTTTCAGGCTCTTTCCTTAGAAGACATTTCTTGGATAGGAATAACTGGTGAGAGGATATGAACATTTTATGTCTTTAAGGGTATTGCCAAATGGCTTTCCAAAAAGGTTGTTCTGGTTTGTACCAGCCTTGTTAGGGAATGGATAGATGTGCAGTCCTCCTGACAACCTCATCAACGATGGTGAGGCAGTGTCATTATTTTTAATTTGTCCTGTAAAATAATAGATGTAAGGTGTCTTACAATCTGCATTTCTTGGATAGCAAGGAAGGTTGAATATTTCCTCATATTTGTTTCCTAATTGTGTTCCCTCCAACATAACATTGTTTGTTCTGGCCTTTCCCCATTTTGGTGTTGGAGTACTTGAGGAGCAATGAAGAGAAGAGAGCTCAGACCCTGCTCTTGGCACTTTAAATGCATCTTCTTACTTAATCTACATAGAACCTCAGACAGGTGGGTACTCCCACCTGCATCTTATAGATGAGGAGACTGGGTCTTGAAGAAATTAAATTTCATACCCAAAGTTGAATTGCTGATAAGTGGCAGTAGTTAGACATTTTTCTTATCATTTTATATGAGTTTTTATGTAATATAAATATTAACTCTTTGGGGAAAATATTTTCAGCAAATATGGATGACAATCTGTTGTTTGCTTTTTTCTGAAATTATGCTATTTTTTGCTCTGCAGAAGCTTAAAATTTTCCCCTGAAATGATGGATTCTAGAGATACTGGAGTGGTGGATTGGGCCTCAGCTTCTGCCTTATTTTGGTACCAAGACCAGCTCAGGGAGGATCAGAAGAAGGCAAGAGACAGAGCTGTATGTGGATCATTTGCTAATGATTCTGCAATTGAAAACGTCTCCCAGCCTCTCTCATGACTTCACGTGGGATGGGAAAGTGTACCAGGAGCCTGTTAGAGGCTCTCTGTGGATGAGCTGTGCTCCTAAGCTACTTGCTGGGTGGTCTCCAAGTGGTTGCTGTGTGGTCACTATATTACTACTTTATCCACTCCTGCCAAAGAATATAAAGAGCCCCATGACACGCCACATATAAGACTGCTGGCCCTCCCAGTAGGACCATCAAGTATATATGGCTGGTATCCAGTAAAGACAAAGTCATAAGCTGTTGAGTTTAGTGCTAGTTTTATTTAGAAGAAGGACAGAATCTCATTGAAATGGATCTCCAATGTAGCTGTGTTGTTAGGAGCATGAGTTGGAAGTTTCTCAATGGCCTGGCCTACAATGAATGATTTGGATCAGGATAGGGATGGCAGTGCCAGAGGAAGTGTTTTGGAGCACAGGAATTGTAAAGGTCTCCTCTTATGGCAGAAGGGCTATGATATATTACATGGCTATTTGAAATACCTTAACACATCACCCAAGCTGGTCTGCCCTGTCATGCAACTGACTCTAACCCAGCTGTGGGGGGCACAATAACATCCCCCAGGTGTGAGCCTGTTGGGACGGGAAGATCCAGCAAACTCCCTGTCTATGAGACTCAATCCAAAAATAATTAAGAGAAGCCTTTTCAACAGGGGAAAAGTGAACTCTGGAAAGTTAGGCCAGCAGCCAAGATTGCCTAGGCTGTTAAATTCTGCCCAGCTCAGCTTTGCAGACACTGTGACAACGTCTGAAAAAGCACTTTTGGTTTTTGCCATCATCACAACACAAGATATTGTTCACATCCTGTAAGAAATGGTGGCTGTTTCTTTCTCTCTCCCTGAAAAAGCGATGACTGTTCTCTTATCTGGGGCACAGAATTCCCAGAATCCCAAACATTCCGTTTCTCAGGTACTTCAAGGACCAGGGGCTTTTGAACAAATGGCATCTGAGGATGAATACGTTTTAGAAATGTTCCTCTCCCTTGTGTTTATGTTAACTCTGATTGTACTGTCAGGCTGGGCTCTGATCACAGAAAACCACAAAAGTACGGGGATATAAAGTACAAGGACCTCATGCAGAAAGAGTTGGAAGAAGAAGTGTATGGGTGGTGGCTGATGATATCTTTCTACATTTGAGAATACACTAAGCTAATTGAACTAGTGACTACATATCCTAGGCAAATGATGGAGACCATTTGTAAAATATTTTTGTTAGTATTTTAAGGTTGAAAGCTTGAGCTTGTAGATGAGGAAATTAGTAGGAAGCTGAATCAGCTGGAAGAGAATTCAGGAGGGATATTTGGGACACCCAGAAATCTGAAACAGTTCCTGATATAAGCTGGTCTGTGAATCCTTGTGGTTAATTGGTGGGTGGCTGTCAGTTATGACACTCCCTGGGCTCCCCGAAGGGATGAGAGCCTCCCCCGACAACACTGCTTAATCATGTACCAATTTTAACTTTGTCTTCGCTTTCTGTCTCACAGAATGAATGGTCTCCATCATTTGCCCGTAATATGTAGTCATTATTTCAATTAGCTCAGTGTATTCTCAACTGCCTCTTTTTTTATGTACATGTCAAAGTTTGTGTTTTCTCTCTGAGATTCTTAGCTTCTTTGCAATATAAGCCTCATTTGCTTAGAGACTTTATTTAATGCCCTCCCATGCAACTTATACTTGGGGGCTCTCTTGACTACTTTTGGTGATGGCAATAGTGACCACTGTTCAGCTGTCCCACTACCAAAAACCAGAACCCTCCATTCTTTGTGAGGCGAACATCTCAAGGCCTGTATGTCACACCATGGGCTGATTGTAATCTTGGGGCTAGTTAATCCCAAACACTGTTCACTGCAAACTGATGTCCCTTTCATCTTACGGCTTCCTTGCTTCCTGCGTTCCTGTTATTTATAGTATCCCAGGAACAAACCACTCCCAAATTTCTCAAGAGGATTTACAGTTGCTACTTGCAATTCCTCACCCAGCTCACGTCTCCATCCCTTACAGCCTGTGTTCTGCTATAAACCCTCTGCTGCTCTCCTGGAGGTGGATAGTGACACCTTTGCTCAGTCCAAGGGCCTGTTTCTCAGTCCTTGGTTTTTTGACCAACTTATTTCTGTTGCCCGCATTTAACCTGACTCTGGGCTTCTGGAACAGTGCATTTTCCCTACCTCCTTCTCTGACTGCTCCTTCATGGCTCTCTCTCTTTTTGTGCCACCAGAATATGGGTGATCCTCGAGCACGTGCTTCTCTCTAAGCATGCTCTCTCTTGGCAACCTGATGCAGAGCGATGGCTATGATTATCACCTCCCTTTGGACAATGGCCACACCTGTACCTCCAGCCCCAAGCCCTTCAAGCTTCAGACTCACAAGCTCAACCTTTTGTTTGCTTTTCATCTGCATAATATGCTTAACACTTCAGACTCTACATGCGTATCCCTGAACTCCCCTTTTCCCCGCCTGTGCCCTCCTGACATCACCATTTCTGTTGATTCTGTGCTAGCTCCCAGATACTTCAGAGGGGAAGTGTAAGGCAAGTCCTGTTTGAGCAAAGGCTCTTCAACCCTCATTTTTATTCCCATCGTTATCACCACATTTTACCTCGTTTTTACATCTTGCCCGAGTTTTTGCAACGGCTTTCTTCTTAGGCTTTTTCAACTCTTATTTTTTACCGCAACACTCTTGAGGCACACAGCACACTGAAACAATGGCTTGCAAAGGGAATTATTCTCAATTACCAGTAATGAATGGTGTGGGAGGGGCATTTCCAGTAGGAGCCATATCAAAATCTTTGGGATCAGGCTGTGCAGTTTGAAAAAGCCCTACACGTGATTTGTATATGCCCCAGAGAAGACGCATACACCTCTCTCTCCCTGCTTCTACTACCTTGAACATTCTTCTAAAGGTTATGTGGTCACTTTTCACTCTTTCCTATTTGCTGCTGGCAGATTAATTTTCTTGATTCTCAATAAAGATTAAGATATAATTCTTTCTTTCCTCCAAAGCCTTCCATGGTTCTCTACTGCCTGCTAAAAATCCCAGACTTCTTAACTTCGCTTCCTTGATGAATCTTATCATTGTGACCACTCAGCTCTCTTCTATGCCTACCCTATATTATAGCCAAACAGGGATTTCTCTGCACACCCCAGGCTACTTCACCTTACCACACCACTCTCAGTTTGAAATGTTCCCGCCCTTCACCTCTGCCTAGTGAAATCCCTCGTAGGTCCAGTATCATTTCTACCGGGGTATCTTCCTATTCCTGGGGTTCGAAGGACCCCTCTCTTGTGAACTCCCACAGGACATTGTTTGCAGCTCTTGTTCAGCACTTCTGTTATACTTATTTGTAAAGTTGTCATTTCTCCCACATCAGAGTGTAAATTTCTGAAGAGCAGAGACTTATTGCCAATTTTCAGTACCAGGACTTTAATAAATGATATCTAGGCTACTTATAATATAGAGTCCTTGAATTTTGTTTCATTCTTTATAATGTACTCTTCTATTCAAATAAAATATTTTGAGGTAGGTTGCCATACTGAACATAAACAAACCAACACATTAAAATAAAGATTAAAAACTGGTATTAGAGATCATTTAGATGAGGGGTCAGTAAACTACATCCTGTGGCCCAGTTCAACCCACAACATGTTTTTACAAATAAAGTTTTATTGGAAAATGGTTATATTCATTTGTTCACATATTGTCTATGGTTGCTTCCATATTACTGCGGTCAAGTTTAGTAGCTGTGACAGAGACCATAAGACTTGCAAAGCCTACAATATTTATTATCTTGCTCTTTACAGAAGTTTACCAACCCCTGATTTAGATCAATGATTCTGAACTCAAGTGAGGTGAGAGAGGGGACAAAGGAATGAGTGGAATACGGGTGCTCAGGATAATCTAGGGTAAGAACCCAGCTTTGAATCCTCACTTTCAAATTGAACCAGTTACTGATGAGAATCTATCCTCTGTTCTCTCAAGGTGACATCTTTGCTGAACACTAGGACCTTTTCTGGGGGGCCTTTTAGTCACTTCTTGGTCAGTGCCCTATGGTTACAGTGAATTAGTATTACTGATGAATCTGTACTGTATCCTACTACTGTGGTAGGGAAGAGAAGTTGGAAAAATTGATTTAGAAAGAAGGGGAACGTAATTATGCCAGGAGCTCTCAGTGAGCTAGTCATAGGAATTAAATAGTAAATTTAGTTCTTTGACTCCTAACTGCTAAAGAAAAAGCAAACATAACAAATTGTTAATATATAGCTCCCCTTGGCTAATATAAAAGTGTATCCACTTGCTTAAAAAGGACAAACTTCTCAATGCTTACGTCAATGAGAAATTTGCTAAATTGTCTCTGAGAAACGTAGTAGACAATATATCAGCTACAGTTTTGCAAACAATCTAGCCCATATATTGAAATGGCAAATTCCCATTATATTAAATTGCAATTCAGTAAGTAGGTTAGCATAGTTCAGGGACATTGGATTTTGATACCTTAACTTGCCATGGGAATAGAGCCTAGAAAACCCAGAGAATTGGGTAGTTAATGTGTTCCTCCATTGGATCATTAATTGGCAGGCTTTGGCAGGCCCTGACTATGGGTCACTTAGGGGTAGAGATCCAATGGGTGCTGGACGTGCAGGTTTTCTGGGTTGATGATGTATCCATAAGCAGGAGGCAGGCAGCAAAGCTGATATTTTGGTGTAACAACAGAGAAGCCTCGTGCATTTTTGCTCAGCTGGCTGACCAGCTCAGCTCTACTTGCTGATGGGTGGTAGAGATGGGCACAGAGCAGGTTTATGTAACACTGTGGGGGCAGTAAAATAACTGAATGAAGAGTAATAATGGCAGTAAATAGATCATGAACCATCACATGAGTTTATATGGTTATTACAAGCTACAAAAGTCATCGTTAAGAAGTTATTTTGGAGCTTAGAAAACTATGAATGATGTCACCCTAACTACCCACTCATTGTGCATGTTTAATGAGATTATAGGTAGGTTTGAGTTTAGAGAATTAACTTTTGGTACCTTTCTGCTAGGCCAGCAGAAAGTAATGCAAATTATAATTATGCATGCGTATTATTTTTCTATGTAAATAATTTTGAAGATAAGAATATCAAAGCTTATATTACACAGAAAATACATATTTTGAAGTGGCAAGTATTTGCAGTGGTTTATGGAAGGTTTTTTAAAGTGAATATTAAATTTGTATTTCCTTTTCTTCTTTATACCTAGTGTACTCCAAGGCAGCAAAAATATTTGTTGGGTATTGTATAAAATAATAATTCTATTTTTAATTTTTTAATCTTTCAAAAAATTCTGAAAAAGATGATGCTAGTAATTTAGTATTATTTTGGATCATTGCATGAAATGCTGGAGTTACGGTCAATAGAAGGATTTATTAATAAAATAATTTTAGGAGTGATATTCATTTTAAAATATGATTAAGCCATAATTTCTCAGCTGGGTGCGGTGGCTCATGCCTGTAATCCCAGCACTTTAGGAGGCCGAGGTGGGCAGATCATTTGAGGTCAGGAGTTCGAGACCAGCTCGACCTACAGAGTGAAACCCTATCTCTACTAAAATACAAAAATTAGCTGGGTGTGGTGATGGGCACCTGTAATCCCAGCTACTTGGGAAGCTGAGGCAGAAGAATAGCTTGAACCCAGGAGGCGGAGGTTGCAGTGAGCCAAGATCACGCCACTGCACTCCAGCACTCCAACCTGGGTGACAGAGCAAGACTCCCTCTCAACAACAACAACAACAACAACAACAGCAACAACAAAACATAATTTCTCAGTCTAGCAGACCTATGTTAATCTTATTCACTGATATTTATTCTCCCAAGCTTGCTGAAGGCAGGGCTATCTCAGATTGCTTCTCTCTGGGATTTGCATGTTGCAACCTTTGGGACAAATTTAAACACAGTGATAGCCAAAGACCAGGGTAGTTCTCTGCCCGTGGTACAGCTGTCCGTGGACATGAGGAAGAGGTGTTGCTGGTAAAGATGCTGGATTAGAGAGGATCTCAGGTCCTTCAGAAACTATTCCAGAAGAAGGCATTGAAATCATGGGACATGAGAGTTCCATGTGTGTTATTGCCGCTGACGACCTTCCAGTGGGACAAGATGCAGAGGTGGAAGACAGTAATATTGATAATCTTGACCCTGTGTAGGCCTAGCTTAATGTGTGTGTTTGTCTTAGTTTTTAACAACAAAGTTTAAAAGGTAAAAAAAAAAAAATTAATAGAAAAAAGCCTATAGGATAAAGATCTAAAAAAAGAAAATATTTTTGTACAGCTGTACAATGTTGTTGTGTTTTAAGCTAGGGATTATTCCAAAAGAGTTTTAAAAATTTAAAGTTTATAACAGCTTAAAGTTTATAAGAAGTTGTAGTGAGCTAAAGTTAATTTATTACTGAAGAAAGAAAAAATTTCAAAGATAAATTTAGTGCAGCATAATTATACAGTGTTTATAAAGTCTACTGTAGTGTACAGTAACGTCCTAGACCTTCGCATTCACTCACCACTCACTGACCCACCCAGAGCAACTTCCAGCCCTGTAAGCTCCATTTATGTTAAGTGCACCATATAGGAGTACCATTTTTCAAATCTTTTATACCATATTTTTACTGTACCTTTTAATTGTTTTGATATGCTTAGATACACAAGTACTTACCTTTGTATTACAATTGCCTACAGTATTCAGTACAGTAACTTGCTGTACAGCTTTGTAGCCTAGAAACAATAGGCTATACCATATAGCCTAGGTGTGTACTAGGCCGTACCATCTAAGTTTGTGTAAGTACACTCTGTGATATTTGTGCAATGATGAAATCACCTAATGCACATTTCTTAGAACATATTCCCATCATTAAGTGACACATGACTGTATAATTTGTGTGTAATGATGTAAGAGTTGAATGAAACTGTAGTCAACTAATACACATTATTGTGTTTTGTAGAAAGGTAATTGAGTACGTTTCTCAATTACATGTATAGTAAGAATAGTATTAATTACTATTATTCTTAGTATAATAATACTATACGTATTAATCACTATTCTTATTATAATACTTTTGAATCAATCATTTTTCTTCCAGGACTTCAACATTTTCTTAAATCTTTAGAAAGCAGCTGGAACTCAGGTATCCTACCTATAGTGTTAACTATATTTTAAGGGAAAAATCCATGGGAAAATCAACTTTGGTACATTTGTTGGTTCAGCAAATTCTTATGCAACACCGTCTGGTGTTCTGTACTGGCAGTGAAGATACAGTGATGAGCATAATGCAATTTCTGGCCATACAGAACAAAGAAGCAAGGAAGAGAGACATAAATGAACATTTGTGCTAACACATGGTGGCAAACAGCGGTGCATGCTATGGAGGAGATGTGAAGGGTACAACAGAAAAATATAATGGGTGTTTTAATTTAGAGTGTGGGCAGGCTCAGCAAAGCCTTCCCTATAGATGTGAATTTTGACTTGCAGCTTAAAGGATGAGTGGGAGTGAGCTGGATGAAATGCGTTTCAGGATTTAGAACACACATGTGAATGTCCTGGATGGACAAGGGAAAGAAGATTAGAGTAATAGAGGATGAGAATGGCTTAAGATGAAGACAAAGAGGTAGGAATTACCAGAGTATATAGAACTTACTGGTGTGTGAAGGTTTTATTCTGAGTGCAATTAAGCATGATCAGAGGAACGTTTAAAAGTATACATCCCCTGACTGGCACAATGGCAAGCATCTGTAGTCCTAGTTACTCAGGAGGCAAAGGCAAGAGGATCGCTTCAGCCCGGGAGTTTGAGGCTGGAGTGCACTGTGATTGTGCCTGTGAATAGCCACTGCACTCCAGCCTAGGCGACATAATGAGACACCATCTCTAAAACAAGTTTTTTGGTTGTTTGCTTTAAAAAGCATGCATCCTCATGTATAGAAAGGATTGGAGATGAAAGTAAGAGATCAATTAGAATGTCATTATAGCTGGCCAGGTAAAGGATGCTAATAACTTAAACTTGATTGTTAGCAGTTGTTGAGAGAAATGAGCTATATTCTGGAGACATAGTCCACAGACTAGATGTGGGATCTCTCGAGTTAAGGTCAACTCTGAGGATACTGGCATGGACAATAGGTTATATATGATATAACTTAAATGCTAAGATGGTGATATGGTTTGACTCTGTGTCCTCACCCAAATCTCATCTTGAATTGTAGCTCCTACAATTCCCACATGTCATGGGGGGAACCCGGTGGGAGGTAACTGAATCATGGGGGTGGGTCTTTCCTGTGTTTTTCTCATGATAGAGAATAAGTCTCAAACTCTCATGATAGTGAATACGTCTCAAACTCTTTTTGCTCACCACCATATAAGACGTCACTTTGCTCTTCGTTCATCTTCCGCCATGAATGTGAGGCCTCCCCAGCCATGTGGAACTGTGAGTCCATTAAACCTCTTTCCTTTATAAATTACCCAGTCTTGGGTATGTCTTTACCAGCAGAGTGAAAACGGACTAATACAAATGGGGTCTGCTGAAAGACTGGCCAACAAGGTTGGAGGGGGATAGCAGAAGTTGACTTTGGACTATTTTAAGATACCTGTAGAAAATCAAGGGGAAACATCAAGTATTAGTTGGGTATACAGTTCTGAAACCTTGAAGAAGAGGCTGGGCTGAACATAGAAATTTGGGAACCATTTTGTGTATTTGGAATTTAAAGCAATAGGAGTAAGTAAAAATGCCAAAACTGGGGGCAGTGGCAGGGAGGTGCAGGGTACACTGCTAAGGAAGCCAAGATAAAGAAAGAAGCAAATGGTCACATGGGTTGGATCCTGCTGAAACACTGAGAATAACAAAGACTGAAAAAAGTCCCATTCAATCAAATAATATGAATGATTTTTATCAAGAGGATGGTTTTTGGTGTGGGCAGATGCCTGATTGGAGATAATTGCAGAGGGCATGAAAGGTCAAGAAGTTGAGGCCAAATGTCTAATTTTTGAGATTCTTTGCTATACAGGATCCTTGAGGGAAAGGACAATAGCTGAAGGATGACATGGGGGCTATATTTTCCCCAGACTCCCGCGTGAGAGATACTTAGTTAAGCATATTTGAGTGATGGTGGAGAGGAACTTGAACATTGATGATGCTGGAGAAAGGTGGGCTTATTGTCAGGGTTTCTGCAGGACTGGAGAATTTGGGATCCTGGGTCTATGTGTAAGTTTTAGCCTTTGAAAGAAAAAGAGACATTTCTTCATTGTAATTAGAGAGAAGAGGGCAAATGGCTACAGATATAGACTTTGGTGTTTGGAGGATGTATTTAAATGCATGCTGTGCAATATTTATAAATAAATGCTCATGTTGTGATCGAGATTCATAAACCCCAATGAAAAACAGGAAGACTCATGATGTGTAAATTAGAAGTAATTCTATGTAAACATCAGTTTGGATGTTCCCATTTTGGCATCTCCTTCAAACAGAAATGTCTTTAAATTAAAATAAATGCATCTTTTCTTGCATTTGTACTCCTGTTGAGTGGTTATTATATTGTTGCTGGTTCCACTTTTCTCTTTTGGCTCTGATCTGCAATGCATCAGTTTTCTATAATCCTACCAAATGGGAGAAAAATTATTCTCTGTACACAGGCTTTCAGTGCTCATAAAGATACTCATTTGTAATATTAGAGCTGTCACATGCCTTCCCCTTCATCTAGCCATGCAATTTACCTCTACCTGTAGTTGTAAAAAGGAACAAACTTAATTTTATTCCCTACTTTTCTGACAGTTTTAAAGTTATATAAATGTAACTTTGCCTCCTCTGGCAGTTCCAAAATGTTGTCAGGCAGCCAATCTATCAAGAGTAATGAGATTGTCTTTGAAGTCAGTGATTTTGTTTCATTCATTTCTTTAACAGCAAAGCAGCTGCAAAAGTATATCCTACATTTCAGATCCTGTTGGGTACAGTCTTTCAAGATACTTCTTGCTCCTCCTTCTCCTGTGCAGGTAGAGTGGGTCAGAGCAAAGTTACATTCTGGCATCCCATTCCCTGCCTCACCAGCATTCCACATATGGCTGGATTATTTTCTGTGCCTAAGCCTGTATTTTGCTTGTCTCCAGTTGTCTTATATATCATAATGATGATAATTACTAAGATTTATTTGAATAGCATTTTATAGGTTTAGTTTTCAAGACCCTTTCTCATGTGTTGCTCTTAACAGTTTTATGAGGGAGAACAACTAGTAATTACCAGTTATCCCTGTTTTCTGGGTGAAGCCACCAAGGCACAGTGAAATTAAAATGGTTTACCCAAAGCTACAGACCTGTAACTGCTAGAGGTGTGACTTGCATCCAGATATTCTGACTCTGGGTCCCCTGTTTTTCTAGTTAGCGTAATAGAAAGCACAGAAGCTTTGAAGTCAAATAGATCTAGGTTCAAATTCTGACTTGTTCTCTCTGAGCCTTAGTTTTTCTGACCACAAAGTAGAAAAATAATACTGATTTACGTGATTTTTCCCAAGGAACAAGTGAGCTAATGTACATAATGTCCCTGGTAAAATGCAGGCATATATAGTAAGGCAACATAATCTTTTATTCTCATTATTAATAATAATCAAATTTAGATCACCCAGGGCCTAAGAAATCAACACAGGCCTGTAAGCATTTGCATCCCAGTATATCTCCTGGGAGGATTCTGATTCTAACCTCCCTTTGGTTATAGCAGCATTCTGAGTCAGTTTCCCTGTTTGAAAATCAGGAGTAACTGGCAGTAATTATATGTATGCTTTGGCATTTCGTCAGAGATGAAATGATTCTGATCATTTTAAGCAAATGATGGATCTCCTTCCAAGGCAGCCTAACTTCCCTGCTTGTCTCATTCCTTCATTCCCTCACTCTGTCCCTACTCTATGCTATCATTCCAAGGAGAAATGGAATTGAAGAGTTGACACTTTGCTCTGATCTCAGTAGAGATGATTGATGCAGTAGACATTTGAGATTTTGACTTCCTATCATTCCCCCTTCATAATAGCACACAATTTCTTTTGGGATGATTAATCTCCTCCATGAGTGTTTTTGGTGGAAATGTTATTTCTGGTACCTGCTTTCTACCACAGAAGCTGAAGGGTCTGGACTTTTTCTCCCCATATCTTCTAGGTACCTAGACTTGACCAATCTGTTACTTTGTGGGTAGGTGGGGGTCTTTGAACGCTGAACATGTGGCACTTGGACCGTTCACCATAGCAGGGCTGGGCTGCTCAGACTTGCTCTATGCTGATGCCTGCAGAGTCCACCTCCCAGCCCTATGGAGTGTCTGTGCTTTCCTTCCATTCTCAAGCCCCCCATCATTTTTGCCAGCCCTATTCTACCTTTCTAAATGGTTTCCTTTTGCTAAAGCTATCCAGAGCTTATTTCTCTTATTTGTAACTGAGGATCATAATTATGCTTTTCATAATTAGTAGAGGTCATCTGATCACTTTATAGCAGTGTTGTGGTTTAATAAAAAGAAAAGAAAAGAAAAGAAAAGAAAAGAAAAGAAAAGAAAAGAAAAGAAAAAAGTGTTAGAAGGAGTGGAAACTTATAGTCCTAATGGCTAGGATGTGGTAGTAGTCAGACAAGTTACTGGAATTGATTCTTTGATCCAGTCAGCATGATGTCTTAGAAAGAGTCAGGAGACTTGTACTTGAATTCTTTTTATGCAATTAAGTAGCTGTGTAGCCCTGAGCAAAGCCGTTTGCATCCAAAGTTCTTGATTTTCTTACCCATGAAATAAGAGACCAGGACTGGAAAAGCTCTAACTTTTCTTTTATTTAAAAGGCCTATGATTCTAAGCATTGCCTGAAGATAAACTCTGTACTGTGTGTGCAAGGCCACTGAGTTGGCTACTGAAGTCTTAAGTCCCCTGGGAACTTACAGTTTTAGTGTGAAGATATCATATAAATTATATGAAGCTGGTACATGATATTTCAAGGTAGAATATAAAAATATGTATTAGGCTGGTCCCAAGGTAGGGAGTTACCTCAGTTGATTTTTCATAGTCAGTTATGGATCAAATTCCTTGTTCAACTTTCTCCCCTTCTCACTACTGCACTTGACTAGTCTTAAAAAAATATCCAACTGTGGTGCTGGATGCATGCACTGTAGACATTCTGAGCTGGAATCATTGAGAAGGGCCTGAGAGGAGAGGGTGGTCTTTGAATTACGACCGGGGGCCAAGTCATATGTGTGGCTGATATAAAGGGATAAAGCATCCCAATCTGGGAGGTATGTGGCTGTGCATCAAGAATGTTTCATGCCGAAATCAGCTCATTTTACTTTATTTTATTTTTTTGCCTTAGTGGTGATAATGTTGGGGCCATATTGTGAAGTTTTTGATGACAGAATGAGAAATTTGAGCTTTTTCTTATAGCCAGTAGGGAGCCAATGGCTTCCTCTTCTAAAGCCAGAAAACAGCATGGATGGGTTTGTATTTTTGGAAGATCAATTTAGCACTTCTACTAAATGAATTGGATCTTGGAGAAACTAGGGGCAGAGATACCAGCTGGAAGTGTGTTGTGATGGCCCATGTACAAGGAAATGTAGCTCTAGGATGGGGCCGAAAACGAAAAGATGGCCATGTGAAGAAGAATCAATGGAACTTGTGAGCTGAAGATAAAGGATAAACATAGAAGACAATTAGAATAGATATAAATTCCTATTGATTGGAACATCCCCTTAAAATATAAACAATCACGTCACTCCTCTACTCAATACATCAATAGCTTCCCATAATATTAGAATTAAACTCAACTTCACAATGGCCCATAAGAAGCAGCAAGGGGCTCCTGGCTGCCTCTCTGACCTTGTTTCTAGCACCCAGGCTCCCTGTGGCTCATTTACATGGGTAACATGGGAGCCTTCTTATCCAAGGACCTTTGCCCTTGCTTTCTGTGTGTTCTCTTTGCCTGAATTGCTCTTCTCCAGTTGTTCGTGTGGCGTTGCTGTTTCACACATACACTTAGAAGTCATTTCTTCAGAGAGGAATTCCCTGATCAACCTCTGTTAACTGACAGCATCTGTCCCTGTCTATCCCCTTAGCCTGCTTATTCATAGCTGTACCTATGACAATGCAGCCCATATACATTTGCTTATTATCTCTTAAGCCAGTACAGTGAGGAAGGCTTTGCTTATTTTCCACTATGGTCAGGTACTTTATAGGTGCTCAGTAAATATGTGGGAATGAATTACTGATTTCTTAATTGCTAGGTGCCAATTAAGTTATCCAAGAAAAGAAGAAAATTTGAGGACAGAAAATCCTAATGTTGGTTTTGGTCTTGTGACTGTGAAATGAGATTTTGGTGCCCAGCAGTGTAAAGATTTTTCTGTTATTCTGAAAAGGACTCTTCAACAAATTACTTCCCCACCTCAATAAATAAATAAATAAATCCCTTTAAACATATGTTGATGCTTACAGTAAAAAAACCACAATGATTTGATTCTAATCAGAATTAAGAACTTTCAAATAATTTGTTAAATTTATTTTTAGTGTTGCTCAGAGCTTCTAAACAGAGGGTTAATTTGAACCAAAGGAGATAAAGGTGAGGCATGTTAATTGAATGTCATATCTGTCCATTTTAATATAAAAACCAATGTCTAAAGTATAGTTATAAAGAATGTGATTTGCCTAACTTACAGGCCAGACTGTGTTCCCCCATGCTGACACCACCTCCACCCCTTCAGTTTCTTGGCAACCTTGTTCTCTGAAAGGGCCAATTCACTCATCTTTCTGGAGACATTTATGTCATCAAAACTCCCTTACTGTCATGGCAGCAAACAGCACATATATTTCCTTATCACTTAAAATACAAACATATAGAACATCCTCCTGTCAATTTGCAGCATTTAAGTAACAGTCGTAGGTACTTGGCATCCCCAGAAGTAAGAGTGGATCTCTTGCTATATTAGTCCAACATAATCAAGTAAAAACAACCTGGCAATGGGTAAAACTCATGAAATTGTGTTGGGAAAAACAAGTTAGAGCAAAGCCCCTCAGGGTGAACAAGATGGTCTCCAGTCACTGCAAGTTGTTTTAATCCCTCAGGCCAATGTTGGGCCTGGTGGAACCAGAGACGTGGCTTCTGTGTTTCCTTCACTATCTTGAAGCTGCCAAACACTGCATTTAGGAAAATTGGAAGTGAGGGCTGAGGCTGCATGGAAGAGTTGTGTGTTTGGGGTTTGGTGGGAATTAGAAACCCTAGTCATGTGTCAAGAAGATTCTCAATGAATCAGATGGATTGCCTGTTTAGACCCATTCAGAATCCCACGGATGCATAAACTGGGCTAAAAAAATGTAACTCTAGTCCAGGGGTAATATGAAAATAGAGCGAGAGTCAAGTCCTTAATTTGGAGGGTTTCTATTTTCATTTGAAAAACTTAAGTTCGTTATTTTAACATATTCTTAACATCTTCCAAATTAGCCTTCAGTGTACTCTGCCTAGTCTCAATGGAAAAGCTTTGCTGGAGCTTGAGAGAATGCATTCTCTGTGGGGTGCTGGGCAATTACATTCCAAATAACAGCAGGGTTCTTAGTAGGGAAGGCGATCCTATTACTGCTGCTGGAGGATGTGGCCAGTCATGGCAGCAGGGGAGGAGGCAGTGGGGGAGAGATGGAAGGAGGAATGGGAAGTCACTTTTACATCCCATCGAAATATAATTCCATGAGAGTATTTGAAAGATGAATTTCTTTTGAAGTATAAACAAATGCTTGTTAGGCTATAAGCATTTACCTTTAAATATACGACCTAAACTGGTACTATTGGAGGTATCAGACTGCAGTGTGGAGTGGTAGGGAGATGTTTCCTTCTTCTAGACATTGGTTTTATTCTGCAGTTGTTTATGGGGCACATTCATGTTGCCAGGTCCAGAGTTTATTAAAATTTTGTTATAGGAGATGGAGCTTCAGGCTGGGAGGCCGTGGGTTCTTGTCCCAGAATTTCCATAAACAACTGCGTGGCATTGTGTAGCTGTCTTGACATCTCTGAGCCTTAGTTTGCGCATTTGCATTAAGTCAGGGCTGGTGGGGAGGGGAGATTTTCAACCTTTTATGAGTGATGGATCCTAATAAGAATGTGATAAAGTTGTGGATTCCTCTTCCTAATGTGTGTGTTCGTACGAGCATAGGCAGACAGGTGAAAGGTGGTTCACAGGTCCCTAAAGCCTAGTAAGACCCTGGGGATCATTCTGCTCCCTTCCAAAATGACTGTGGCATCAAAAACAAATGACATAGTTAAACCCAAAACAGTTTTATTAATTGTTTATTTGTAACCTGCTGTCTTACAATTGCACTCCCTACTAGATCTTCTTTTTATTATTAGTGAGACTGATTATTTGGTGAATCAGGCAGAAAGGAACGATTCTCAATTACCTGAGGGTCCCAGGGGGCTGATTTCTAGGGAAGCTCATTACATATACAATAGGTATGTTACAAAAATAATTAAATGAAGGGCGACGTGCTGGTCTTTTGAGCTACAATGTTGTGCTCTCTTCGACCTAACTATTGGCTAATATCTGCCTTAGCTGGAATTGTCTTGTTTACACATTTTCTAACAAGTTAATTGTTTAGCAAAGTGTTTACACATTGATTATAGATTGATTAATGGCCATTGACAAACACATTGCTCTTGAATTTCACTCAATCAGCATTTTCATAGGCTTTACCCCTTGTGGTGAAAGGATGATGATTTACGTAAAAAACTAACCATTAACCCTAGAATTGGAACACAAACAAAAGATAATCGGAAATCTTGCCAATTTAACTCTTAGTATAAGAAATAAGATCCAGGGGTTAGGAGTCATGTGAATTTGAGTTCAAGTCTCAGCTCTGCTTCTTTCCAGATCTGTGACCTTGGGTAACTCTCTAAGCCTGCTTTCTTCATCTGTAGAGTGAGATAACAACAGTATACAACTCAGAGCCTTGTGGTGAGGATTAAATGAGATAATGCCTCAAAGGGCTTATCATAGTGCTTGTCAAATGCTAGTTACTATTACCTTTATTATTTTTATTATTATATCTGCAATAATAAAAAACACATTGACACATCAAAATTATTCAGCAAACAATTACTCACTACCTGCTACAGGTTATGCTGCAAAGACACTGTGGATATTACACTATTTCTGCCCTTAAGGACACGTACTGAACTGAAATGATTTGCTGGCGTATGATCTCCTCTGCATGACAGTGAGGCCCTTGAGGGCAAGCGCTGTGTCTTATTTAGTTTTCACTTTTAGTTTAATGAGCAACTCTGAAACAAAGGGCTGCTCTTGCCAGCCACTGTAAGCTACCTACAGAGTAATGTCCAAGCTTCCACCCAGCCCTTCATGAGTGGTCTCTGCCTATCTCTCTGCCATCTCTGTTCTCCTTTGTATATTAAGCTCCCTCCAAACTACTCGGTTATACACTACTGAATCCAATAATCTGTTCCATATCTCCATGACTTGGTACCTGTGGTTTCCTTGGTTTGTAATGTCAATAACTTTTCTCCCTTTATTAGTCAGTGAGTGGTTGAGTGGTCTGATATTTATTGTGCAACTACTGTGTGTTATGGGTTGAATTATGTGCACCAGAAAGATATGTTGAAGGGCTAACTTCTGGCACCTAAGAATGTAACCTCATTTGAAAATAGGGTCTTGACAGAGATAATCAACTTAAAATGAGGTCATTCGGGTGACCTCTAATCCACTATGACTGATGTCTTTATGAAAGGGGAAATTTGGACACAGAGACAGGAAGGCAGAGAGAGAAGATGATGTAAAGATTCAGGGAGAATGCCAGTGAAGATGAAGGATTGGAGTGATGCGTCTACCAGCCGAGGAACACCTGAGGCACCCAGCAACTGGGACAATACAAGGAATGACTCTCCAATAGGCTGGAGTCAGCATGACCCTGCCAGCACCTTGATTTTGAGCTTCTAGCCCCTAGAACTGTGAGACAATCAATTTCTTTCTTTTTTTTTTCATCTTTCTTTCTTTCTTTCTTTCTTTCTTTCTTTCTTTCTTTCTTTCTTTCTTTCTTTCTTTTCTCTCTTTTTTTATTTCTTTTTTTTAACACATGGTCTCACTCTTTTGCCCAGGCTGGAGTACAGTGGCATGATCTCAGCTCACTGCAACCTCTGCCCCTGGGCTCAAGTGATCCTCCCACCTCAGTCTCCTGACTAGCTGAGACTATAGGTGCTTGCCAGCACACCCAGCTAATTTTTGTGTTTTTTGTTTTTGTAGAGACAGGGTTTTGCCATGTTGCCCAAGCTGGTCTTGAACTCCTGAGCTCAAGTGATCCACCTGCGTTTGGCCTCCAAACTACCAGGATTATAGACATGAGCCACCATGCCCGGCCAATTTCTGTTGTTTTAAGCCACTCAGTTTGTCATACTTCGTTATGGAAGCCCGAGGAAACTATTATATGCCATATACTAGAACCAGGTAAAAATGCAGAGCCATACACTTAAAATTATCCTCTAGATTTGTATTAGGTTGGTGAAAAAGTAATCGCAGTTTTTGCTATTACTTTTAATGGGAAAAAGTGCAACGACTTTTGCACCAACCCAATACCTCTCTTCTCTTATGTGTGAATTAGGGATGATGGCATACAACTTCTTTGCTTCTGTCAAGGGGCTGTGCATATATTGGGCACACAGCACATACTAATGTATGGAGAAGCAACATTGGGCTGTGAAACAAGCTCTGATTAGAAGCTACTAGTAGCTAAAAAGCTGAGTATTTCTAGTTCCCAGTTTTTAATCCGTCAAAAAAAATGGCTGGGCCATATGGTTTCTTCCAGATCCGTTTTGAATAAAACATTCTATGATCCCATGTTCTGGGTCAAGCTTTTTAAAGTAGTATAGTTTTCTTTTTAACATTTTATGTTGAAGTAATTGTATATTCACAGGTAGTTGTAAGAAATGATACACAGAGATCCTGTGATCCCTTTACCCAGTTTCTCTAAATAGTAACATCTTGCAGAGTTGTAGTAATTGTGCAGTTTTTAATATAAGCTGTACTTCTTGGAATGAAATGCTGAAGACATTTTTGACAGGCAGTTATGTTTACCTACGAGGCTTAAACAAGATATTCAAACCTGGCCTCTGATCACCTCTATGATAAAATCCTTGGCCTCTTTGCTTTATTGACCATTTCACCCATTGGCCTTTGTCCCACTTAATTTTGCTTAGATAAGGGTGACTTTAAGAAGGAAGGTATTTGTCACTTTTTTGCCATTTTCTAGAAAAATGTGCCTGACAACCAAGGTACATATTCTCATGATGGTCTGCTGCTTTTATAATATTAACATAATGATAATATTAACAGAAAAAAATTAGGATTTTTTTAAACTCATGGTATATGTCAGGCTAGCTTTAGGCTAAGTGCTTGAGAATCATTATCTTATTAATCCTTAAGCTGGACACATGGCCCATGACTATAGTCCCAGAACTTTGGGAGGTGGAGGCAGGAGGATTGCTTGAGCCCAGAGGCCTGAGGTGGCACAGTGAGGCCTGTTCACACCACTACACTCCAGCCTGGGTGACACAGTGAGACCATGTCTCAAAAAAAAAAAAAAAAATCAGTCCTATAGGGGAGGTACTATTATTATATCCATTTTACAGATGTGAAAACTGAGGCCCAGGGTTCTAATGAATGACTATAACTTGGATTAGAACATGGATCTATCTGACTCCAGAATGTGACTTAAACTGCCATGCCACAGTGACAATGGGTAAAAGTTAACTCATTCACAATCATTATCATTTAATTAAGTTTTCAAGCTGAGTCCAAGACATTTCATTAAGTTCTGCCCTTTATAAACAACTTTTGCATTGTGATTGCACAGGCACAGTGGTACTTCTTTCCTGCCAATGCCCTCGGTGAGGAGCAGACAAAAGCCCCTCCTGGTTAGATACAAGGTTTTGAACTCTGCAGTTAATCCTGGGGGTGAGGGAAGGGAAGAAGGGAGGGGGTGAGGGAAGGGAAGAAGGGAAGGGGTGAGTGAATAGTATTGGCAACCTCATTCCTCTCTTCACCTTGGACTTGGATCTGATTCACAGTGTTACTTCCCTTTTCAGAATGGAAGAAAGTTTCCATCTGACTTCACTCTCGCTGGTATTCTATCATGCCAAGCAAGGGGCTGTTTCCTTCAAAGGTCATACAAAGGAACCCCAAAACGTGTGCAGTAGGCTTGTGTCTAAATTATTTATTTGGTTTGTGCTATCTAGTGTTAATGACCTTGCTTGTTAAAAACACCATAAAATGACTCATAGGGTGGTGTGCTGTTAAGGCTCGACTCATGCTAATTAGTTACTTTTATTTATCAACATGGTTCAGAACTGGGGCAAAAGTCAACCCACTTTAAAATGGTTGTGTTTGTTTTCCTCTTGACATTTACATTTTTAAACCTTTATTCATTTGCTCCAGTGTAATTCACAGGCCTGTCCCTCTTCTTTGACCTTCTTGATAACTTTTATTTGGTCTTTTGTAATAATTTCTTATTATTTAGCCTGGTCATATTTATATACATTACATATGTAACATTTCTGTGTATCTTATCCTCATGGCTCTAAAAGAAACTATAATGACCAGGTTCTGTTCCACAGTCCATGTCCAACATAGCTTTAATTTAAAACACAAATGATGAGATGTCAGAATGTGTCATCTGAGCCAAAGTGGCATTACCAGTACCCTCTGTGGACTCTTTGGGGAGATCTCCACCATGTCTTTTCCTGTGTTCCTCATTTCCATGGATGAAAGGAACCCCAAGATGGAAGAAGGTTATCTCTGAAGTCTAATGCATGAAGAATCAGCAGCCACTAACTCTGCAGTATGAACTGATTAATGCTTAACTAGCATGGCCTAACTGCCTTGGAGGAAGTGAGACACAGGGGAGGTACGGAAGTGGCAAGGCTGGGGCATAGGTGTTATTGTGAGCAGCTTGGGGAAATGCCTGATACCATAGGCACAGGAGAAGGAGAAACAGAGAAAAAGGGAGTCAAAGGCCTCCCATCTCACCTCTCCATCCTGCCAAGAGTGGGAGCTAGCCCCAACAGCCCAACGTGAATATCTCCTCAGCTACCTCTCAGCTTAATTTTTTCATCCTAAGTGACTCCATTACTATAATATTCTTGGAATTTGACACCTTGCTTCACAATGCATCTATGGGAAAAAAAAATCTGTGTTAACAGAGGCATATCTACTGCTTGGATAGCTGAGACTGGGTCTGGAATTATTCAGAGCCAATCACTTCCTTATTCAACTGCAGAGTAAGGGCAAGCCCGCCCTAGAAGTCTTGTTTTGTTTTGTATCTGCACCAGGGAAAACAGGATGGTTGGTTTGAACTGTATTTCTAGAGGTACAGAGGACTGTATTAGCAAACTCAGGTATCTCCTTAGGATTGTGCTGTAAGCATTCATTACAATTAACTCTCCTGTCAAACATGTAAAATACTCATATTGCCTATGGAAAACATAAAATTAATTTGTTAAAGTGTTAAAGTAAGACAGATGCTCCGTCTGTAAATATTAAAGAAAAACCCCAGATCAGGTCTGGAGTTGAATCCAGTTCTATTTGATAACCTACAGCTCTTATCTGGAGAAAAGATTCAGCAAAGAAATAATTAGAAGAGACCTTTCCCCCAAAATATCAGTACTGCTTTCTCGATTATGACAGACACAAGATAATTTCCACAGTGCAATGCATAAAGCTTACTAATGGTTATTTACTTAGTTGTGCAAAATACAAAAGGCTCAGGTTAAAGCAATGGTGATGAATCATTTATGAGATATTATCTACTGAGATGGATTGGGTCCATCTGTCATAGCGGGAAAGTTTTTTGTTGTTGTTTGTATATAACTTCATTTAATTTTGTTTACAGTGTTCAAAATGAAAGAAGAATTAGGACAGATAAGCAAGGGATTTTTCAACCCACAGATAACTCACAGATAAGGAATTAGCAGTTTCCATATAAAAGTCAAGTGCCATCTGTGCATCCTGGAGAAAGCATAAAGTCATAAAGCTCTAAAGAGCAGTATCACACAGTGCAAGTCCTGTTGTGGTCCATTGATGTTCCAACAGATGCAAAGTCTGTCTTCTTTCGTTTTTCCATTCATCCCATCTGGGAGTTGTTATTTTCTTCCCTTAGAGGAGACCCAGGGCTGTTGCATGGGATGCACTGTGGGAACTGGACATTCTGAGAATCATGGAAGTAAAAACTGTTCCTGTGTCCAACGTTAAATCCACAAAATTAGACTACTGTTGGGGCTGCCCACCATCAGGTTCGAACTGACTTTTGGATTGAGGCTCAGAGTGTCTGCTTAGAGAGCAAGCTGGTTACTGCAGGATATCCCTCTGATTTTCAGTGCAAGAGGGAATGTGCCTGAGAGAGTGGGAACCTGCTGGCACGCATGGACTGGTACAGGTTGGTACTAGAGTCTGAAGGTACAAAAGGTTGAAGCATCATATGTTTGTTCTCATTTGAATCCCCTTAAACTTTCAGTATCTCTTCAAATAATTTGTCATTATTAAAGTCAGAGGCCTTCTCATATTTCTCTTTATTCTCTGTGAGTTTGGCTGGATATATAATAAATTCTCCATCAATATTAGCCAGTTCTGTTTTTTAAAGTGGCAATTTAAATTAGCTTTTTCCTAAAAATTTCATTGTAGAATGTCTGGAAGAAGTTATTTATTGGGTACTTTTTGAGATTTGCTTGGTTGATTAGCAAACAGTGGGGCCAAGGCATATCCAGTCTTCTCTCTGTATCTTGTCCACGGCTATTGCTGATTATATGGATGTGAAAGAGGGAGTATGACTAGCTTATAGCAGATAGCCTTCAGTGTGCGTTGAGCTATTTCTTCTTCACATTTAGGAGATTAAACAATGGGTACCTGGTATGTGGATAGTCCTTAGGAACCATGTAGGGAGTAACAAAGAGATCAGAAGTTATGGGCACCACCTTTTACAGAAGGAAAATACAACAGACCGCTGTATGTTTCAGATTAATGCAGAGGCACATGCAATTTTTCCATCAGCAACGGAGGAGAAACAGACATATGTCCTGAGGAATTGGGGAATGATAAGAGCTCAAGCCAGGGGTTCAAAAGGAATGACTACCTCACAGGGGTCTGAGTGCTAGTGCTGCTGGAGCCAAATGAGAGCAGTGAGAATGCTCTCGCTCTCTGTCAAGAGGTAGGGATGTGATTTCATGATATTCCAGGTGGGAGGAAAGGCATATGGTAAAGGTGTCAAGAAAGTAGGGTACAGAGGATAAGAAGTTTGAGTCTGCAGGAGCAGAAATGAGGAAGAAAAGCGTATGGAGTCAGGGGATAATTTTAACGAGGAGACGGGGCGATGAGACAGCTGTTTTAATGTGCAAAGGTCAGATGGCTTTATCATAACTCCAAAATTGCAGATTAGCAAAGGAATCTAAATCCGAAACCACCTCGCAACTCCTTTTGTTTTTGGAATGGGATTGTAAAACTTGAGCCCTTGAACAGTTGTAGCTGTGTTTTAAATTTTTTAAGTAAGAGAGAAATTTGACCTCAGTATCAGACCTAGGAATGATGAATATTTAAAACTTTGTCTCTCCATTTTCTGCTGGGTGGGCTGCACTCAGAGGTCTTGCCACATTCCCCTCCGTGGTAGGTATACATGAGGATGTAGGGGAGAAAATGATGCCTTGTGATGTTAAATAAAAAGTAAAAGGCTTTTCTTCTGAATATTGATAGGTCTAAGCAGATTGAAAAGACACAGTCTTTACCACAAACATCTTGTCCTGAGAAATACACAGGCATCACTATAATTAGTGGTAGAAAGTGACCCACATTCCATGAAAAGTAGTGAGGGAATCCTGAAGTCAGGCAAATGCCTTATAAGAAAATGAACCTGAAAAACGTATTTCTAAAACCAAGGTTCAAGTCCCCACTTGGATAGTTGAAAAGCACTGTTTTGGGAGACCACTGGAAGAAATTTGGAATGGGCACTTCACAATATTCTGAAACTCTCTATTCTTACAGGATCAACCACTTGGTAAGAAGAGGGGTTTTATATGAGCCTCTCATGAAGGGAGACATCTATTATGGAAAGGGAGATTTCCAGTTTGGGCCACTTAAAAACTCAACAAAGAGTGAGGCATATTAATAAGAAATAATGAGGCATTTTGGGTTCTCTGGAACTGTGAGTTTTTGAGGAATGAGTTATTTGTCTTTTGATGGTGGTAGTGTGGGCAGTGAGGTGTGTTCCATCCAGCTTTTACGTAGAACTTGTTTGGGGGAATAAGGATTTAGATATTTATTTTGGGGAAAATAGTATATGTATATCCTGTGAAGGTTAAAGAAGAAGGCTTTTTTTTTTGGCTGCTGTGATATTAATTATTGTGATGATAACTTTCTGTAGTGGGGGTGTGTCTCCTTTTCCATCTTTTAAAAAGCCCTCAGCTGTGCTGACAGAAAGATGTACAGGGCCACCTGTGGTGGCCATTTAGTGACGTCTTTACTCAAAAAATCCCTCCTCTGCCATGGTGCACCTGGGACCCACTATTAATGCCTTAGTCAATCTTTTGGATTGAGGCCTTGAAACCTATGTCAAATTACATGTGTTACCTGAAAGACTACATTAGTTAGGATGTATCCAGCTATAAGAATTAAAACCTATCTAACTGTGGCTTCAAGCAAATAATATTTATTGTTTATAAAGACTTGGAAGTTAGGCTACTTGATTCGTGGTTCACCTGTTCAGAGTATCTGTAAGGGCTTTCCCCATGTTTCTGAATTATCATCCTCATGATATTGGCTTTTATCTTCATAAGAGTCATCTCATGATTGCAAAATAGTGGTCATGGCTTCAAGCCTTATGTCTTCATATCATGTCAAAGCCAGGAAACCAAGCAGTGAGAGCCAAAAGGATTTCCTCTTGGGGGTGGAAGTAATCACACACAAGGGAGACTGGGATGTTGGGTATATGAAAAAAGAAAACGACCCAGTACAATCACAATTCATTCCCCAAACTGGAATCCTGTCATCAGGAAGAAGGGAGAATGGCTGTTGGTTATGTCTCTGTGAGAAGGATGTGCTCTCCTCTGTCATTCATGGGCAGAATTAGGAAATGGATAGGTGAGAATTATGAAATTCTGCCGATGTTTCTGAAGGACCTGGGACATCATGCTACAGGAATGAGAGGACATTTGGATGGGGAAGAGAGAGAAGCAGGAGCTGAGATTGAAGAGGTTGAATTCAGTGTTTTTAAAGGTCCCTTCTTGTTCTCACACTGTGGTTTGAAAAAGTGGAGAGGCACCAAATATTTATTTTCGACTTTCTCATTTAGTCAGTGCCTTGTTGTGGATATTAATCTGTGGTCTCTACAGTTATTTAGGAATAATTGGTAGAGGCTCCTTCTTGACAGCTCATTTTGGGCCCCTGTTTCCAGGAGCCGTGAGGGTATATCCTGAGAAGAACATATTCCTCGTATTTTATTGATATCTTGGCAGTCATGAAAGCAAGAAAGTATAGTTTCAGGCTGCCTATAGTAAAACATGGGGCTTCAGGTTTCACTGGGTCAGGGAGTCTAGGTTCCAGCCAGCAGCTATGCCCTGAAGACCTTCCCCTGTGGTAGGGAGACAGTCCGACTTCAGGGTGCCCATCCATTCCACCTAATTTCTATTTACGACAACCAAATCTCATGCAAAGAAATGTAGGTCAAGGGCAGGTCATCTTCTCTGTTTGTTTCTTTATCTAGTCAGTGGGAAATCTTGCTGTAATTACTTCAAAAGGTTGTTGTGAGAAGAAAATGAGATAATGTACGAGACGGTTCCTTTGAGAAGCTGTATGGATGTGGATGGCATAATTATCATCTCGCTGCTGCTGACTCACAGTCCACAGAACTGGACCGCGATGGGTCTGAGGTGCCACTGTCTACTAGCGTAATTTAAATGCTCACCTCTGTTTTGTTTACTCTTAGCTTTCATTTCTTTTTTCCATTTTGGCCTCAAATGTTTCCCTCTGCCTCCAGGTTTTTTGGGCACTGGAAAAAAATTTGGACAATCTAGATTCATTTCTGATTTTTTTCAAAAGGACACTTTTTGTTGGCATCTATTAGCAGTTTCATCTACAGCCATGGGAAAGAATCATTGATATTATCTCATGGGAAAGCATGGTCAGGAAGGTTAAATAATTATGAGATGTCAAAGAGTATGATCTTGCAGGTGAAGGAGTAATATCCTAGCAAAGATAATTTTGTTATATAAAACATATGTAAATTTTAAAAATTGCCCCCTAGCAAAGCTAGCAGAGAGCTGGAAAGGAAATAAGCATATGTGTGATGGTATGTGTGAATGTGTGCATTGGAAAGGCCATTGGAAAAGGGCATGCCAAGTGTTTAATAATATGAGAGAAATCAAGCAAATTGTGCCACATCCACTTAATAGAATATTATGCAGCTTTTAAAGGTGATATTTATAAAGATTATTTAGCAAAATGGAAAATGCTTATTTTGTAATGTTAAATGAAAAAAGTAAGATGTGAAATTTTATAAATGCTTTAATCACAACTATGTTAAGTGTGCATCAGAAATACTGCAAAGCAATATATCAACATTCTAATAGTGTGATTGTATTATGGATACTTTTTGTTTCCTTTTTCACAGCATAGTTTTATTACACTTATCATAAATGGTTTTTAGTTAATTTTACAGATTTTTTTTAAAAAGAAAAGACAATGCTACTAAACAGCAGGTGTTTCATTCAGGGTTCCGCAGAAAACAGATGGCATACTAAAACTGAGATCATTTGAGGAGGGTTTAATGAAGCAACTGTGTTCAAAGGTAGAAGCAAGTTAGTGATGTGACCTGGGGCTGGAAACATGGGGGTCTGGAACTCTACAGGACAGCCCCTGGAGAGTGCTGTCATGAGAGAAATTATGATACTTGGTTAAGGAATGAAGGTGGCAGAGAGAGGTGACACCACAAGGAGGAGCCAAGGGGATAAATATTCCAACCTCTTTGTCTTCTGTCTCTCTGTTGTCCTACCAGGTGTCTCATTAGCCAAACCCAGTCAGCCAGAGGGTGGTCATGATGCTGTCCATGCAGGTCTCCCAGGACAGAGAGGTGGGTGGAGAAAGGTGGAGTCTGTTTTAGGACAAGTAAACTGAAGCTATGTAGAATAGCAGGACACACAGGAGAATGGCTTGTCCTACTAGCCTGCTAAATGGTCATAGGGCCGGCCTCAAAATTCATTTGCTAACCCCATTCCCCTCAAACAGATGACCGTAACAGCCTTCTGGGCTAGAATCTCTGGACTGGTATCCCATAGACAGAGTCATTTGTGGACCAGTTCTGGGACCTCTGATACCTATGAAGCACACTCAAGAATTGGACACATGAAGTAAGCGTGGCTTGGTTCCATTAGAAAAACAGGACAATTGCCTCCTAGAAGGCAAGAAGTGGAATGGAATGCTGTAAAACCCAAGGGAAAAGGAAATTCTGGGAAGGTGGATGTTCGATGGTCAGGAATGTTAAATATGGTAAGGGCCAAGTGGGATGAGGGCTGAAAATAAGTCGCATATGACAATCTCCCCATCTATTTTTAAATAGAGGATGCAGGGTGAATAGGTCTAATATACTTTTTGGGTAGATTTGCTTTTTGTTTTTATCCTGAGCCTAGATTTTGAACTCCACAGATGCTAATTAAAATTTTATTATTTTTATTTTGGATATAGTCTTGAATTTCGATCACAACCTTGTTTTCTTTCAGCCTCCTTTGGCATTTTTGCCTTGAAAGGGTTGTCTTTGATTGAGCTTGATAAGTTACATGTTGGCTTTGTGAATGTGTCTATTGTTTAAGGTTACATATTTTGGTTTTGGTGTTTATAAGGGAATGAGACCCAAGCTGCTGAGAATCATTCCATTCACATATGTAGACAGGAAACAGCATGTATATTAACAAACTGATTGGAATAGGAGTTATATCTCATACTCTGAAACATTTGACTTTGGAGTTATCAGGCATTAAGCTGTTACCGTATTAGAGAGCAGTAAAAAGGCAAATTTAGGAAATTCCTAAAAAGATGATTTCTTCTATGATCTGATGATGGTACAGTAAATTCTTAGTTTCAGAGTATAGATGCCATTTCAAGTTAAGTATATGCAATTTAAATTAAAGATGCTCAGATGTTAGCTGGCTGCCACAGCATATTGGCAACAGCATGTGTTTGAACTAGAGCAGATAATTCAAATGGCTCGTTATCCACTTACATTCTAATCATCTGTGAGGTGGCTTCTCTCTGGGCAGGCTCAGCATGCTCTCAGGGGAGATTTTACAGCTTCTGAACTTCTGACTGCTGTGACTCAGCCCATCCTACCCAGTTTCTGGACTGCTGTAGCTGTCTCTCTTTATGGGCAAAGCCCAACTTTTCTCTGGGTTTTAATTCTCAAGTTTGCAGGAAGCGGCTCCTGAGCCCATTTCCTGGCTGTTTCAGTTACTAGTGCTGCATAACAAATCATCCCCAGATTTAATGACCTAAGACAATAACAAGCATTTTATTGTCTGTCATTGTTCTGAGGGTTGATTGGATCCATTTCGATGGTTCTCTTTTACAGTGTCTCATATAATTGGAGTCAGAATGTGGCTGGAGCTGGAGTTATCCTGAAGGCTTCCTTGCTTGTATGGCTGGTAGTTGAAGCTAGCTGTCAGCTGAGACCTTGGCTAAGGTTATGGGCCAGAACACCTATATGTGGCATTTGTATGTCCCTGCTTGGCCTCCTCAGCCTGGTTTCAAATGTAAATGTCCTAGATACCCCAGACAGAAGTAGTATCACCCTTATGACCTAGCCTTGGGAGTTACACAGTCTCACTTTTATTGTAGTCTCAGGCCTGCCTAGATTTAAGGGGAGGAAACACAGGCTCACTTTTTGATGGGAAGAGCAGCAGTGTCATATTATGAGAAGAACATGTGGAATGGGGGATCATGTTGTACCATCTTGGAAAATACAATCTGCCTTACTGGAGATTTTTCTGTAGACATATCCCCAGGTAAGTCTGTGAAGCTGCAAAGCCACTTTTCCATTTTAGATGCCTCTTTGCTTTTAGCAAGCTTTTCCTCTTAACTTGTAGGTTTCCCTGGGGAGCCAAGATTTCATCTTTCCCTGGGCCTGCAACTTGGTACACTTAAGCAATGATCTGTGATCAAGACCTTTCCTCTGGGTATTGCCTCACCAAAACTTGCCTTTTCTTGGCATTGAGGGCCCAAGATCCCCTCTCTCTTTCTTATAAATGGCTGAAATGTGGCTACCTATCCAAAGGAGCTATGAGGGCTTATATTAGGTGGGCCAGCTAGCCTTGTGCAGAGCATCCTGACCTATTTTTATAATCCAGTAAACTTACATTATCATTGAGTTCTATTCCAAGCACTCTGCTGGGTGCTGGAAATACATACATGATCAAGATACGGATTTTACTCCAAAGGTGCTCACATGGAAATCAGTGGCCAGAATGCCCATAGTAACTACTGCTTTGAGTTAAACATTAACAGCAGGTGGTTAAGTGGAAACCAATGATATTTAGGAACTAACATGCTAAGCTATTTTTAATTTGTTGACTTCTTTGTGTGAACCTGCTTATTCTATAAACCAGTAAACATCAAGACCCTGAGGAAATGGAATGTCATGTATAAGCTTTGACAGAAGAAAAGGGAGGTAAGAAAATGTCTTAACTTGGTGGAGGGAAAAATTAAATGAGCTGCTGGGAGAGCCACTGATACACTTTCTCTACCATCTAGCTTTTTGGTACAGTTGAAAGACCACAGACCTTAGTGGTTAACTTCATGGACTCTGGGGCCAGACAGCCTTGATTCGCATCTTTGCTCTGCTGCTTACTAATTATATAGACTTGGATAAGTTTCTTATTTTTTTATATGCCTCATTTTCATCATTTGTAAAGTGCAGATAATAAGAGTAAGTATCTCATAGATTTTTCTCTGAACATTAGTCAAATGAAATACTGGCCAAATGCTTAGCCCAGTGTCCAGCACACAGAAGACTGTCTTCTACGCTTGTTAAATAAGCAAGTGGATTACTTTGTCTTAAATATTTTGTATTCTGCTGTCAAAGTAAGTAGAGAATTGATATATCCCTGGATTGGTGATGTCAGAAAGTGTTTGTTTTTTGTTTTGTTTTGTTTGTTTTTTTTTTTTTTTGTAGAATCACTTCCGTTCTCTCATCTGTTTACAGTACATCTCGGTATACCTCTTTATCACCTTGTGGTCATACATTTGGGGAATCTGATTCTTTTGTTTCTAGATTTCTCTTTTTGAATTTTCTTTAACATGACTGGGAAATAGTGAGGGGTGCAATAGGCTTTCTGTTCTGGGAACTCATCAATTTAATGTGATTCTATTTGACAGTTTTATATTCTTCTATTCTTCTACCTCTGCCAGTTAACCTATCTGCAAGGTGAAATTCTTGAATAAATTGTCTACCCAAAGCACTGCTCTGTAAAATAGATGATGTACCTGAAGTGGATGTGAGCTGTTGAGTCATATGAATGGTCAAGGTTGGAGAGGGCATTGGGTGTACCTATTTAAAAGGATAATATGAAAGAAAACTGGATAAAATGTTTAGGTGATCTTCTTTGTAGTGATATCTCAGAATTGTTTAGGACACTTCTGCTGTGCCTTCCCTTGGAAATGTGGATGATATTTTTGCCATGAGAACTTAACCCTGCCCCTGCTTGGAACCTTGGAAAGATGGGAAGTCCATTTGCTTCTCATATTATAGAAGATCTACTTCCTTGAGGCCAGGGGAGACCTGTGATTCTCAGCCCGGATAGGGCATCAGAATCACCAGTGGGGCTTTCAAATATTTCACAGTGCTCACTAGTCCCTGAAATTCTGATGCATTAGGATTGGGGTGGGTCTAGGGCTTCTTATTCATGCATTTTTCTTCAAATACTGATCTGGATGTTCAGAATCAGTGGAGTAGACACGTAAGGTAAAGAGCAATAATTAATCCATATTATATCATATCAGTACAAACACTGGCGTCTTGCACATATCTGATTACATGATTATCATGCTGTAGATTTTGCAAGCTCTTTGAAAACATGCTTTTGGATATGGGGTTATTGCCATTTACAGCCTGGAGTTTATGAGGCTGGAGACCTTGGAGATGACCAATGGAGGGTCATCTCTTCAGTAGCTAAATCATTATGACTTAGGTTAAGAATGGTAGAAGTATTTTTTTTAGCATCATTACTGACTTGCAAGTGGACTGAAAGAATTAAAGATGCACAGAAAAACATCTTTACCCCTTAATTAAAAAGAAGCCCTTTTGGATCCAAGGAAATAGGAAAATAAAACTAACATCCTGGAAAGTATAATGGGAGAATGTTAAAAGATGTCTGCCAAAATCTCTCCTTACGTTACTCCACTTGTGATGCCAAAGGCCAATTACAACTTGTTTTGTGGTAAGGGATGTGTCTGATTTAAACAATAGAAGATTATAGTAGAATGCTGAGAATTTTCACAATTAAAAAAAGCAATGTTTCCAGGTATTTGCAATGCAACAGAATTCTTCTCTCCAAAGGTTTAAACTTGTACAATGTTTAAATTTATACAATGCGGTCTTTGTTTCTTTTCTTCTTCTTTTCTCTCTGCGTCTTTCTCCTTGCCTCTCTGTCTCTGTCTCTCTCTTTTTAGTTCCCTGATTGGTTGCTAAATTCCTTTAAAGTTCTAAGCTATATATCATTAAGGACTGATAGGAAAAAACAACATTGAAAATGGTTTTGATTCTGGTTAGAAAAATACCCCTGGAGAAGATATTTTACCAAATAATATTGCTGTTTTGCAGAAGATTCAGTTTTGTCTTTTGTCTGCTCAAGTTCTTGTGCACCTTTCCCAGTGCAAAAGGACATAAATACACTTCTCTTAAGTATCATTCCTCCAAGGAGAATATGTTGGTTTAAGTGAAGGAGGCAACTGTGGCTGAATTATATTTCTCGGCATCATTTGTGTGATACAAAGATGTTCCCTCCCATGTAGAGGATGTAAAGGAAGTGGCAGACTGTGTTTCCCTCTAGATCAGGCCAGCCAGACTCTTACTGTATCCATGACAGTCTTCTTTCATGACTATACTAGGAATACCCCTTTCTTAGGATCCTATCCTAATCCCTGTGGCCTACTAAGATAAGAACATACCAAGTTGTCAAATTTCCCCAATTCTCTGGTTACTTCTTCTCCTGTGTTCCTTTCTGGGATTGAAGTTGGAATAGGGCTAAGAGTTATGTTTCTAATCTTTATCTAAATGGCTCTTGAGTGGTAGCCTGATTTTTCTCCCTAAACCACAAAATGAAATTACTTCTTAGTTGCTTTCTTCTTGTCTGCTGAACATAGTTCTAATGAAGTTCTCCAATAAACAATCAACAAAGAGGATTATAGTAGAATATAGTGTATATAGTGACCTCTTTCAGATGAATTACCCTCATTTTTCTTGCTCTTTATATTTCTCCAATATTATCATCTCCTTGAGAACTGGGACTGTGTCTTGCTCGTTTTTGTATAATATTCTATATAATGTTCAATAATATTTATTGTAATGGAAGTTTCACAAGGTTCCACAAGATCAGTTGCTTTTGGAATCCTGCTAATTCTGCCCTTCCTTCCTTCCTTCCTTCCTTCCTTCCTTCCTTCCTTCCTTCCTTCCTTCCTTCCTTCCTTCCTCTAAAGGTTTAACTGGCAGTTTACCTGGACCAATGTAGTTTAGATTCACCTTGAGAGCAGATCACCATCTGTGCCCTCTGAGCAAAAATTAGACCCAGATGAGGAAAGAGTTGATTAAAGTTGTTACTGGACAGGTAAAGCTTCAAATCATTTGCTAAGTCATTTCACAGCACATGAAAAATGTTTGCAGTTTTCTTTTCAACCTCCAACCTGACGCATGAGCCCACTTAAAGTCATTAGTGTATCACTGACACGCTCTTTTTCAAGCACTTTAAACTGTGATAATGTTCCAGTGGATGAAGTGGGAATTTGGCTCATGGCTCATTAGTTGTCTTATTACAACATGCATGTTATCATAATCTGCTTTTGCCAAGTGTGTTGTTTGACTTTTTGTCCCAGAATTCCTCTCATGTCCCACCATGTCACCAGTGGGATACGACAACTCTGCTGAATTTTGCTAAGAGGGTAAACAAACTTGCTCTCCCTACAGATGGGTCACGGGTCGGTACACAGGGTGCACAAAGCAGCCTAAGGTAGCTGAAGGATTTAGAAGAGGACATAATTGAAAACAAAAACAACTGGCTTTTAGTATTGTCTTGCTACTTTACTAATTACTTAACTGTTATAATTCCTCCATGACTTTTCTTCCGCATCTTTACTCCTCACAGAAAAGACAACCAGAAAACTTTTTTTTTTTAAAGATGGACTGTGACATGTGGCACTGGAATTGTTGAGAGTAGCATTTCCGCCTAGATTTCTTGAATGTAAACTTCTTTTTCCGCTGACTGAAGAACTGTTGATTTTTTCTGCTGTGGGATGTAAGCAAGGAGCATATTGCCCTGAAGGGAGACTTAGGTGATGAGCTAACTCGTTTCCCAGAATTCTGTAGACTATATCATCATATCCCACTCTAAAATTCTCTCATCGTCTTCTTCAGAGGGAGAGGCTGGGGAGAGATGACTCTAGCCCAGGCTGTGGATCGAGTCCCTGAGATTTATAATAATCAAAATATTGATGAAGTAGTCGATACAAATGCTGTTTGTGTAGAATGCCTAAGTAACCGGTTGTGTAATATATCAGGAAGAGATCCAGAGATGAGCAG
The DNA here is from genome assembly GCF_028878055.3 of Symphalangus syndactylus. Lineage (NCBI taxonomy): Eukaryota > Metazoa > Chordata > Mammalia > Primates > Hylobatidae > Symphalangus > Symphalangus syndactylus. Next base: position 72,156,094 of record NC_072444.2, on the reverse strand, counting down.
AGGCAGAGCATAATAAATCAGGTCATTTGTTTTGCAATAATGGAATGATAATTGTGATAATTTCAGAAGTCACTATCATCCTGCAGCGTGAAAGAATCTTTTTGCTGGCTTCCCATTGTTTAAATATTCATGTGATGTCTATGAGTGACTTCCTGCTGAGAAAAATCTTTTGCATATCTCCGGCTGGCACAAGAACTAGAAATTGTGCTTTGCTTTAGCCTGGGAAGGTTTTGCAGGAACCTGAGTGCTCTCATGGTTTAGGGGGAATGTTCCTCAAAGAACAATTCCTTCAGTGAAATAAAGGCCCATGTTGCTGAATTATTTTCCAAATGCCTTCTCCTAGCCAGCAGCTGTGTGAATTTATAGGCACTCACCTCTGCCCTTTTGCACTGAATGATTAGGCAGAGGCAAAAATAACCATGCTAGCTTGTAACACAGTTATGCTATAGAAATATAAACATAGCTAATGACCCCAGAGAAGAAAATCCACAGTTGCTGTCACCTGCGCTTGCCTTCCCTCCTTCCCTCCCGCAGCTCTCCACTTTCTGTTCTTGGTGTGGATGAATGGGGCTGTTTTAATTGAGCTATCTAAATTTGGCAGGCCATACATCCCACTGTCTCATATCCCAGGACTTAGGTCCACCTGTTGCCATTATCCCCCCAACTCACACAGTGGGAGGTAGACAACACATGCTTGCAAATTCCTTTTCAGTATAAAACCCCAAAAGAATGGCAGTGAAGCTTTTAGAATTACTTGAGTACTGCAATGAATATGGATGTGGGTTTTTGCAATGGGGGTCATTTTAGAATGAATAATATTGTATAATTGCTTTGAGTAAATTGTATCATCAGTATGTGTATTAGTTTGTATATAGATGGTGTATATTAGAAGGTACTAGGATTGGTATTCTGAAGGTGTTTAGAGTTTTCACATTAGGCAAAATTCTCAAGTAACTGACTGGGGGGAAAATAGGAACGATAAAGAGGCAACAGCCCTTTTCTAAGAACTCAAGTGCTCTGTGTTCATTGTTTTGTTAATCCTCCTAATTCTTATCTAGCATTAGGAAAGAATCACAATTCTCTTTTAAGGAGAAAAAAAAAAAAAAAAACAGGGGCAGATGGAAGAAAAGTGCAAGCCCAGGATTTTACAAGAATTAAAGGTAGAGCCAGCATCTCTTTATCTCTGATAGAATTCTGACTGCCAACTGAGTTTCCTTCCTTTAAGAGTTAATGGCCTCTAATGGCGGTTTGATTTGGAGGTGATTATGCATCTAAACTACCTGATTAAAAAATACGTTTCCAAATGTGGCTGATTACCTATTTACATATTGCTAGGGTTTAGGTGAAATTGTGAAGTTTAGTTGGGTGATGATTTTCTGAGAAACTCTACTATGTGCTGAAGTGAATTCTGTTTTTAGCTTCATGATTAGATGGGGCATCAGTTAATGTTTAAATTGATAGTCATTTTTCCACTAAGTTAAAGGAACCAGTCCTGCATATATTCTTTCAATCAAGATAAAACCAATGACAGCATTTTCTGGGTTGCGGGGAGGCTGGTTGGTTGGGGCTGCGTAGGGGGAGGGCTGTGGTAAAATCATCAAGGCCAAGGTGAAATCCACAGCATTTGTTTAGCACAGATCTATGGATTACAGTGAGCTGTACAATGACATTTGGATCCACTTAATAGACTGCCCTCTGGTATTTTAGAGACGAATGCCAGCCAATCACACCAGGGTGGGATAGTCCTAGAGAGGATCAAGACACTTAAAATGGCAAATAAATTGAATAACAATGCAGGAATGAAGTAACCTTACATATACAAAGAAGGGTTGCTAGGTAACAAGTGAGGGGGTGTCATGGCTTCAGATCAGAGAGGGCTGGTTAGAAAATAAAATGACATCCTCTCTTCTAATTAGTCCTCCTTCCCAATCACATGCATCAAGATAATCTTGTGGTTTGGGGCCTTAGCCTAGTTTGCAAAGCCCAGTGCTTTATTCTCTTTCTTTCACAGAGCCGTTTTCCTTTCTGTGCTTTAGGCTTGGTTCATTGGCTGCTGTTTCATCCTGGCTCACTATAGCAAAGCCAGTTAGCTACAAGGCACCGTGTTTGGTGGTGTCAACTCACCAGACCCAGTTCTCTAAGCAAATGTCTGCAATTTGATGAAAGACAAAGCAGGCATATTTGTCTGTATAGATAGAGAAGCAGAGCTAGCCATGCAGTTAAGTCCTTACAGACAACTCGATGGATCAATTCTCTAAATTAGAGTTTTTTTAGCTGCACATAATTTTTAGATGAAAAAAGAAGATAATTCAATATGCAAATGGTAGTAAAAACAAACACTTCTATGTTATATTAAAAGAATTCTTAAAGCAATGGACCTGGGAATCACCAGAGGAATTTTTCCAGACCATAAATATTCCAAAATCTGAAGTGGGGATGAACATTGTAGTTTGAAACAAACATCATCACCACCACCAACAACAAAACAAAACGAACAACTCTTCTGAGTGATTTTTATACATTTACCCCTAAACGGTTTGAGATCCACCACCCTAAATTTTTGCTATATCTCTATCACTTACATTGTTATGGAATGTTCTATCTTGAATCTCTGAAAGTCCTGGTATTTTAAAAGGAAGAACGAATTATGTAAATAACATGTACTGACTACAATAGAAAAAATATTCGCCTTACAAAATTTATTATAAAAATAAAAACAAACAAAATATGAGAGCATTGCTTCATAATAAAGCATAAAACAAGATTTGATTCTATTTAAATTAATCAGAAAAAGTGAATTAACTAGCTTTAAATAAGAATACATTTTGGTCTTCTGATCAGTTGAGAATTGATTATTTAAGGTTAAAAAAGGCAAACATATACTAATTTCCAATTATCTTATTAGTTTATAAGCTACGTATTCAGTGCATTTGTTTTAGAATTTTGCAACCAGAAAGACTATGGTGAAGGCACTGTTTTGTTTAGTGCACATTTTGGTAACTTCAAAAAAACCTAATATATGTATAAAAAGTAGGACTCAGAAACATTTAAAAAACCATTTCTCTATAGGAAAAAATTGAAAAATAGTAAACAATGTTTGATGTAGTTGAAGGCTAGACAATTTCTTTTCTCTGGTTTATGGGCCTATGCATTTTTTATTTTTAAATTAAATGAGATTATTATATATTGATTTTACGTTTGTTCCTCATAACTAACATTACTATTACGCCTGTTCACCACAGATATTTTGAGTCAAGTCATGATTATGATGGAGTAAAGAATTTTATGGGGACAGCTGCTTTTCATGACAAATGATTTATAGACATAAAAACAAGAGTAGAAAAAGAGAAACTAAAAAAGAGTCCCTTGACTATTACAAATAAAGGAAAAATGATGTGTTATGAAACAATGTACATACATTTTATTTTATACCAGAATTAATGTGCCACTATTTGATACTGAAATTAATGTTTATTTTATACTGGAATTGATGTGTGACAATAAGAAGTTGTCTTAACTTCTAAGCCTGTTCAAAGTATGATGTTCGTATGTTCACTCACATAACCTGACATGGAAAAATAGTGAAGACATTAACCCAGTGCTCCCTTCTCTGTTCAGATCTATCCTTGTCAAGTTCCTTTGATTTTCACAGAAATGTTTTGGAAATAACCTAACAGCCTCTTTCTAACTGAGGTTCCCTGTTGTCTATTCATCTGGATTGAAGAAAGACGCATTTCTTTTCTTGGGTTTTCTTCTATTGGCCATAACTTCTCATTTAGGAGAAGATTTTTGCCAGATTAAAGAATGACAATTGTTAAACTTCTGCCAGAATGCTTTCAGAACATAGACATTGGGTGGAGGTTGAATTAGTGATTCTTATTGCATTAAAGATGCCAACAGCTAGATGAGGCTTTGTTCAGGAAAAATTAAATAACTTTTATTTATATCTACATTCTCCAATATGTAATTATTTTCTCCAGCTAAAAATGCTCATCTAAAAATACTTTCAGGTCAGTCTGTTATTTCTATAGATTCAACTTCACGGGATTATTACCTTATAAGCCTGGCTGAATTTTATCTGGTGTTAGAAATCATTGAGAGTTTAGCTGCAGGGTATTGGAGATGATAAAATAATCATGGCAACAATAATTTTAGTTTGTTAGTATCTATTTCTGGCAAGTTTTCAGCTGTTCTATACTTATACAAATTACTCACTAATAGAAATCCCTGAAATATGTCCGTGATGAAGGCAAAAGTGTTTCTTGATTTTTTTCCAATCAACATTTTCTTTCAGAACCAGCATCCTATAAATGTACAGAAAATTCTGTTTAGATGAAACTGCCAATGGTGAACTCCATAACCAGCAGACAATCACAAAAACTCTTTGTGGACAGCACTCTTTGAAAAACCTATTTATTTAAATGCTAGAAATTTTGTGTTTTACCAAACTGCACTATATGCAACAGTATGACAGCCTTAAACTAATCATAATTGATAATATTAATAACAACAATGTGACAGTCAGGATAGGCTAGGTTATGCTGCAGTAAGACCCCCCCCCCCCCACCAAGTCTTAGTTACTCAAAACAACAAAATTTTGTTTGTTGCTCACAATACATGTCCACTATCATCAGTTGGGGGCTCTGCTCCAGGTTTTCTTAATCTGGAGCCAAGCTGATGGAATCTCCATTGTCTGAAGATTTGCTGATCACAATGGTAGGGAGAAGAAAGCCTCCAAAGCAATACACATTATTTTTGCTCACATTCCATTTAAGGCAGGAGAATAGGGTCTGGAGGCAGAAAACCTAAGGTGGATTCGTGCTGACTTCCTAGAACTAAATAGAAAGGAAAACCCCAACTTTCCACGCACGAGTAACAAGAGGAACAGAGGCTACTCCCTTTGCAAATCGCCCCCCACCATACGTTTGCAGAAAAGTGTAACCTTTGTAACTTCACTTCAGCCTCTGATTGGTTGCTTTCCACAACCAATCAGACTGATCGTGGGCCACCACTTCATTTGCATGGGGTGAAAACCGAGCAGCCAATGGGAGACCACTAGGGGGTATTTGGACCCCAGTAGATTCCGTAACCGGGCTCCTGAGCCCCTATGCTCGGCTGGCTCCCACCCTGAGGAGTGTACTTTTCATTTTCAATACATTTGTGCTTTTGTTGCTTCATTCTTTCCTTGCTTTGTTTGCATATTTTGCCCAATTCTTTGTTCAAAACACCAAGAACTTGGAGACCCTCCACCGGTAACACAAAATCACACGACTCTGCCCAATTTCAAGGGGCGAGGAAATGCAATCTCACTCTGGGCCTAATAGAAAATCTTGACTATTGGTGAACACAGTCAATATGAATATTCAAAAAACAATAACAAAAAAGTCCAAACATTATTTACTATTCTCTCACTAGGGGAATGAGAAAGGATATAGAGCAGAGCATATAGAGCAGAGGATATGAATGGAAAAATGAAAAAGTCTAAAAGTAAAAAGAGAATGTAATGGATAGAATAAGAAAGCACTTCCTGGCTGGGCGCAGTGGCTCACGCCTGTAATCCCAGCACTTTGGGAGGCTGAGGCAGGCAGATCACTTGAGGCGGGCGGATCAGGAACAGGAGGAGTTCGTGACCAGCCTGGCCAACATGGTGAAACCTCGTCTCTACTAAAAATAAAAAATTAGCTGTGCGGGCGGATCAGGAACAGGAGTTCGTGACCAGCCTGGCCAACATGGTGAAACCTCGTCTCTACTAAAAATAAAAAATTAGCTGGGTGTGGTGGTGGGTGCCTGTAATCCCAGTTACTCAGGAGGCTGAGGCAGGAGAATCACTTGAACCTAGGAGGCGGAGGTTGCCATGAGCCAAGATCGTGCCATTGCACTCCAGCCTGAATGAGAAGAGCTAAACTCCATCTCAAAAAAAAAAAAAAAAAAAAAAAAAAAAAGAAAGCACTTCCTTTATCTTTCTCCTTTAAACAGCAAAAGGACCTGTTCTCTGCCTCACACCTCTGTCTCTCTCTGTTTCTCTTTTCTCCTGTGAATCTTCATGATCCTCTACCTTGGGAAGGGTTCAGTGCTAATGATTTTCAGCTGAAGGTGTTGCAGCTTCAGGTATTTAGTCTTGTCCAGGTGCTAGCAATCTGCCCAGGTATTCTCAGATACACAGACGGCAGGAGAAAAACTATATCGCAAATCCATCAGCACTTTGGGAAGAGCATCCAAATGTGCATTTTAGAAGTATTTGTGAGTAATTCCATCTTTCCGTAGAAAGGAGAGTGTAGGAGCAGATTGTTTGGAGAAAAGGCATACAAATTTATTTAATGTATATACCCTGGAGCCTTAAGAATGAAGATCCAAAGATGTAGGAGGAATTGTCCATTTTAATGCTTAGGCTCAACAAGCTATGGACAGGGTTGTGTAAAAATATGATTGGACAAAAACGGTGTGATCCAATGCTAAAAGACTGAGTAGACAACCCAGCAAGGCTTGTCTGTCTAGATTCTTCTTGGCCTCTCTGAGCATGTGTTCCTTTCTTCTGGGCGCTTTTTGGAATGGGGGTCTTTCGGCCTTCAGTCAAACAAGATAGGTCAGATAATTTCTTTATGGCCAGTTTTTACACAGAAAGGCAGAAGGAAAATTAGAGTGATATATTTAGGTTTTATATCTGGCTTTGGGGAAGCCGGATTGACCCACCTTGGGGAAGAGAGATTCTAGTTTCTATGGCTAGCCTTGAGGAAGAATGGGACTGAGACAGGAGGGCAGGAGAAGATCAAAGAAAAACTTGCTTCTTTGGCTGCTTCTGAGTCCTTTATTTAGGGATATTGTTTTCTGAGTCCTGATAAGGGCCAATTCTATTGATTGAGGATCTCTAGAAAACATAACCGGGGTCCTCAGTTCAAGTTACTAGGCTTCTACTATATAGTAGGAGTTTAGAATCCCATTTCCTTGGGAATCATTCTCCTCCCTTAGTACAAATTATAAAAAAGATTAATAAAGAAAAGCATGACATCCTGGAAGTTTCTCAGTAACTATGGCACTGCATGAACTCTCACCTCCCTCTCTGTTTCCTTTTGTCTTCCTAGCTACACCATCTGTGCGTCCTTGGTAAAGAATCATAGAGGAAAACGGATGAAGGAGAGGGGAGATACTAGCTCTGATCCTTAGTTTAATGAGTGAGGACTCTGAATCTCAGGAAGATTACCTGTCTTGCCCACTTTGCTTAGAGTAACCAGGCCTCAAACTCAAGTCTTGCAGCAACAAGTTGGATGTCTTTTTCCACCACACTGATAGAACAGATGCCTAGGGACCTTGGTGTTCAGGTCATCCAAATAAATTTAAGCAAAAGGTGACTGTTGAGAAATCAAGGTGTGGATAATCTTCCCAAAGCAAATTGGCTTATTTTGTGATATCAGGTGGATGTGGGCGTTTCCAAGGACGAACACCCTACTTTGGGTCTCTTGATTTGGAAAAAAATCACAAAGTTGAAGTTACCTCCGAATTATCAAGCAAAATGAACTTGGTGTTGGGAGAGCTCAGTACTGGAAGGTCCTAATAGGGACTTTAAGGGAGAAATGGTGGCACCCAGAATACTCATTTTCTCAAATTGGGAAAACTAATTTTACATGTTTATTCTGATTAAAAAACCCTGCACTTTTGACACTTTCTACTGAAACTAGATTATTTTCTGAAACCATTGATGAAAAGAAAGGAAGAGATGATTGAAAAGTGAGTCTGAAACACTAGCAGTTAACTATTGGTCACTCTTTGAAAACAGTCTCAAATTAAATGGCACTTAGCTATAAACTTTCACTAACAATACTTGCAAATGTTGATTTTTCTTTAATGATGAAAGCCAAACCCTTTAAGAACATCTTTTTTTTCTCTTAATAATTTCTTTTTTGGCAGCTTTTTTATTCTTTGTGGGAAACAAAGGAGCCTCAGTGACAGTATCTTCCTTTCTGTAAAATGTGGGCAGACTAAAAGCCCTGGCAGCAAATGCCGTTGCCGTGAATACCCTACCCTTTTCTATCAAAATGTGAATATCAGAGTAGTCAATAGATGAATTCCAGACCAACCAAGGAGTCAGTTAATCCACAAGTCTTTATTGAGTGCTTTTTGTAACTTGGTGTTTCCTGAAATAAGTAAGCCATTGCCCAGAGATGGGCACCATGTTACCTAGAGTTAATATTGTGTTGTCAATGTTGGCGTTAATGGTGTTGTCATGACTGCTTTTGGCTTGTAAAATGTTTCCTGTAGGCAGTGTACATATAGACTTGTTGATGATGGTACTTGAATATCCTTGCCAAGGAGAGCAGAGGGCAGAACAAAGCCGTTCCTCTTTGGTATGCCTGGTGTTCCATCAGCCAGAGCCCCCCAGGAAAAATCCCGTGTACAATGGCAGGGCATCCTAGTTTCCTAGGAGGCAATAAATATGACAACTGTTGTTTTCCTGACAGGCACAGAAGCAATCCCTCTCTCAACACCAGTCAGTGATAGTGTTAAAATGGATACTCCACAGTGTTTTGAGCCTGGAAGCTGCATTAGGCAGCTGCTTGAGGTAATTAGGAACTGGAAGGCAACTTTCTAAAGGCATCCAACAAGAGAATGGAACATTCATAGGAGTGAATGGCTCTCAGGGATGACAGAAGAGTTGGCTGAAAGCAAGGCTAGGGTTCCCAAGGGAATTGCTGCTGGTGTGTAAAAATAGACACTTGTAGCTTATGTCTAACTGCCTATAGTGGGTTACAAGTTGTTGTATGATTTTAACATCCACACCAGACTCCAGCGCATTGACAAGAGTTAGAAGCACTGTGGCTAATGTCTAGGTCACATTCTGAGGAAGCATTTCCCCAACATGTTCTTTCCCTCAGCCCCTGCTAATTTAGCACCTGAGCTCTCTAAGTTATGCGTTTCTTCCGTATTTGGTTTTTAAATATGTGCCAACACTCTGGATTCTGAAAAGTGCCTGAAAGAGCATTGGATATTCTTTTGACTACTGTATTATTCCTTCCTGACAATCCTGATAAGATTATCTTGAATGCAGGGCAAAACAAAAGAAGTTATATTTTTCTTGTACAATCTGTAATTTAAAATGCTGGGGTGGTCTGTACATGGCTCAAGAATCATTTTTCACTGCCCTTCAGTTGACACTTTGCAGTCATTAGGATGGTAAGACATGGAGAGGATTTTTGTGAGAGCCCCTTCCCTTGGGGGTAAAGGTGGGGGTCTTCTCTCACAGTGAATGAAGCAGGAGCTGGGTTCAAGGCCTTTGCTGCTCAGACAGTCGACATGAGGCTTCCATGGGAAGTCTGTTAATATGGCTCTCTCCTGATCTGGAACACCCTTGCTGTTCAAGTCTCAGGCTCCCCTTGTGATGAGACTGTCAGCGGTAATAAATCCAGCTCTACTGTATGACATGAATAAATTCCCAGCAGAGACTCTAATTTCCCCAAGCCCCAAATCTGATGGGCACCACGTCTCTAGAGGGAAGGTGCTAGATGATTAATTCATCTCTAGATGAATTAATTGAGCTGCCTCAACCCAAGTACAGTTAAAGGTGATCCATCTCACACATATATTCAAACAAACCCACACTCCTAGAAAAAAATGACCAATTGTATATTACTGGGGGAAACACTTTCCTGGAAGGATACTTGGCCTCAAAAATCAGGGATTTCTGGGAAATGTGAGAAACATGTGCACCCTGAATTAACATTTATGTCAAGTGCTGGGCTATCAACCTCTGCAGGTGCTGTTCCATTTCATTCTCACAATAGCCCCTGGGAGGTAGGTGCTACTGACATTGGCCTCCAGAGCTGAGGACCCCCAGGGCTCTGTTGAAGCTGCCAGTGGCTTGCCTCAGGTTATTCAAATTGGTAGCTGAACCAGGTTTTGAACCAAGGTTCATCCTGATTTTGGTGCAGTCTGTTTTGACACTGCTCTGCACAGCCTCCTTTTATTTTTAGTATAGAAACAAGACAGAAGTTGGAGTGCCTGGATTCCCTCCTGCCTGGATAAAACAATTAGCCCATAATCATGGTCCATCTTCTCCCTCCCTTGCACCCAGATGGGAATCTCCTTGTGGAAGGGACTAATCTCATTTATCTTGTCTCTCTAACACCTAGCTCAGAGCCTGGTAGTTAAAACACACTCAGTAAGTAAATATTTGAGGAAATGAATGGGAGTTAAACATCTGAGCAGAATGCTTAGTAGGAAGAAAGAGGAAGAGGGAAGGGGTGAACATAATTCACCACCCTCCTGTGTAAATGGGAGTGACCAATTAAAACAGCCTGTGTGAGGTAGCTCAGTCTGTGGACAAATGACATGAGACTTGCTGTGAGGAACGGGCCACTCATGGTGGGAAAAGAATCACACTAATAACAGCTCTGGGACCTTGAGGGAAGGAGAGGCAAAGGGAGACATCCATAGATATCAATAGGTATGTGTTGTGGCTGCTGCTGTAAAAGTACTCTGTTAGGCTCCAGAGTAAGATTATAGAGGGCAGCCATCTTGTCATTATCAAAAGCAAGTGAAACTGGAGCTTAATGACATGAGTGTTCAAAGGGCAGTGGGAGAGGGAACAATGTCATTAGAACAGGTAAGAAGGGGGCCTGTGAAAGGGGTGCTTTTAAAAGCTGATGGTGTAGTGAGACTAATAGATTTAATGGGCATGGTAAATAGGGTGAGACAAGGCCTATTGTGCAGTGCTCAGCCAACAGTGTCTCACAAAGAATGATGGATTAAGAAGAGCAGGGGAAAGAATGAAATTGGAGACCCAGGAAAACAAAGAGGATATGAGAAGCAGTGGTAAGGAAGAAGTGCAGCTGAAATTGCACGGAGAGTTCTTTAGTCAAGCCTATGAAGAAAGGGGTTGACTAACCAGTGCAAGAATAATTCATGATGACAATAATCACTGATGAGTTGGGGGTGGAATGTGTCCTTAGAATATAGCATATCACAAACTAACAGGACTGGAGAACAGTTTGTCTATCCCTGCTGCAGGGCTGTGTTTAAGTATTGCCCCTTCCATTTTACATGTATGCAGCATATCTATCTATCTATCTATCATCTATCTATCTATCTATCTATCATCTATCTATCTATCTATCTATCTATCTATCTATCTATCTATCTCATCATCTATTTCCACCTGTCTCTATGTATGTATATGTATATATATGCATAGATATATGTATATATGTATATATGTATGTGTAGGGGTGTGTGTGTGTGTGTGTGTGTGTATCTGCATTTTACATTTATAGGTTTGATAAGAAAAAAACACAAAAAGTCTCTAGGGAAGGTTTTTATAATGTCTTTCCATGGCATGTTTTTATTCTTTTATTCCCACAAACTGTACGGTAGGGAATTTTGTTCCCAGATTTAATCCTGTAGCCTATCAGTAGTGGAAGAAAACATCTGCTCATGACAATCATCCAGCCACCCTGATGAATGGAGGCTGTTACTGTCAGTCTCTGCTTTTCTCTGATTTTTATTGAGCAGCTCTATGAAGCTCCTGTTCTTCGCTCTCAATGGATGTGTCCACTCCGGCAAGTTTCTCTTTCTGATGCTCAACACAATCAAAGAGACACACCTAGTGGCTCATGGCCAGCTCATCTATCTTTACTCCAATCTTTCCAGATGTGGCCAGTACTATGAAAGCTTGATGGAAGCCAGTTGGGGATGATGCTTTATGTTTTTATATAGAGTGAGAGAAGGCACATTTCAGCGAAGACATTGCTTTTCAGAGGATGCATCAATTCTGGAGCAGTTTTTCTAGGATAGCAACAACGTGTAAAGTTCTACTGCACCATTTTGGGGACATTTCTAGGCAGATTTAGAATGGGCAAATTGGTGGGGGCTACTAGCTAGACAAGGTTGGTGGAGTGAGTATGGGAAGGAACAGCACATATCTGGAAGACAGGATCAGAGAATCTCTCCCAGTTCTGCAGTTCCTCCACTTTCACTATACTGCTTTTTTCTCCTCCTCCCTTCCATCATATGCCTTTGGTAGGAATCATAGAATCAAGAATTTTGGACTATCTGTGTTATCTTGGATTCCCTAGACTTAACCAAGACACAGATTATCAGCTTCAGATAACAGAAGACCCAACCCAAAATGGCTTAAGCAATGAGTAAATTAGTTTACTACCAAGAAGTCTAGAGGGCTTCTTGTTAGGACATATTCAGGGTTACTATTACCTTCAGTGGCTCATGAAGAAGTCATACTCTTACCATCCTTTTGCTCAGCATATTGATTTATTCTTTATTTTTATTTTTATTTTTTTTGACCAGGCTTTGCTCTGTTTCCCGGGCTAGAATGTAGTGGCCTGACCTGATCACGTAGCTTTGACCTTCTGGGTTCAGGTGATCCTCCTACCTCAGCCTCCAAGGTAGCTGGGACTACAGGCACACACCACCATGCCTGATTAATTTTTTGTAGTTTCCATAGAGACGAGGTTTTGCCACATTGCCCAGGCTGGTCTTGAACTCCTGGACTCAAACCATGTACCTGCCTCAGCTTCTCCAAGTGTTGGGATTACAGGTGTGAGCCACTGCGCCCTGCTGATTTATCTTCTTACAGTGGTTATCTTTATGGTCTCAAGCTAGCCACTCGAGATAATTCCAAGTTCCACGTTTCTCCTTGAATGTTTATTTTTGAGAGGGAAATATACTTTTCCAAAGTCCTCCATTGGCTTCCTATCTAGCTTCTTATCACAAGTCCATTGTTTAATCAGTCACTGGCCAGGAGAAAGGGAATACCAGCACAAGCTTAGATCAGTCATGATTTACTACCTAGGGCTCGTGGGGGGTTCCTCATCTCTTTGGGGCCTGTGGCTGTGGATACCCGGAATAAAATTTGGTATCTGTAAGTAGGGAAAAATAAAAGGAGACGGTGCAGAGTGTAGGGGTTTGGTAAATCCTGTTGAGTAGGCAAGAATATGTCTTTTGCAGAAAATTTGGTTCAATAACCAGCCAGTTCACATATGTGATTAGGCTTATGCTTTTGGTGAGTGATGTGATGTTTCGGGGTCAATGTAAGCCACTATTCTGGGTTATTTAATTTAGAAGGTTGAGGCCAAGGTTCACTTAGCATTCATTTCATCTTTTATATGTTTGTGTGTATATGTGTGTGTGTTTATAGTTGCTGACTAAACCAAGCCCTGATTAGTTATCTTTTAAGCACTTGATAGTCTCAAAATACATAGGTAAAAGAAGTTAAATGGTAGTTGTGATTCTCCTAATTAATGAAAAGCTAGTACTAATATCTTTATTCTTAATGATGGAAATGTAGCTATATGACTTAAAAAGTTGTCACTTTATTAGTAAAGTCTTAGAGATTATAAAAACAACAATCTATCAAATATAGTAATAGCTACTATTTAATGATTACCTTCTATGGGCCAGGAACTACATGAAACATTTTACATGTACTATCTCAGTTAGTTTTCTCCTGAATTTTGCAAGATAGATAGCATGTTTTTCATATTATTGATGAAGTAACTGAAGTCCCAAGAAGCTAAGTTGCCCAGAATGTAAATCCAAGAAAGAAGAGTCTATTAATCCATTTTCACACTGGTATAAAGAACTACCAGAGACTGGGTAATTTATATAGGAAAGCGGTTTAATTGACTTACAGTTCCACATGGCTGGGGAGGCCTCAGGAAACGTACAATATGGTAGATGGCAAAGGGGAAGCAAGGCATGTCTTACACGGTGGCAGGAGAACACAAAGGGGGAGGTGTTGCACCCATTTAAATGATCAGATATCATGAGAACTTACTATCATGAGAACAGCAAGGGGAAAATCCACCTGCATGATCCAATCACCTCTCACCAGACACCTCCTCCAATTTCCATGAGATTTGGGTGGGGACACAAATCCAAACCATTTCAAAAAGGTAATATGGCTTAAGGGTTAAGAGGTATTACACAGATATAGAAGCAAATCCTGGCTCCCACTTACTGTGACCTTGGCCAAGTTACTAAACTCTCTGTCTCAGTTTTCTCCTCTATAAAATGACTTAACTCAATAATTGTTAACTATTAATGATTACGGCTAAGTGACAGAGCCAGGATTTGAATGCAGGGCTTGCCAGCTGCAGATCCTGCATCCTTTCCCTATGCCATGCTACCTCCAGGGCCCAGCATTGCAAACAGTAAGCTAAATTGCTATGTTAAGCTTTGTGTCATTGAATGACAGAAAGGCACACTTTTCCAAGAAACATTTTGGTTTAACAGTAAGAAGAAACATGGAAACATTCCACACCCAGAAACCAGAAACTCTTTCGTTATTTTTGTTGCTTTTCATCCCTCCACTTATACTATTGTGAGAAATTACACAACCCAGAGACAATTAGTTATTGTTAAATAAAAATGAATCACTCATACATTGCTGAGGAAGGACTAATCTTTGAGCTGATTGAGACTCATGAGGACAGGGTTATCACAATTCCTAGGCATCGTATTTTAGCTCTACAATTCATTGCCCTGTTACTGCTAAATCTTTCTTCAAGATCTGACTATGAAAGTAGATATTTCTTTTTTTTTTGTCAATAAATACTATTTTAGTATAGGATTCAAGTTTTACTCTTATTTCATTTTGAACATTTCTTCCTGAGAAGCAACCAGTGAAGATTATACACATGATTACCTGGTACTGTTGTCCCTCCAGAGCAGGATCACTGAGAGCTGACGGTGTTATTGTGTCTAACTCCCAGGCCACCGAGGGGAGTTCTGGGGGCGCAGGCTGCTGCTACATGATTTATTCCCAAATCTCATTCCTGGCTTGGTGTCCAATTCCTGCACCCATTTTTCCCCTTGGAAAGTAGGAGATGTCTCTATCATATGGGGAACAAATGCAGATGAAAGGAAACTTTTATGGAGCCCTTGTCTGACACTGTGTGCCTGGTCTGGGAAAGAGTGTATCTCTTCATTCTCGGTGCCACATAATTTCCATCTTTCTCACCCTCGTTTAACCTCTCTGAGTTCCCTAGATAACATCTCTTATACAACATCCCATTGCCACCTCCATGTATGCCCTTCTTCATCTTCTTTTCTTAGTTGTCTACTTTACTCTGCCCACATTTGCAGCCCCCACATCTATGACATCTTATTACAAGGCCCCGTTGTACTTCTCTGGGGTAAGTAGCCATGTTCTTCCTCACTGCTCTGCTCATAGGCCTCTATTTGATTCTGCTCAAGTTTGCCTGTGACATTCCTGGGATCCATCTAAGGGTCTCATGCATACTTGCCTTTCAACTGGGATATAACCCTTAAGGTGAGGTTCAGTTACACCACTGGGCATCATGTTCCAATTGTCTTTTTATTCCAGTGTCTACCACGTAGTCGTAGTAGGTGTTCAACTCATATTTTATAATTCAGATTCTCCTGCTTTCTTCCTCCTTTCTTATTGAAATGAAAGTGGACCATAAACATGCCCTAAGTAATGAAATATACTCAAATGTGGAAAAGGATTCAGATTCCATCAAAGGAAAAAAGGGCCTCATAATTCATTGTAATTTACCACAATACCCTTCTCTGAACTCCATAATTATTTATGGCTTCGCTAGCTTCACTGGTGCTTTGGTTATGCTAGGGTTGTAATTATTTAGCCTTTTGTGTAACTGTCTTGGCTTTCTTGTCAGATGGTCAACCACTGGAGGGAGGTCTCCCACAGAGTGTCCAACTCAGTTTCCAGCACATTCTGTGTGGTGAATGGTTGTGCTGATGATGAGCTGAGGGGATACCAGAAAAGGAAGGTGAGTTGAAACTTGGTGGGAAATAGAACCCCTGTGTGAGGCCCATTGAACCCGTCTAGGCCACCCCTGTGTTCTCAATGGGCATCTGCCTTCCGGTAGGAGCTCATTCCCTCATGGGTTGGGGGTGCGTATCATGGATCTTTGAACTAAATTACCTGTTCACTAACTCATCCCATACCATGAGTAGTGGTAGGAGTGGTGCTGCTTAGATCCCCAGGTCACTGTGGGGCTGGCCTCAGTTCTCAGTTCCCACTGACTTCAAAGTGAATTCCCTCTAATCAGGTATGGAGAGAAACACCCACTTGTGCAGCAGGGCCTCCAGGTGGCCGATTTGGCTTCTGATTACATTATTTAAACACTGTTTCACTGCCCATGATTTGAGTTTGCCAGTGTAAAGTAATTCTGCAGTAACGGTCTTTACCACATCAGCCTTTTTATGTTTAAATTTGATGTTAAATTTTTAAAATCTCAGGAGAAGAAAAAAGAAGAGAGCCTAACACATTTTAAGAAACCACAAAAACACCTTGTGAAAAGTCAACTTGTAAAATCCCAGCTGTTAAAGTGGTAAATTTAGCTCTTTGTACCTGCAGTAGGTATGGATGCATGGGCATGTGTGGGTACACACACATGTTTTGGACTTATTTCTGTAGGGAAAAAAATGTCCAAGGACAATAGATCAGGGTCTGTATATATCACTTTTTCTTTTTGTGACCATCCCATGGCAATTGGATATTCTGGGAAAGCTATTTCACTTTTTTTTCAAGTCTTATTCTCTCATATCTAAAATATGAGGATGTGACTATATGCTTCCTAAGGCTCTCTCTAGCTCTCTCTTTATAATTAATTATCAGTAATGTAGAAAAATTATGAAAAGCTTATTTTCAGAAGCTGTTGCCTGGACCAAAAATAAGGAATGATGACCAGTAGCTAAATTTTGACCTGATGGAGTAACAAAGGAGTGGATGCCAACTTATTGTTATGGACTGAATGTTTGTGTCCCCAAAATTCATATGTTAGTACCTAATTCTTAATGTGATGTTATTAGAATGTAGTGCCTTTGAGGGAGAGTATTGGGTCATGAGGACTCCACCCTCATAAATGGGATTAGTGCTCTTATAAATGAGACCCCAGAGAGCTCTCTTATCCCTTCCACAAATGAGGACACAGCAAGAAGATGGCTGTCTACAAACCAGGAAGCAGGCCCTTACTAGACACCAATTCTGCCACTGCCTTGATCGTGGGCTTCCCAGCCTCCAGAACTGTGAGAAATAAATGTTGGTTATTTATAAGCCAACCGAGGCTGTGGCATTCTGTTACAGCAGCCTGAATGGACTAAGAAACTTAGTGACAGTGCTGTGTCATCTCTCATTCTGCCTCTGCAAATTGCTCCACAAATTTACTTATTGTCCTCCCTCTTCCATTCTGAATTTCTGTCTCTCCATTTCTTATTTATTCACTCATCCATTTGCAAATATTTTCAGCCATAAGCTGCAGAAGAGACTTCCCTCTGCCCACTCTCAGTTTCCTTTCATGAAGAATGATGGATTTGGTCTAGGTGGAGTCTCAGGTTTCTGGCAGCACTAACGTTCTTTAACTCCATGGAGATCTTCCCTCCATAAGCCTGTCAGGATGAAGAGCCGATCCAATCCTTCACCCTCTGTGCATTTGTTCTGCCTACAGGTGCACTGTTTTTCCTGGTATGCTTTCTCAGATGGCAGCAGAGCAAAGAATGAGGTAACTGCTGAGGATTGGCTGCCAAAACCTTCTGTGGGAAAACAGAGTTTTCCAGAATTGATATTTCTAGGAATGATTAAAGAAAAAAAAATAGATGCAGCTCAACTTGGCAAGGTTAACGGAATAGGCAGCAGGCTCTTGGGCTCAGCTGCCAGTGTGACCTCAAATAAACCAGCTTTGCCTGACAGGACACCTGGCAGGAATGCAGGCTGCAGAGTGGCCCACAGGCTGCAGGGATGACATGGAGGCAATGGAGAGCTGAAGAACTGTTGGTAGAAGATGCAACGGATGTCTATAGTGGACTCCAAGTCAGTACTAGCCAGAGATGACCACTAATGACATCAGAGATGAGGAAATCTGTCAGGACAGCTCTGAGCACTGGGAGAGTATGGTAAATTGTTGACTCTTAGCTCTGGCTTCTTTCAAATCTCATTTTAAGTGTCTTCAAGAAGAGTTCCTCTTCCTCTTGGTTTCCCTGGAGATTGATGTGCAATGGACTGAGCCACCTATCTGGGGAATTCTTCATCTTTTAGTGTCTTGTTAATATTTTCTTTGGTATCACGTACTTTCAGACTTTTAGCTGTGACATCTTAGTTGTAGTTTATACAAATGGATCAGATGGAGAATAGGAATGCAAGGAACCTGGTCCTTTTTTAACTCTAGTTGACCTCTGTTTGCTAAGCAAGTTCTCATCTAATGAGAACTCATTCAAAGGCCTGAGAACTAGAGAGATATTATTAGAGCTTGAAAGAACATGAAGGATAACCTAACTTGGACCATCTCTTCATGGATGAGGGCAACACCCTGTGTCTGCTCAAGAGAGCCAGAACCAGAAGCCACAGCTTCCGAACTCCGGGTCAGTTTTACCCCACCATCTTTATCCTTTCAACAACAACAAAAAATAGCAAACATGCTATTTGTGAGTGTGTAGAATAATTGGATGGCTTTTTGGAGATGTGAGGAAAGAGGCAGGCTGAGTGAAGCAGGATGTATGTCATAGAAGAGTTCCCCAAAGTGAAGTTAGAACTGGGTTTAGAAGAAGCTGAATTTTAAAAACCCTAGAAGAAAACCTAGGCAATACCATTCAGGACATAGGCATGGGCAAGGACTTCGTGTCTAAAACACCAAAAGCAATGGCAACAAAAGCCAAAATTGACAAATGGGATCTAATTAAACTAAAGAGCTTCTGCACAGCAAAAGAAACTACCATCAGAGTGAACAGGCAACCTACAAAATGGGAGAAAATTTTCGCAACCTACTCATCTGACAAAGGGCTAATATCCAGAATCTACAATGAACTCAAACAAATTTACAAGAAAAAAACAAACAACCCCATCAAAAAGTGGGCAAAGGACATGAACAGACACTTCTCAAAAGAAGACATTTATGCAGCCAAAAAACACATGAAAAAATGCTCATCATCACTGGCCATCAGAGAAATGCAAATCAAAACCACAATGAGATACCATCACACCAGTTAGAATGGCCATCATGAAAAAGTCAGGAAACAACAGGTGCTGGAGAGGATGTGGAGAAATAGGAACACTTTTACACTGTTGGTGGGACTGTAAACTAGTTCAACCATTGTGGAAGTCAGTGTGGCGAGTCCTCAGGGATCTAGAACTAGAAATACCGTTTGGCCCAGCCATCCCATTACTGGGTATATACCCAAAGGACTATAAATCATGCTGCTATAAAGACACATGCACACGTATGTTTATTGCGGCACGATTCACAATAGCAAAGACCTGGAACCAACCCAAATGTCCAACAACAATAGACTGGATTAAGAATATGTGGCACATATACACCATGGAATACTATGCAGCCATAAAAAATGATGAGTTCATGTCCTTTGTAGGGACATGGATGAAACTGGAAACCATCATTCTCAGTAAACTATCACAAGGACAAAAACCCAAACACTGCACGTTCTCACTCTTAGGTGGGAATTGAACAATGAGGACACATGGACACAGGAAGGGGAACATCACACTCCCGGGACTGTTGTGGGGTGGGGGGAGGGGGGAGGGACAGCATTAGGAGATATACCTAATGCTAAACGACGAGTTAATGGGTGCAGCACACCAACATGGCACATGGATACATATGTAACAAACCTGCACATTGTGCACATGTACCCTAAAACTTAAAGTATAATAATAAAAAAAAACTGCTTTGGGGTACATATAATCAGCACTATAAGAGGCCTTACCAACCTTCCTTTTACAATTGGGGAAACTAATGGTCAAACAGATGAGGTGAGTACTCTCTGGAGAGGTAGCTTCATATATACAATATTTTAAATTCTTTCCCTATTTTTATGACTTGGCTTTTGAACCACACTTTCCCTTTCCCTGTATTGACTGAGACTTGACAATCCTTTTATTTATTTACTTATTTATTTATGTTGGAAGGGGACTCCTATCACCTTTGCTTATTTATCATTTACTGAATTTCTTCTACTTCTTTTTCTGCTTTTCTTGTCCCTTTTTAAAAGATGCAAACCCAACTATTGCACCTTAGTCCAGATCCCACGGATCCTTCGTAGAGAAAGCAAATGAAGTCCTTGCCTGTCTGTTGGACCCACATGGCTTGCAGCAAGAGCATTTTGGTGCTCTGCCATGCACACATTCCTGTCCCATTGGCCACCCTTTCCAGCCTTCCTAGGCAAAGTGTATTTTCAGGCCTTCTATCACTGCAATTTTTATTCCCCAGGTGTACTTGCCTGAACTATTTTTTCATGCCAAACTTCAGTGGATTTCCTCCCCTTGTTTTCAAGGCCCTTTGTCCTCCAGCTGTTGGAGACAAACACTATTGTGATCCCAATAGCAGGACTGATTTAACCGATAATTCACAAAACAATCTGGAGCCGTCATCACCTTTCACTCATGACTTCTCTGTTCAACATTTTCTCCTCAGAGGCCGTAGATTTGCCTAAAGTTTTCTTGTCCCAAAGTCTGTCAATATCTGGCTCCCAAGCCAGCACTGTGTGTATAATTATCTAAAGGCATTTCTGGGCCTTCACATTGTTTACCACTCTCTGCTTTCACTTAAATATTGCTTCTCTTCTTAGACGTTCCCCTTGCCTCTCCTACTGGGTTGACGATGTGTGCCCCAGTTCGTTAGTATTTAAGATGCAAAAAGCTAACATGGTTTTAAGAGCAACAGAGAAGTCTACTCTACAGATCTACCTGCAATATTGTTTGGGTGGGGGAACCTAACTGATGCAAGGAGGAATTACTCTAAATTTCAATGGCTTTTGATGAGTATAGGTGGAGATTAAAATAACCCAGGCAGCTCCTTTCTCAGCACAGCTTCCTTGGGTTTAGGCACACCAGTCCTGTGAAATCCTCCGTACCTCTTCCACCTACCCACAGCCAAACCTGCAGAACCCTTTGCATTTCTCCCACCTATGCCAGCTCTGTGGGATCATCCTCTGCCCCTTTCCCATCCCTGGCTCCACTCAGCCGCCTGGGTATGTAGATGGCCTGAAGTGCCTATGTGGAGCAATGTGCATTTTTGTTTATTTATTTTAATTTATGAATTGCTTTTAAGTATGAATTTCTCTCTCTCTGTTCCAAACTACAAAAGAACCTAGATCAGATAAAGTAGTGTCAGTTATCACCATTTTGCTCCATACAGAGGTATTATGAAGTCTCTAAATCCTTCCATTTCTTTTCTTTTTTTGAAGTTAGATAACAGAGGACAAAGCACATCAGTAACATTTCTGTTCCATGGAAGTCACTCTTATCTATTCCGAGTTATCCTTGAAACACAAATTATATTCTCAATAAGGTTCTCTGTTTACCAAAGGACTTATCTCAATGACTCTGCTTACAGGTCCTTCGTTTTTTTCCATAGTTAAGGATTTCATCCTGGGCTGAGTCATCAGGGTATCTTATTGGAGAGGTTCTCCCTAGTTTGCCCAGGGCCATTGGTCCAATGAAAATGCTTTTCTAAAATTTATTGTCAAGAGAAGCTATGAAACACATGAGCTCTGTCTACAAATTAATACTTATAGTTATATTAAACTCACAGATATTAATATCAAAGTGCTATCACATTTGTCTTCCCAAGTATACTGTTCTTCCCATGAACAGAAAAACTCATTTCTTTTCATTTTTTTACTTATGACATGATTTTCAAGACCCATTGCTAACCTGGTTTCTCTTCACTATGACACAATGTATGTTGTCTACATCCTCTCCAAGCACCCCCATAATTCATATTTAGTTTTACTTTTCCTCAAAAAGGAAAGCCATTCGGTAACAATATTATTTTAACTTCCACAAGAAATCAAATATTTCTCAACATTTTCATTTATTGTTGCCTGGTGAGAACTCTTCTAAGATGCATTTTTAAAAATTCCTAGAAGATAAATTGGGCCCAAATGTCCATCTGATCTGATCTTGATAGAACTTGAAATTCTTGCATAAGAAGAGAGGAAGCTAGAAGATAGAAGAGGATGAGAGAAATTTTGAGACCATTGACTTCCTATCTGCCTGGTGCTAGTACATTAGCCCTTATCAAAGTTAGAAGAGCTGGTACAACACAGCCGTTGTAGGTATTGGATCAATACCTGGCAAGCAGCCTGAAGGTCAGATAAAGTACTTAGGCAGGCAGTTTGCCAGGCTAAAGAGATGTCAAGAAAATCAATTAGACTCTAAAGAAAGAGTAGCAAGCTAACGAAAAAATCCCATCTTGAAAGGCTCGCTGTATTTCAAAGGTAGTTTATAGGCATTCACAATATCTTTATCTTGTTCGTAAAAGTACATTTGCTAAGCAATTAAAACTATCCTTGGGTCACCTGAGGTCAACTCACAAAAGACTGTAAACACCTGCAGGATCCTAGATTAGAAATCACTACAAAGGATGGAGATTTAATCAAGTTCTTTTCAGGGTATAGGATTACATAACTTTCGATTAATTTGTTCTTTTTCTATATTGATTACTTTATGTGCATTCGGAATGCCAAAGATGCCCTTGTGTTTTGAGTGGTGAGAGACACCATGGACTTTGAGTACTACAATGATGCCAGGTAGTTTACTTAGTAAGTTTCAGCCATCTCAAATCAAAAAATAGAAGGGGACAAACAGGACTGATTGCTTTGATAAATTTTTTTCATCAGCAAGCAAAAGAAAGAAGCATAATGTTTACTGTGTGAAAGGCAGAAGTATTCTTGCTATTTGTTTACCAGCGAAATCTTTTTGTTATTTATATAGTCCCTTCCCTGTCCCAGGGACCTTGTGGGCATATTTTGGTATAAATAACGTGATGACACTCTATTTATCCCAGGTCTTATGATTTTCTTGGTATTGTTACATAAGACTGACAGATAATTTGTAGTACATATTTCTTGACTTCAGGGAAATTTTGTTCAGTCTGGTGGGAGAAATAATGTTTAGAACATTTCAATGCTCTGCCAATATAAATTTATTCATAAAGGATAATTATCAAGGGCAAATGTATTGAGCCAAGTACTGTGCTAAATGCTGGGTGGAGTTACTGCAGTGAACCGAGCAGATGGATCTCTGCTGTCATGGAGCTTACAGTCTAGTGAGAGACACAGGCAAGAATCAAGCAATCTAAAACAAGCAAAGAAACAACTAAACATTGTGATGTGTGCCCCAGGGGAAAAAAAATAAAATGTGGAAGATTTCAGCTTATTGTAAAAATTATAAAGATGGGGGCAGCAGTGAGCATTTTGAGGAAAGAAGACAGCCAGCACAAAGGGTCTCAGGATGTGGGGAAGTCAGGAGGTGGATCACACAGGCTCTGGTAGGCCATACAACTCATCACCACACAAGACCACAAAGTTTCCTTT
Organism: Symphalangus syndactylus; assembly: GCF_028878055.3. NCBI lineage: Eukaryota > Metazoa > Chordata > Mammalia > Primates > Hylobatidae > Symphalangus > Symphalangus syndactylus. The sequence goes on along the minus strand of NC_072444.2, from coordinate 72,132,775 downwards.
CTTTTTAAAAATCTTTATATGTCTTATCCGTGGTTGATAAAGAACCACAGATGACTAATTACAAGAATAATAAACAGCAATATTTGTTATTTTGGATTTTGAAGAACTGAAGATTTATGTATCTGAAGGGTCTTTCTGGGTCCCTGTCTCTATAGGTCTTTAACTCCAGTAGGTGAACTTAACTGACCTAGACCCGGGTGTGATGCAGACACAAGGCCGAAGAGCTACCCTTACTCGCCCTGCTCGGCACTGAGTCAGTCCTGCTGTTCACTCAGGGAAGACATGGGGGATCTCAAATTTCTAGGGCTTAGTCCCTCCACCAGACACCCCGATGTTTTAGCCACAGGTCCCAATACCAATTGCTTGCCCATTTGGTTGCCTACCAATAGTTCCCTGCCTGATTCTCCACCTGTTCACACCTTGAGTCCCAACTCACACCTTGGACTTCTTTGACTTTGATTAATTGGACGCAAATCTAGTCTATCCTTTTGCCTTGGAACAATTACCCTGCCTGGGTTCTGCGTTGCATCCTGACACACCTATAGAATCTTGCATTGGTGGCATCTTCTAGAGTCTAGATGCTTTACTCCAAGTTGCAACAGTCTCAGTTGCTAAATCTTTTTCTTGCAAGACTAATAAGATCAGTGAAAATCACTTAAAAACCCTTTTTTTGGAGGGGGGGAGGAAGGTATAAGTTTAATCTATTTACTTGTCCTGATCAGGTAGTTTATGATTGACTTTGATAATATTAACATGGTCATTAAAAGCATGAGCTTTGTAGCTAGATGGCTGGGCTCACTGCTTACTTGCTATGTGTAAATCTGAGTGTTATGTAATCACTCTGGGCCTCTGTTTCCTTCTCTGTAGAAGGGGAGAAAAATAGGACCTACCTCATGGAGTTGTTGTGAGGATTAAATAAATGAATACATGTGAAACACCTGGAATGTTGCCTGGCTCTTTGTAAACTCTTCTTAAATGCTTATGAGTAAGTGATGGAATTAGGATTTAAACTCAGACTAAGTCTAGAGCCTGTGTTTTGTTACATATTTCTCCCCAGCCTCTTAAGACAGGGATCTTTAAATGGTCTACAAACTACCATCATTGGGCCAAATCCAATCAAGGAGTTAAGAACAGTTTTTACATTTTTAAAGGGTTGTAAAAACCAGTCTACAAACCACCAAAGAAATAAAGACAAACATGTGACAGCGACCTTGTGTGACTCACAAAGCCTAAACTATTTATTGAATCTTTACAGAAAATTTGCTGATAATTGGCTTACATGTGTGACTTCGGGCAATATATGTAAACTCCAAGGCTCTATTTTCTCATCTGCAAAAGGGAGATTATAATATCCATGCTATAAGGTTGTATAAGGCTTAAACAAAATCTCATACGGCAAAGTACTGAACATAATGTTCTGCCCCTAGTAGGTGCTTGCTAAATGTTAGATTCCTTCTCTTCTTTCCCTTGTGAAGTTATGTTGGCTTCTCTTAACATACATTTAAACTATTTTTAATATTGTAAAAGTGTCCTCATATCACTCTAGATAAGCAGCTTGCTGAAGGGCTTCTGAATGATTTACCAAAGAGGACTGGAAATGTGGAAGGGGCTGGTGACATGAAGCAGCTGTAGTTTGGCTACTTTGGAGGCCCAGGAAGGTCAATTCTGTAAATGAGCTGTGAAGGGAAGGTGACCCTACTGGGAAATGGTGAAAACAAAAACAATGTGTTATCTGCCATCTAAGTCCAGTGAGCATTTGGGTGAATTTAGTACAATATGTGAAACAGCTTAGCTTCCCCACTCTTAATTGCCACAGTAAGATATGAGTTAGGCAAACTAAAGACGTCAAAGAGAGAAAGGCCATTGTGGGGATGATTCCTCAGAATGCCCTGGAAAGAAAGGGTGATTGCATGACTAGGGCAGGACATTTAGAGCCAGAAGAATAATATTTGGGGACTGGTGCCTTGCTTTCCCAAAGCTTACAGGCCAGGGAATGTCCTTCAGGTGTGGGGTAGTCTCTGAGCAGAAGTGGAACATTACTTATGATCAGAGGAAGTAAATAAGGAGCTACAGCCAGAAAAAAGACTAAGGGCAACATATAGGGAGGCATGAAAATGTCTTGAGTTCTGAAATCCCCGTCAATCTTGAAATAGACATTTATGTTCATACTGTTTGGAATGTAGAGCCTTGCTTAAAATTTTTCTCTCCCACATATGACATTATGTACTCTCAAAATTAGCTAACATTTCAAGCCTTTAGGGGCTTTAAAAACCTTTATTGAAGAATAATACATGTATAGAAAAGTAAGTCAATTAATTTTCACAAAAGTGCATGCATTTGATTAACCAACATCCTAATTAATAATGCATCTTAGATTAACTAGCATCTTAGAAGCTCTCTTTGTAACTCCTTCCTGTTTCTACTCCTCTTTAAGGGTAACAATTTTCCAGACTTCCCAAAGAAAAAATAATTTTGCCTCTTTTTGTTCTTTACATAAATAGATTAACACGATATGTACTCTTTTGTATGTAGCTTCTTTCACTCATCAGCAGGTTTGTGAGATCCATCCCTGTTGTTACATATAGTTATAGTTATTCATTGCCATTGCAATAAAGTATTCCACTGTGTGATTACAGCATAATTTAGTCATTCTACTGTAGTTGGACATTTGGATAGTATCCACTTTTGGACATTACAAATGACACTACTATAAACATTCTGGTGCATCTCTTTGGGTGAACATATGTAGGCATTTCTGTTGCTGGGTTATAGGGCATGCATAAGTTAAGCTTTAGTAAATATTGTTTTTTCTAATGTGGTTATACCAAATTAATTTCATATTGGTATATTTTGAGGAGGGTAAAGTGTGTTTCTAGGACTCTATTAGAATAGAATATTATCTATCAAGGCAATTCTAGGGGCCAGATATGCTTATGCTACTAGTAATGGGATCAGCCTTGGAGCCAAAGGAAATCAGAGAAACAGGCAGATGGAGAACCAATGCCCTGTCAGGTATAGAATTGGGATGAACTATTGCTGTTGGTGCACTTTCACTCAGAGGACCTTTCAGAGTGACCTATTAGTATTGCAGGAACTAGCTTAAACATTGTGTTTGTTGGATGAATGACAGTAACAGGAATTGAACATAAAATTTCAGACATCATTTATTAATTCTATGTACTCCATTGATTTCCTGGATTGTTTCCTTTTCCTATTTAAATACATATTAAATATTAGCTACCTGCTTTTGACAGGAAACTATGATCACTGAACCATCTAAACAGATACTCAAGCTACTGCTAAAATTCTCGAGTGTTTTGCACTGTTATTAACTGTAGAATATTCTCCGCAAAAGTGAAAAAAAAAAGTCCATGAGATGGGAAAATATGATGCATTTAAAAAAACTGGAACAAATATTGGCCCTTAAAATTATGGATGGATTATTATATTTTTGAAGCCTGGAAACATAACCAGCAAGTCATCAGATAGTTGACTTCCTGAATTCAGAGTATCAGGAAGTTACCAGAATAGTTTGGGATGAGCTTGTATCAAGTCAGTTTGATGTCGTTATTTGACTGAATGCCACATAAAGAGGAAGCAGTAGACGCTATCTGGACTTCTGAAATTTTAGATTTCTTCCCATATGACATTTGTGTTAGTAAATCAGAAACATGGGGGAATGTTTGAAAAGCAGCGTGTTCTGATACACGGACTTTGGAGTCATATAGACCTGCACTGGAAATCCAGTTCTGTTACTTATTAGCTGGAGGTATGTGACCTCAGATAAGTTGCCTACCTTATTAAATTGCTGTTTCCTCATCTAGAAAGTTGGAATAATAACACTTGCCCTACAGGGTTGCCATGAGAATTAAAGGAGCTAATTTACATATTTGTACAATTTCTCAGCCTTTTAGACTTTCCCTCTTACGTACTCTTCTCTTTGGAGGTCAGGTGGTACTGCAACATGGAGCCACAGCGTCTAGCTCCATAAGTCTCTCTGTGCCCAGTCCCCCTTTGTCTGGTTGCTGTCTGCCTCTCCTGTCATAGAACTTCTCGTATAGGGTTTGTTTACTATTTATTGATATCTGTCTCTGATAGACTGTAATCTATCAGGAAGCAGGAACTAGGTCTATTTTACCCTAAACAGCTAGCAGAGAGCCTCCCAAATAATTGAAAAAAAATTATCGAACTTTCCCCAACTCTCCTTATGCTTGATTATTTGAAAGTTAGAAAAGAAAGTCCTCATTTTGGCAGTGTTATTGATACATGGAAGCCTGAAAAACAATTCAGTGAACTCGAAAATTTAGAGTGGCCAAGCTAAACAGGTTGAGATTATGGATAAAAACAAACCAAGCTGACACAAGACAGGGAATAATTATGTACGTACAAAGGAAGTAGACATGACTGAATGTGAGTCAGCAGCCTAGTGCTGTTATTAAAAGTGCAAACATGATTCTAGGATGTATTAATAGATGCAAGACATGCAGAAGCCATGGGGTAATCTGCCTATTTTGACTTGGCATTGCCTGAGATCTTGTTGAAGAGCTGTGTATTTTTTGGTGCTCCATATTTATTAAAAGTTACTAAGAAATTGAGGAGGGTCTGGCTGGTGGATACAAAAATGGTTAAAGACATCAAACGTATCTGCTATGAGGAAAGTTTAAACCTGTTGTGATATTTTTGCTCTGGAGAAGAAACTTGAGAGTATTAAATAAGCATAGAGTGTACTGTGCTTTTCAAGACACTGTGTAAATATATGATGAATATAAGACAATGCCATTAACCCATAGAAATGAAGTATTCTTGAGAAGGTATATGATGCATGCGCCTTCCTGCAGGAAGCTGAGTGCTTAAGGCTTTCAAAATAGACAGTTTTCAATCCCTCTTGGAAAGTTGCATAACCTTGCTAAGTAGTCATTCAGAGTTTTATCACTCAAGAAGTCAAACAATTCTTTTTCCTAAACCCAAATCTCTTCCTCTTTGATTTTGACAATATTCTCTGATTTGGGTCCATCACTGATGGGGAGAACTTGAATATCCTTAATATTAACTTCTTAATATATCTCAAATCACTAGTCATCTCCTTGCTGTGATTTTGACATCTCTTTCCTAGTCTAAAATTCTCTAACTTCCCCTTCCTTAGGTACTCTTTGTAATTCTTTTCTGAACTTTCTCCCTGATATCCATATTCTGTGAGAGTGAGCTTGATGACTTGAATAGGGTATAATAATCTAAAGGTGTCTGACTTGTTAAAAAAAAAAAAGAAAGCCCAAAACAAAAAAAAAATTCATATACAACTTTGGTTAACTATACCTCTCATTTTTTCCTTTAAAAATTCCTTTTCACCTTTTTTTTTCTCCTTAAGAAGCTGCCTATCATTTATACCTAACGTTTAATTTCCATCTTTATAGGAATAGTTTTCATCTAGTAAAGAAAATTTTGCACTTTGGGAGGCCAAGGCGGGTGGATCACAAGGTCAGGAGATCGAGACCATCCTGGCTAACACGGTGAAACCCCGTCTCTACTAAAAATACAAAAAATAAGCCGGGCGTGGTGGCGGGCCCATGTAGTCCCAGCTACGCGGGAGGCTGAGGCAGGAGAATGGCGTGAACCCAGGAGGCGGAGCTTGCAGTGAGCCGAGATCGTGCCACTGCACTCCAGCCTGGGCGACAGAGCAAGACTCTGTCTCAAAAAAAAAAAAAAATTTTTTGAATCCGATTTCCCCGTCATAGTATTAGCATACATTTTGTGAACAGAGCATTGCTGCCTTTGTTCAGGTGTGGGTTAGACAACCTACTAGGAAGAGTACCAGGGCTGAGTCTTAGGGAGCTTACTAAAGGCAACACTCCAGACTGGTGCAGAGGCAGCAATAACTATCCTTCACTATAGTCCTCAAACCAGGCATCCCTTCACTCAATAGTGATAAGGTAAATAGCAAGATGAATGGGATAGAGTGGAAATTTTTTTCATCATTACGCTAAACCATCTTTTATTATTTTCTTGTCCGTGTGGGCTACTAACTAACCTAGTTGCCAACCTAAAATTGAGTACTTAGTAAAACTGTCTTAAAACTGTTTCTCAACAATAAAGGGAAATAGAAACATCTTTGTATTTCACCAATGCACTTTGGGAGGCCAATGTAATTAAACGAGTGCACCAATGAAAGGAAAGAACTAGTGGGCAGTAATGGGTAAACATGTATCAACAAAGTCTCATGAAATAATGATAATAATAGCAACTGATTTGTAGAATAAAAGAAAAAACATTTTACTTTGAAAATACTGGACAACAATAATATGTGGATCAAGAGTCTTTAAAATGGGTTTAAAGTCCTTGTATTGTTCAGGAAAAGGATTAAGATATTAATTTATGTTAGAGTTTATTAAGTATATTCATAATAAAATCTCAAAGGTGAAAAATAAAATAATAATAACAGAGTACATAATTTTTAAACTGGTAATGGGAGCCAGGCACGGTGGCTCATACTTGTAATCCCAGCACTTTGGGAGGCCAAGGCGGGCAGATCACCTGAGGTCAGGAGTATGAGACCAGCCTGGCCAGCATGGCAAAACCCCGTCTCTACTACAAATACAAAAATCAGCTGGGTGTGGTGGCGGGCACCTGTAATCCCAGCTACTCCAGAGACTGAGGCAGGAGAATTGCTTGAACCCGGGGGGCAGAGGTTGCAGTGAGCCAAGATCACATCACTGCATTCCAGCCGGTGAAACAAGAGCGAGATTCCATCTCAATCAAAATCAAAATCAAAATAAATAAAATAAATAAAAAATAAACTAGGAATGGGAAAAACATTAAATTACAAACAAAAGGCCACAGATAATAGTAACAATAATAATAAAGGCAAGAGTAACTCAGGCATACAAATCTATGAGAATTGAGGAGATTTCACAGAGGAGGCGGTGTTTAAGCTGAATTTTGAAACAAGCAAAGATAGGGCTGGGGAAAGTGCATTTTATGCAGAATGTACCAAAAAAGAGCAAAAGTATAGAGAGCAATATGACTTTATTGGATTTGGGGAGCTGCAAGAAGTTCAGTGTGGCTGGAATTAGGTTTCAGTAGCCTAGTCTGGAAAACTAGGCGGAAGCTAGACCATAAAGCAAGAGCCGTGCAGGCCATGATTGGGACCTGGGACTTTATCCCATGAGTTCTCGAGAGAGTCTCTGAAAGAATCTAGACCCTTGTTACCTTTTCACTTGGACTGAAGTAACAGCAATGGGGCTAGAGCAAAGGACAATTATGTGTGGCATGTTATGGAGGTGAAATCAATGGGACTAAAGGATGTGCAGATGAGAAGGAAAGGAAACTGACCAGGGAACAAGATTTACAGCTTGGAAGATTGCATGCAGTTATGCCATTTATTGAGGGAGATGCTATAGTAGATCTTAGTTTGAGGAAAAGATTGTGAGAATAGTTTTAAAAGTTTGCATTATAGATGCTTATAAGGACACCCAGATAGAAGTGTCTAGTTGAAAATATAGCTGTATTTAACATTAAAATTAAAATAGATGGTTGTCTGCCATGAAATGTTGCGTCTACACAGATCTACGCTCAAGGGCGATGACTCTTTAAATATTAGAGAAATCAAGGTTTTCATACCTAAATATTCCTAAAGAGGAGCATGAGCTTGAAAAACAGTTGTTCAATAAAAACCGGCCTAACGTAGAGGGCTTTCTCCTAATTTGTTTTACAGGTGCCTCTGGATGGATTCTACCAATATGTACTGCATGAATATTTTTCATGTCTCACATTGGCTAAAAGTTGAGCACTATTCTATTTCCTTGCATTTTCCTAAGATTTCACACCAGGCTGTATTCATGGTACCATGTTCTTTGCATGCCTATATTTTATTTTTGTTAATTAAAGGGAGAAGAAATAGATAACAGGTCTTTTGAGATCATAGAAAATTCAGACATTTTTTGAGTTTGTTTTGGAAGGCAAAAAGTTGGCAATCACACACATCACACAAACACATACAGATGCACACACACACACGCACACGCACATATCTTGTGCCTTCCGTTCTGACAATGTATCTTGCCCAGCTCCATCCCACTGCCAGCAGCCTGGAACTTAGTGAGCTGGTGAGCGGAGTCAAGGACACTGTCTTTTAAGCAAGTCTACAACTTGGCTTCCTCAAATCTTTTTTTGTTTTTTTTTAAACTTTTACCTACCCACCAGGTTGTTGTAAGGATCAAAGGATGTAATGTTTGTGAAAGTTTAAAAAAAACTGTAAAGGACTATACAAATGTGAGAAGGTAAAGAAACATAGAGAACTATTCATTTCCATTTGCAATACAGAAATGTACCTGTTTGTACTTTTCTTTGTGCTGAAGATGTTTAGTCATAAGTGGGGCTGTGGGAAGACTTTTGATCATGCATAATTTCTCAGGCACACACTGCTTAAAGATACATTTATCTTTCTCTGACCTAATCCCTCTGTGTATTTCAATTCAATTGAAGTTTCTTGCAGGCTTGTGCTGTTTTCACTCATTTTTACCATCATACACTTTATAGTCATTCCTACAGACTTCAAAAATGTATCAGATAATTCTGGGACAAAAAAGCCCTGGGAATCTGCTTCAGGGAGAACTGTTTTTCACGAATAGGTTCTAATCCCATTTCTCCAAGTATATTTATCTTATTGTTTACTTTCATGGTTTGTTTTGATCAGCTCTCTATCAAATTGCTTTGTAAAATCCCAGAACTCTAGGACTGTGACGTTACACACCATGCAGTCTCCCGCTGATGTTTGTGGGGCAGCCACCAAGTGGTCAAAAGAGTGTGTTCGCAGCCTCCCTTATGAGAGTGCCTGGCCAAACTGCGGTCAGAAAAGCTTACCTAGGAGCCACCAACTCCTGGGAATCTGGCTGCCTACCCAGAAGAGATGGTGGCATGCATTGGCTGGTTTTTAGCCCTGGTGACTTTGAGAGGGAAACTGAGTGAGATACACAGATCCTAATAAATAGGCATCAAAGTGGTTATACCTGTTGAGCCAACTTAACAGAGCAGGGCAGATTGTAAATATTCTTAAATTAAATTCATGACGACAAACAACTCTTTAACTCACAACTACTGTTAAGGTTGCTATACCTCATGCTTGCGTTTCTTCTCAATTAGAGAATGATATGGTTTGACTGTGTCTGCACCCAAATCTCATCTTGAATTGTAGCTCCCATAATTTCCATGTGTTGTGGGAGGGCCTTGGTGGGAGATAATTGAATCATGGGGGTGGTTTCCCCCATACTGTTCTCCTAGTAGTGAATAAGTCTCACGAGAGCTGATGGTTTTATAAGGGGAAATGCCTTTCACTTGATTCTCATTCTTTCTTGTCTGCAGCTGTGTAAGATGTGCCTTTTGTCTTCTGCCGTGATTGTGAGGCCTCCCCAGCCACGTGGATCTATGAGTCCATTAAACTTCTTTTTCTTTATAAATTACCCAGTTTTGGGTATGTCTTTATTGGCAGTGTGAAGACTGACTAATACAGCTAATGAATGTAGATTACATTGACCTTGAACCTGACTCCCATGGTCTAAGGAAATATCCATGCTGGTCTAGAGAAAAAGTCTTATTATGCCATCCCAACTAAAGTAATAATGATAAGAAACCAGAGAGATGCAATGGCTTTGAATTACCATGAGAAAATATGTATCTGTATAACAATATCATTGGACTGTACTTAGTTTTTATAGAAAAGGAGAAAGATACAGAATGTTACATCAAAGAATGATATATCCTTTTATGTGTATTTGTAGTGAACAGAGAATTGACACATAATGTGTTCATATATATGAGAATTACATTAACTCACTTTAATTTTTTTTAAGTCAGCAAGTCAGTTTTGTGACTCCATTTCTGTGAGTCAGAGAATAATTATGATAGACTCAGTGTAACAAACACAGAAATTTGAAAATTAATTTAGCTTATAAAATTACTTCTTAACAAGATAGAAATAGTTCATAGGGAAAAATCAGTGGTGGAAGCACCCTTCAGTATGTTTAGATTATCAAAATGTTCCTAAATGGCTCAAAATATGGTTCTTATATATGATAAATATTTTCTATACTGAAACTATATGTTGACAAATGAACAACATGTACTGTTGGTGAAGAGGCTGTAAGTGTCAAATACTAATTACCATGATTATGATTTGAACTTGTCAGAACTAACATCTTGAAATCTTGAAGAGGATTTGCAGAAGGATGGGAACAGAGCATATTGCAAGTTCTTTTTTTTATTTGGTTATTGAGAATATACAAGTAATGTATACAAGTAATATACATAAAAGATGGTGCTGTGATGTAATTACATCCTTCTTAAAGACCATTCAACATAATACCATGTTGCATGTCATTACACATGAAATACTGGTCCACATTGTTCGTCTTCTGCACTTGCCTTGGTAATTTTTTCACAGCTTTTTCTAGATTTCTTACATGTTATAATTTAAAGAGAAATGTAATATATCACCAAGTAGGAGGATTTTAATCATCTTTCCTTCTACTCAGATGAGACTGGTTTATCTTTAGGAAATTTATGAGAAGGTAAGTACACACTAATACAGAGGATAGGATTAAGATATCTTTCCAGGTCTAAGGTAAGGTAATTTGATTAGGCTTTTAATACTTATCCAGAAGAAAGTTGCCTTTTTTTTTCCCCAGGGTTTCTCCCTTCTGATTAATTGCCTACCTTAATTTGTACAATCTTTCTAAAATTTAGAGCCCACTATTTTAATCTCCAGCTCAAAAGTCCTTGACTCCTGTCCTCCTCCATAAGATCTTTCTGGAAGTTCCTCTCTACGCTATAAGATTCTTACTCCTTCATCATGTTGCCCTCAGGTGGCTGCTAGGACACTCATAACACATTATGGCACTCATTGGTCTGCACATTTGCATATCCTATGCTCTGCTGTATATTTCCTGAGCACAGGGACTGGGGATGTCATTTCTACATTCCCAGCACTGAGCACAGAGTTGGACCAAAAGGAGTTCCTTAACAAGTATTTCATGGCTGCACAAAACAGTATCACCTTTCATTGCATTAAGACCCCTCAAAAATCTGGCTCACTCTTTTTTTCTAGCCTCTTCTTCTTTCCGTTGTACTTAGCTTCCAGATGGCAGCCACTCAGGTTCATTTAAACACTCAAGTTTTTGCCCTGTGCCCATGCTGGTTCCCATGTCTCTTCTTGTTGAGATCTTACTTACTTCTTTCAGCCTAATTTAAATACTCATGTGTATATCTGAATGTATGTGTACGTGAGAAAACGTTGACCCTTCTCTAACCCCAGCTAGGATTAATTTTGTCTCCTGTGTGTGCTACTCTGTAATCTGTTTAATCCCAGTTGGCTTCATTATAGCTAGCTGTGCATATCATGGTTTCCCTTACTTGCTGTTGAGTTCCTTGAAGACAGGAGCATGTTGATATGTTAATTCATTCAAAATATGTATTGGACACTTTCTAGGTTCCAGGTATTGTCCTATGTTCTGAGCACAATGTGGTAATGATAATAAACAAAATCCTTGTGCTCAAAAATCTAACATTCTATTCATGAGAGAAAGATAATAAAAACATAAACAATGCAAAATATGTCTGATGGTGATAAGTACTCTAGTGAGACATAAAGCCAGAAAAGAGGGATACATGCTGATCACCAAAAGCCTCTTTGAGGAGATGACCTTTGTGTAGAGATCTGAAGGAAGGCGCATCTTTGTAGAGGAGCATTTTGTGCAGAGTTAGCAAGTCCAAGGACCCCAAAGCAGGAGTGAGCTTGCAGTGATTAAGGAAGAGAAAGGAGGCTGGGGTGTGTGCGCCAGTGAGTTGGTGGAAAGTAGAGTGAAAGGCAGAGCTCCAGGAGTACAGATCAGTAAGGCCTGATATGCCCTGGCAAACACTTGGGATTTTACTCTAAAGACATGGGGAGTCTTTGATGGGTTTTCGGTAGAGGAGTGACATGAGCAGACTTATGTCTTAGAGGCATCACCCTGGTTACTGTGTCTATGGAATTGTCTGTAGTGGGGCAGGTACAGAATTAATGAGATCAGCTAGGGTCCTGATACAACTGTTTAAGCAAGAGATGGTTGTGCTTGGATGAAGTTTGTGGAAGCATTGAGAAGTGGTTGGATTTTGGACATATGCAAAGCACTGACACATTTGCTGAAGGACTTGTTAAGAAAAGAGGGAAACCAAAGATGACTTCAAGGACTTTGGGCTTAGTTAACAGCAGAATGGATGTGCTGATTACTAAAATAAGTTAGACTACAGAATGGATAGGCTGGGAAGGGGTAAAAAGTTTGAGATATGATAAGTTTGAGATGCTTATTTGATAATTTGGTGGAGATATTAAGTAGGTAAGTTTGTATTTAAATCAAGAGCTTAGGGCTATAGAAAATTTGAAAAATTTTTATCCTATGCATGGACAATACTGAAAAATCTGGGCCTGAATAAGTATCAAATGAAGTTAATTATAGATTATAAAGAGATTTTTAAGGACCGAAACCTCCTCCGTTTAGAGATCAAACAAATGAGGGGAAACAGCTAAAGAGACTAAGATGAAGCACCTTCGGAGGTACTTGGGAGGGTTAGTCGCTCGGTAAGGATTCTCTGAGTGATTTGCTGTTTCTAGTGTAGGGGCAATTCCTTTCATTTGCTTTTGATGGTTCTTGCGACTAGGGAGCACTAAAGGAGAAGCGAGTGCTTCTACCATTTGACCCTAAAGACAGAGTTTTTCCTGCAGTTATTAGCCTGGAAGTGTAGTTCTATCCCTGCCATCTGTGCTCTCCCTAGATTTCCACTTCATCCTCAAGGCGAGGGAGTAATCCTCTTCTCCTTTGTGTATACCTCTACTTAGAAGGTAGAATTTTGTGGTTTATCACCTTCTCGAGATTGCTCTTGGTATTTATTTTAATTGATTTCATCTCTATTGGGAACATGTCATGATTTGCCCAGGGCAATTGTATGATGACATGGTTGGTTCAGGGGCTGCCTCATGACATTGAGGTACTTTTAGTGCACAAGCCCTACTTGATCACCTTCATTGCTTGAAGCAACATCTTTAGTAAATCCTTCAGTCACTTAGTTTCCACACTCGGGGTGTGTTACTGTCAAATATTCCAAACTGCAAATATTTTTGACAATGTAAATGAAGCCTGACTCATTGTAAACCTGTGAACTCACCCTAGTCACTAGAGCAGATGGAATGTGAACAAAGGTCAAAATAGATTCATGTCAGTAGTATGTCTGCTGACACTGTAATAGGTACTTAACTTTCTCCATTCCTTACCTTACCCCATGACAAACTATGAAAACAACAATGTGGTTGTGAGCATGTTTAAAGCAACATCTTACTCCATGCCCAGTGGCATTTCTTAGCTTTAAAGTGGGGGCTGCCATCTTGCTAAAATAGTGATCAATTAAGACTGGCAACATGAAATCTTGATAGAGAAAAATAGAATTTTATTTCTCATAAACTATCAACTTACTGCTTTAATGGAGATTGAGAAAAAATATACATAAAAAGGATAAAATCCATGTAAATTTTGGTGCCTTTGGAGCATATTTTATGATTTTCTATAATATAGTTGTCTTTTGGGTGTGTGTTACCTCCTATAGCAATAAACTTTGTTTACCTATTTTTAGTATCTAGCTGAAGTTGGGTGGTAGGTAAAAATAGGTTATGTTAAGAAGTTTGTTGTCAATAATTTATAAAGTATTCAACACATGAGTGTGTATAATTGTGCAGAATATACTTTTAGTAGTTAATAATAAAAAGGGAGAAGCCCCTATGATGCTTAATCTATCTACCCATCCACACATATATACATGTATATACATACACACATACATGTAGGCTAGAGATATATATGTGGCTAGATTAAGCATAATAGATGCATGTATATGGCATATATATGTATATCCAGCCTACAGTAGGTATTTTCAGCCAACTCCTGTTATGGAAGTCATTAGAAATAGGTTAAAAAAATTTACTGGAGGAATCCAGGCAGCCCAGATGAGTAGGCTTCCACCCAGTGAAGCATACCCTCTCCACTAAGGGACAGTCAAAGTGCTTCATTGAATGGGTCCTGCTCCCTGTGCCACCCAACTGGGTGAGACCCTCCAACAGGGGTTGTCAGACACCCTATACAGAAGCATTCCTACTGGCATCAGGTCAGTGGACCTCAAGGTAAGAGATCCCAGAGGAAAGGGCAGGCACACATCTTTGCTGTTCTCCAGCCTCCTCAAGTGACATCTCCAGGCACAGGAGCAAACCAGATGAATAGGGCCTGAAGTGAACCCCCAGCAAACCACAGCAGCCCTACAAAAGAGGAATCTGACCATTGAAACAAAAACAAACAAACAGAAAGCAACAATAACAGCATCAACAAAAAGAGTTCCCACAAAAAACCCCATCCAAGGGTCACCAGTCTCAAAGATCAAACTAGACAAACTCATGGAGATGAGAAAAAATCAGTGAAAAAACTCTGAAAGCCCAAAAGACCAGAGTGCTTCTTCTCCTCCAAATGATCACAACACCTCTCCAGCAAGGGCACAGAACTAGATAGAGGATTAGATAGACAAATTGACAGAAGTAGGCTTCAGGAAGTGAGTAATAACAAACTGCTGAGCTAAAGGAACATGTTCTAACTAACCCAATGCAAAGAAGCTAAGAACCTAGATGAAAGATTACAGGAGCTGCTAACTAGAATAACCAGTTTAGAGAGGAACATAAATGACCTGGTGGAGCTGAAAAACACAGCACGAGAACTTCATGAAGCATACACAAGTATCAATAGCCGAATTGACCAAGTGGAAGAAAGGATAGCAGAGTTTGAAGATCATCTTGCTGAAATAAGGCATGCAGACAAGATTGGAGAAAAAAAATAAAAAGGAATGAACAAAAGCTCTGAGAAATATGAGACTATGTCAAAAGACCAAACTTACAATTGATGGGAGTACCTGAAAAAGACAGGAAGAATGCAACCAAGTTGGAAAACGCACTTCAGGATATTATCCAGGAGAACTTCCCAACCTAGTAAGACAGACTGACATTCAAATTCAGGAAATATGGAGAACACCACTAAGATACTATGAGAAGATCAACCCCAAGACACAGAATCATCAGTTTCCCCAAGGTTGAAAAAAGGGAAAAATGTTAAGGACAGCCAGAGAGAAAGGTCAGGGTCACCTAAAAAGGGAAGCCCATCATACTCAAAGTGGACATCTCAGCAGAAACCCTATAAGCCAGAAGAGAGTGGGGGCCAATATTCAACATTTTTAAAGAAAAGAATTTTCAACCCAGAATTTCATATCCAAACTAAGCTTTATAAGCAAAAGAGAAATAAAATCCTTTCCAGACAAGCAAATGCTGAGGGATTTTGTCACCACCAGGCCTGCCTTGCAAGAACTCCTGAAAGAAGCACTAAATATGGAAAGGAAAAATCGGTACCAGCCACTGCAAAAACACACCAAAATATAAAGGCCAATGACACTATGAAGAAACTGCATCAACTAGTATGCAAAAATAACCAGCTAGCATCATTATGACAGGATCAAATTCACACATAACAATATTAACCTTAAATGTAAATGGGCTAAACGCCCCAATGAAGAGACACAGACTGGCAAATTGGATAAAGAGCCAAGACCTATCTGTGTGCTGTATTCAGGAGACTCATCTCAGGTGCAAAGACACACATAGGCTCAAAATAAAGGGATGGAGGAAAATTTACCAAGCAATAAACTAACAAAGATTAAAAACAAAGACGGGCATTACATAATGGTAAAGGGACCAATTCAACAAGAAGAGCTAACTATCCTAAATAATATATGTACCAAATACAGAAGCACCAAAATTCATAAAACAAGTTCTTAGAGACACACAAAGAGACTTAGACTACCACACAATAATAGTGGGAGACTTTAACACCCCACTGTCAATATTAGACAGATCAACGAGACAGAAAAGTAACAAGGATATTCAGGACTTGAACTCAGCTCTGAATCAAGTGGACCAAATAGACATCTATAGAACTCTCCATCCCAAATCAACAGAATATACATTCTTCTCAGTGCCACATGGCACTTATTCTAAAATTGACACATAATTGGAAGTAAAACACTCGTCAGCAAATGCAAAAGAACTGAAATAATAACCAGCAATTTCTCAGACCACGGTGCAATCGAATTAGAACCCAGGATTAAGAAACTCACACAAAACCACACAACTACATGGAAATTGAACAACCTTCTGCTGAGTGACTCATGAGTAAATAATGAGATTAATGCAGAAATCAAGAAGTTCTTTGAACCCAATGAGAACAAAGAGACAGCATACTAGAATCTCTGGGACACAGCTAAAGCAGTGGTAAGAGGGAAATTTATAGCAGTAAATGCCCACATCAGAAAGGTAGAAAGATCTCAAATTGACACCCTAACATTGCAATTAAAAGAGCTAGAGAAGCAAGAGCAAACAAATCCAAAAGCTAGCAGAAGACAAGAAATAACTAAGATCAGAGCAGAGATGAGGGACAGAGAGACACGAAAACCCTTCAAAAAATCAATGAATCTAGCAGCTGGGTTTTTGAAAAAAGTAACAACATAGATAGACTGCTAGCTAGACAAGTAAAGAAGAAAAGTGAGAAGAATCAAATAGACACAATAAAAAATGATAAAAGGATGTCACCACCAATCTCACAGAAATACAGGCTACCATCAGAGAATACTATAAACACCTCTATGCAAATAAACTAGAAAATTTAGAAGAAATGGACAAATATCTGGACACATACGCCTTCTCATGATTAAACCAGAAGAATTTACATCTCTAAATAGACCAACAACAAGTTCTAAAATTTAGGCGGTAATAGACTACTAACCAAAGAAAGCCCAGGACCAGATGGATTCACAGCCAAATTCTATTAGAGGTACAAAGAGGAGCAGGTACCATTCCTTCTGAAACTATTCAAACAGTTGAAAAGAAGGGACTCCTCCTTAACTTATTTTATGAGACCAGCACCATCCTGATACCAAAACCTGGCAGAGACACAACAAAAAAAAGAAAACTTTAGGCCAATATCCCTGATGAACATCAATGCAGAAATCCTCAATAAAATACTGGCAAACTGAATCTAGTGGCACATCAAAAACCTTATCCACCATGATCAAGTCGGCTTCATCTCTGGGATGCAAGGCTGATTCAACATATGCACATCAATAAATGTAATCCATCACATAAACAGAACCAGTGACAAAAACACAGGATTATCTCAATAGATGGAGAAAAGAACTTTGATAAAATTCAACATCCCTTCATGTTAAAAACTCTCAATAAACTAGGTATCGATGAAACATATCTCAAAATAATAAGAGCTGTTTATGACAAACCCACAGCCAATATCATACTGAATGGGCAAAAGCTGGAAGCATTCTTCTTGAAAACTGGCACAAGACAAGGAAGCCTTCTTTCATTACTCCTATTCAACATAGTATTGGGAATTCTGGCCAAGGCAATCAGCCAAGAGAAAGAAATAAAGGTTATTCAAGTAGGAAGAGAAGAAGTCAAATTGTCTCTGTTTGCAGATGACATGATTCTAAAACCCCATCATCTCAGCTCCCAAAACTCCTTAAGCTGATAAGCAACTTCAGCAAAGTCTCAGGATACAAAATCAATGTGCAAAAATCACAGGCATTCCTATACACCAAAAATAGACAAGCAGGGAGCCAAATCATGAATGAACTCTCATTCAAAATTGCTACAAAGAGAATAGCAATAGCAACAGCTAACAAAGGAAGTGAAGGACCTCTTCAAGGAAAACTGCAAACCACTGCTCAAGGAAATAAGAGAGGAAACAAATGGAAAAACATTCCATCTTCATGGATAGAAAGAATCAATATTGTGAAAATGGCCATACTTCCTAAAATAATTGATAGATTTAATGCTATTCTCATCAAACTACCATTGACATTCTTCACAGAATTAGAAAAAATTACTTTAAATTTCACATGGAACCAAAAAGAGCCTGTATAGCCAAGACAAGCGTAAGCAAAAAGAACAAAGCTGGAGTCATCACATTACCTGACTTCAAACTGTATTACAAGGCTACAGTAACCAAAACAGCATGGTACTGGTACCAAAACAGACATATAGACCAATGAAACAGAACAGAAATAACACCACACATCTACTGCCATCTAGTCTTAGACAAACCTCACAAAAATAAGCAATGAAGAAAGGATTTCCTATTTAATAAATGGTGCTGGGAAAACTGGCTAGACATATGCAGAAAACTGAAACTGGACCTCTTTCTTACACCTTATACAAAAATTAACTCAAGATGGATTAAAGACTTAAATGTAAAACCAAAAAGCATAAAAACCCTAGAAGAAAACCTAGACAATACCATTCAGGACATAGGCATGGGCAAAAACTTCATGACAAAAACGCCAAAAGCAATGGCAACAAAAGCCAAAATTAACAAATAGAATCTAATTAAACTAAAGAACTTTTACACAGCAAAAGAAGGTATCATCAGAGTGAACAGGGATCCTATGGAATGGGAGAAAATTTTTGCAATCTACCGATCTGACAAAGATCTAATATCCAGATCCACAAGAAACTTAAACAAATTTATAAGAAAGAAACAAACAATCCCATCAAAAAGTAGGCAAGGGATATGAACAGACACTTCTCAAAAGAAGACATTTATGTAGCCAACAAACATATGAAGAAAAGCTCAACATCACTGATCATTAGAGAAATGCAAATCAAAACCACATTGAGATATGATCTCACACCAGTCAGAATGGCGATTATTACAAGGTCAGGAAACAATAGATGCTGGCAAGGCTGCACAGAAATAGGAATGGTTTTACTCTGTTGGTGGGAATGTAAATTAGTTCAACCATTGTGGAAGACAGTGTGGTGATTCCTCAGGGATCTAGAACCAGAAACACCATTTCACCCAGCAATCCCATTGCTGGGTATATACCCAAAGGAATACAAATCATTCTACTATAAAGACACATGCACAGGTATGTTCATTGCAGCACTATTTACAATATCAAAGACATGGAACCATCCCAAATGCCCATCAATGATAGACTGGATAAAGAAAATGTGATACATGTACACCATGGAATACTATGCAGCCATAAAAAGGAATGAGATTATGTCCTTTGCAGGGACATGATTGAAGCTGGAAGCCATCATTCTCAACAAACTAATACAGGAACGGAAAACTAAACACCGCATGTTCTCACTTATAAATGCGGCTTGAATGACGAGAACACATAGACACAGGGAGGGAAACAACACACACTGGGGCCAGTCAGGGGTTGAGGGAAGAAGGAAGTGAGAGTATTAGGAGAAATAGCTAATGCATGCAGGGCTTAAAATCTAGATGATGGGTTGATAGGTGCAGCACACCACCATGGCACGTGTATACCTATGTAACAAACATACACATTCTGCACTTGTATCCCAAAACTTATAGTTAAAAAAAAATGCTTTACCAACCACATACTGGCAATGTCATAAGTGACCTTTAAAAAATGGAAATGGTCGCCTCCAGGCTAGGATTTAGAAAGGTCAATGGGCAAATTAAAATAAAAAAGACTAGTATATTTTTAAAACTTGTCCATGGAGACAAACTTTTTTTACTCTGCTATGTAAGCTTCCATTGAACTCTTTTAGACACAACAGAATAGTATTTTTTAGTGATAATAGATCACATAGAATCAAAATAGTTGGGAAAAACTTTAATTAGCAGTGATGAACAATTACATAGCACATTTAATTAATGCCATTTATTCATCATTGTAACCCATGAGGCAACCACTTTTATACAATGAAGATGATGAAGTAGTGAGTTAACTCCTAGTGATTCTACTACTGGCCATACATTTGTCTTGGAAATGATGCAGTGAAAGCTCTCTCAGATGTTTATTTTAACAGAGGAATTTTAGATAGAGAAAATCCTGGAAGGAGGAAATGGGCAGCTGCAAACTTTAAGGAAGGCATAGAATAAAAAAAGAAAAGGGACTTTCAAGAAACTTGCATTGTGAAGTGTGAAGGTGTGTGTGCATGCGTCTGTGTGTATGTTATTGATGGTGGTGGTGATGGTGGTGGTGATGGTGGGACTCTATTGGACCACACTGCTACCTGCCTCTAGGCCACACTCCAGGGATGAATTCCTTGGAGCTTCAGGTCACTCTTCTGGCTGCCAGCCCCCAGACTCTCTTTTCCTCTCCAAATCTTATCAGCGATTGTAACGTTTTGTTTTATAGTACAGTTTTTACGAAGTCAAGTTCTCCTTTACATACTCACATCAAGTATTTGATAAAAACTGTTCAACTTGAACACATTTTTCTTATTAAAAATAGTATTAAGATTACTTTTGTATGAATATGAGATGTTACTTGCTGAAAGAGATTATTACTCCTCAATCAGCATTTTAATAATAAGGTGCTAGCTGAAAGACAAAGCAGACATTTTGTAAGAAACTGTTCTTTTTCTATATTTCTTTTAAAAATAATGTTTAATATTTATGATTAAAATATTAAAAAGTATGAAGAATAAAATGAAATATTACCTCTGATTCCAGCCTCCAGAGATAACTACTATTAATATTTTGGTGTATTTCTTTGTCTAGGTGTGAGTATATGTGTATATTGACCTGCCCTATACTATACATATAATTTTATATCCCACTTTCTTAATCCAGCAATATATGAATTTTTCAGGAATTCAATGCTATTTTAAAACACTATTAATCATTTTATATTTATTGCTTAAATATATCTCTGCCTAGAGATATGCATTTATCTATTGTTTGTTTTATATCATAAATAAAGCTATGATAAAAAGTCTTTGAATATAAACTTTAGTCAGCAAAAACTGTGGCTATTTTGGTCTGTTTTTGAATCTCATAAAAATGCTTCCTGTGCTGTATTTTCTCTTTTTTAAAAAAATACTCTTTCTTTTTTTCATTAAAAAATATATGGAACTTTTCACAAATTTGTATATCAACCTTGCATAGGGGACATGCGAGTCTTTGTATCATTCCAATTTTAGTATATATGTTGTCAAAACGAGCACAAGTGCCTTATTTTCTTCAATTTGCTCTATAGAATACAAATTCATTGGTCAATAGATGTTTCACTATTTAAAAGATTAAGTTGTGAAATAAGTTTGTGAAATGTTGAATTCAACAAAGATACAAATTTTTCTATAGGACTTCTCGGAGCCTTTAATATGCAAATGCGTGCTGAAAATTATTAAAAGATCAGGTATGCAGGGCACTATTTTTCCAAAGATCACAGAGCGATTGTTCTATGGAATTTTGGTTTGGAAAATATTAAATGTGATTCTGTCTTTTGATTCAGAAGAGTTGTATCAGTTATATTAGTTGGGCATAACACAAGGCTATGCTGCAATAACAAAAGCACGGTGAAATCTCTATGGTTTGATACAACAAAGGTTTATCCCTTGCTCATGTCATAGTATGTAATAGTTTCTTCCTAAATAGTGTCCCAGGGGCCCAGCCTGCTTCCAAATTCTAACTCCACCAGCTGTTTTTCTCTTTCAACCACCTGCATGAGATTGCACGTGGAGAGAGCACACATGTTCTTCTTTCTTCCAGTGTTTAATTGGTAAAAATTAGTCATATGCCTAGACCACTTAGATTCAAGGGACTGAGAAAGATTATGGAGCACATAAATGTTTGATGAATAGTAACAGTCTCTGCCATACCTTTTTAAAAAAAAATAAGTAATAGATGTTGGATTTTGTTGAATGCCTATTTGGAAACTGCTGGGATAATAACATTTAAAGGTTATTAATATTATGATCCTGCTTACTGCATATCCTAATATCAAACTCTTCATAGTCATAAAATAAATCCTTTGCTAAGATGAGAAAGAATTACCTTAATGTTCTTTTGAATTAGATTTGATGGTATTTTAACCTAGGATTTTGTATTTATATTCATGAATGAGATGGGTTTACAATTTTCTTATTCATTGCTTTTTGTTAGAGATTGTTATCAGGGTTTATTATGGAAAGTTTTACATATATGTACTTTTTAAGTAAACTTTTTATTTTGAAATACTTGTACATTTACATACAATGAATCCATGCACTCATTTTTCAGTTTCTCTAATGTTAACATTTTGCAAAACTATACTGCAATATAAAAGCCAGTATACTGGCACTGTTACAGCCAAGATAAAGAACATCTCCAGTACCACAAAGATCCCTTCTGTTGCACTTTTATGGCCATACCCACTTCCCACCTGTCCCCACTTCCCTCTTGCCCCCACTTCCTTCTTAATCCCTAATAACAACTAATCCATTCTCCATTTCTATAACTTTGTCATTTTAAGAATGTTTTATAACTGGCATCATAGAGTATATAAACTTTTGATATTGACTTTTTCTTTTTAAAATTATTTAAAAATACCCATTTTATTTCTTTTTTTGTGTGTGTTGTTACATGGGTGTATTAATTTGTTTGCACACTGCTATGAAGAACTGCCCAAGACTGGGTAATTTATAAAGGAAAGATGTTTGTCTCACAGTTCCACATGGCTGGGGAGGCCTCAGGAAACTTACAATCATGGTGGAAGGCAAAAGGAGAGTAAGGATCTTCTTCACATGCCTGCAGGAGAGAGAAGAGTGAGAAGTGAAGGGGGAAGAGCCCTAGATCTCATAAGAACTCACTATCATGAGAACAGCAAGGGGGAAAACCACCCTCATGATCCAATCACCTCCCACCACGTCTCTCCCTAGGCACGTGGGGATTATGGGGATCACAATTGAAGATGAGATTTGGTAGGGACACAGCCAAATCATATCAATGGGTATATTGCATACTGGTGGAGATTAGGCTTCTAGTATACCCATCACCCCAATACCGAACATTGTACCCAAAAGATAATTTTTCAACCTTTATCCCCTTTCCACCATCTCCCATTTTGGAAGCCCCAGTGTCTATTATTTTTATCTCTATGTTCATGCATACCCATTGTTTAGCTCCTACTTATAAGTGAGAACATGTGATATTTGATTTTATGTTTCTGAATTAGTTCACTTAGGATTATGGTCTCCAGCTCCATCTGCGTTGCTGCAAAGGACATGGTTTCATTCTTTTTAATGTCTGCATAGTATTCCATGGTGTAAATGTACCACGTTGTCTATGTCCAGGATTGGCTTTTTTACTCAGGATAATTCTCTGGAGATTCCTACAGGTTATTGTGTTTATCAGTAATTTGTTCCTTTTTATTGCTTAATAGCAGTGTATGATAGGTGTGCATCAGTTCGTTTAATTATTATGCACCCAGTGAAAGGACATCTGAGTTGTTTCCAAGTTTTGGCTATTACAAACAAGCTACTATGAACAGTTGTATAAAGGTTTTGGATGAACATAAGTTTTCATTTCTCTATTATAAATGCACGTGGCTGAAATTGCTGGGTTGTATAACAGTTGCATGTTTAGTTTTTTAAAGAAACTGCCAAATTGTTTTGTAGAGTGACTACACCATATCATAACTCCACCAGCAGCATATGAGTGATCAAGTATCTCGTTATCCTTGCCAGTATTTACTGCTATCACTTTGTTTCAATGTCAGCCACTCTGATAGGCATGTAATAATGTCTTGTTGTTTTAATTTGCATGTCCCCTATGGCTAATTATATTGGGCATAATTTCGTATGCTTATTTGCTATCTATTTACTTTCTTTGATGAACTATTTGTTCACTAATTTGTGCCAATACAACAATAGTTGTATTGCTTGATTTAGCTTTTTTTACTATTGAGTTTTGATAGTTCTTTATATATTATAGATACTAGTTCTTTGTCAGATATGTGGTTTACAAATACCTTCTTCCAGTATGTAGCTTGTCTTTTCACTCTCTTAATACAATGTTTTCTCAGAGCAAAAGTTTTTAACTTTGATGGTCTAATTTATTAATATTTCCCTTTATATATATGCTTTGTTGTCAAGTCTAAAAACACTTTGCTGAGACCTGGAGCCCAAACATTTTCTCCTGTAATTTTTTCCCCCAAATTTTATACTTGTACAATTTACCTTTAAGTCTATGATGCATTTTTGAGTTAATCTGTGTAAGGTGTAAGGTTACACAAATTTGTGTAAGTGTAAGGTATAAGGTTTATGACAAGATTACTATTATTTTTGCCTATGAATGTCCAGTCGTTCTGGCAACTTTTGTTGAAAAGACTCCGTTGGTTGTTGCTTCTTTGTCAAAATTCAGTTGGACATATTTGTGTTGATCTCTTTATGGTTTCTCTCTTCTGTTCTATTGATCTATGTGTGGATTGCTCCATTAGTATCACACAGTCTTGCCTACTGCAGCCAGACAAAAAGTCTTAAAATCAGGTAGACTCATTACTCTTCTATTATTTTTCTTTTGCAATTTGTTTTTAACTATTCCACTTCTTTTGCCTTTTCATATTATTTTTTGAATAATCTTGTCTATATCTATGAAAAATGAGTAGCAAGGATTTTAATAGGAATTGCATTACACTTGCATATAAATTTGTGGAAAACGAATATTTTTACTATGTAAAGTCTTTTTATCCTTAAACACAGTATATCTCCCCTGTTCTTTAGATCATTGATTTCTTCCACCAGCATTGTTTTAAATATTTCATTAACATACATTTAGGACCATATCAGACAGTGTTATAATTTTGGTTCAATTGTCAACATGATTTGGGAAAATTTTAAAAAGGAAAGTATATTGCATTTATCCATATTTTTATTTACAAAGTTCTTCCTTCTTGTTTCAAGGATCCTGCTTTTATCATTTATTTTCTGATAAGAGAATTTTCTTTAGCTATTCTTTTAGGGGAGGTTTGCTGAAGACAAATTCTCTTAGTTTTACTTCATCTGAGAATGTCTTGAGTTCCCCTTTATTGCTGAAGGATACTTTCTCTGCATATCTTTCAGTATTCGAAAAACTGTGCCACTTCCTTCTGGCCTTCATAGTTTTTTATAAGAAATCACTGTCTCTGATTTATTATTTTTTAATATAGGTAAGCTTTTGTCTCTATCTCATTACTTTCAGGATTTCTTTGTCTTTGTTTATAGAATTTTGACTATGATGTTTTATAGTGTGATTTCATAGTATTTCTCCTGCTTTGGGTTTGCTTAGCTTCTTAAATCTGTAGACTATGTCTCTTGCAAAATTTGGGAAATTTTCAGCTATTATTTCTTTGAGGTTGTCAGTTTCTTAGGTCCAACTCTGGAATATATGAGGCATAAAGAAAACCCAGGGAACTTATCAGAGAAATCACTGTCTCTGATTTATTATTTTTTAATATAGGTAAGCTTTTGTCTGTATCTCATTACTTTCAGGATTTCTCTGTCTTTGTTTACAGAAATTTGACTATGATGTTTTGTAGTGTGATTTCATAGTATTTCTCCTGCTTTGGGTTTGCTTAGCTTCTTAAATCTGTAGGCTATGTCTCTTGCAAAATTTGGGAAATTTTCAGCTATTATTTCTTTGAAGTTGTCAGTTTCTTAGGTCCAACTCTGGAATATATGAGGCATAAAGAAAACCCAGGGAACTTATCGCCATGTTGTTTCATGAGTCCTGAAGGTCCTATTCAGTGTGGCTCTTTCTTTCCATTTTTTAGCTCACTAATGTTTGTGTTACACGTAATGTCCAGAACTTTTAGTTGTACTTAGTGAGAGGAATAAGAAAATGTATTTTTACTCCATATTCTCAGAATCTATATATGTTTTCTAGTTGTATCTCTTGAATATTTATTGCACATAGGATTACTTGTTCCTTAATACTTTGCAAGAGTTTTCTAATGAAATTAGTTGGCTGATTAACAAAAAGTAAATCCAAAAGAATTTATTTCTCAAAATGTTAAAGATAATTTATAATGAAGATTATATCTGAATTGGTCTTCAAAAACTAAAATTCACAGGATAAAAACAGGTTAAATCCTTTCAGGTGTAAAGAACAGTAGGAGTCATCATACTAAAGAGCATCTTATAAAAGTTAAGGGAAGACAAGAGTAGATTGAAAATAAGATTTTAAATTCCCAAATCTTAAATGCTTATACACCATTGGTGGGAATAGACATTAGTTCAGCCACTCTGGAAAGCAAGTTGGAGATTTCTCAAATAACTTAAAACAGAACTACCATTCAATCTAGCAACCTCATTACTTAGTGTATACCCAAAGGAAAATAAATTGTTCTACCAAAAAGACACATGCAGTTGTATTTTCATCACAGCACTATTCACAATAGCAAATATATGGAGTCAATCTAGATGCCCATAAGTGAAGGATTGGATAAAGAAAATGTGGTACATACATATCATGAAATACTGTGCAGCCATAAAACATGAAATTATGTCCTTTGCAGTAACATGGATGCACCTGGAGGCCATTATCCTAAGCAAACTCACACAGAAATAGAAACCCAAATACTGCCTAGTCTCACTTATAAGCAGGAGCCAAACACTGGGTACACACTGATATAAAGATAGGAACAATAAATACTGGGGACTACCAGAATGGAGAGGGAGGGAGAGGAACAAGGGCTGAAAAACTACCTAGTGGGTACTATGCTTAGTACTTGGTGGCAGGATCAGTCGTACTCCAAGCCTCAGTGTTATAGAATATACCCACATAACAAATCTGCAATCTAAAACAAAAGCTTAAATCATCTTTAAAAATCCCAAATAATGTTATAAAAATAAACAAATGTTTATAATGAGAGAAGAATAGAGTTGTTTTTTTTTTCTGGCAGTGTAGTAGATGAGCAATTTTCAGATGTTTTGTAGTGGGATAATTTTTTTACATAGCCATATCTAAAATTGACAAAGAAAGAAGCAAAGATAATTTTTTTCCATTTCCCCTCTTTTTCATCAGGAAGGAAAATATTTTCCAGAAACGCTCCCTCTCAGCAGATTTTTTTTTTTTTGTATTCTATTGGTCAAAATTGGGTTAAAGGGCCATGTCCTTAAACCTATCACTGACAAAGACAATGCACTGAATATTTTATTAACTGTCTTCCTCTCCCCCAAGTTTTCTTTTTTTCTAATTTCTTTTTACTTAAAAATTTTATTTTACTTAAATTGCATAGAGAAAGGGTCTCACTATGTTGATTAGGCTGGTCTGTAACTCCTGGGCTCAAGCAATCCTCTTATCTCAGCCTCCCAAAGTGCTGGGATTACAGGTATGAGCTACTGTGCTTAGTCCCCAATTTTCACTGTATATTCTTCTACAGAAAAATATGTAGTTCTTCAATTATAAAAATACTGTATATTTTTATAGACTGGTAAATATAAAAAACATGGGAAAAAATAAAAATCAGCCATAATGCCATAACTAATAGATATTACTGATAATTTTTAGCTAACTTCAAATTGGATTTTATTTATTTGCCTTTAGTACGTTATGTTTTCAATACTTTTGTAGGCAAATGCATATTTCACTGATCTCAGTCCTCACCACTGGTAATTTTACACCACGTTGTTTTCATTTTTGAGCTCTTAATTTGATTGATATTTTGAATGGCTGAAATATGCACCCGTATAAACACATACCCTTAAAGAATGGCATATGGGTAATATATTTTCCAAGCTCTTGAATGTTTAAGAATATTTGTGTGTTTCATTCATTAATACGTTCATTCCTATAACAATTATTTATTGAACATCCTCTATGTACCTGGCACAATGTTAAATATTAGACTTATAAAGATTAATAGGACAGATATGGCCCATGTCCTCTTGGAGCTTATAACTTACTAGGTAGCAGATACTTAAAACATAAAGGATATGAAGACAAAAAGGAGAGATAAGGGTGATTATATGGGTATGTAATTCAGAAGGAACAACATAACAACCTAGTTTGAGGATCAGAGAACGTTTTTACTTTAAAAAAATTGCATTAGACTGAGACCTGAAATTTTAGCAGAAATGCAGAGTAGGAGGAAGAATATTCTGAGTAACAGAAACTCCATGAATGACGCATTGAGGTAGGAGCAGATGGCAAATTTGAGAGGCTGAAAGAGGACCAGTATACTTAAAACACTGAAAGTGAAGAGGAGTGGGACATATAAATCCTATAAAGAGTGGGTAAAAACTCAATTGTGGATGGTGGATGGCCATGTGAATCACTGTTGGAATTTGGTACATTGTTATAAGGGCAATGAAAATCCTCGAGAAGTTTTAATATGGAGATATGATTATGCATTTCAAATAGATTACTCTAGATATTAAATTTACTTTCAAAATTCTGTATGCATCTTCCTTGTCTTCTGCAATTTAATTTACGAAGTAGAAGTCTGAGGCTAACTTTAATTTTGTTCCTTTAAGTGTAGAATACATTTTTTCTAAATGTTTATAAGAAATTTATTTATTCTTGAAAAACACTGTCCAAGGATTCCTCTAGATATAGATTTTTTTTACTTATTTTTTTTCTGGAACATATTGAATTATTTATATGCATGTATTTAGGACATTTTTAAAAGCCTGGAATGTTTTCTTTAGTTATATCTTTACTTATTGCTCCAATTCTTTTTATTCTGTTTTTTCCCCTTGGGATCCTCTGTAAATTTTGAAACTAAATTTCTACTTTTGTTTCCCTATGCCTACCTTCATTTTCATTTGACACACATATACACACACAAAATCTCTGACAAACACACAGATACTCATGGACATGCACATACATTTATATACATACTGATATAGAAACACACATATAGACATTTAGCAATTTTCATGAAAATTTAGGAGAGGTTCTGTCACGTGTGTTAGCCATTTTAGTCTGAAATTGCCATTCTCGTTTTGGAAACTTCCACCTGAAATCTACAGTGAAGTTACAATCCATGCAGGAAAGGGGAAGATGGTACATAAAGAGGTTTGGAATTTGTTTAGTGGCATTGTGAATATTCCAAAAGCTATCCTGAGTGAGTAAAAAAACAGAGTGTGACTTTGTTATCTGCTGCATTAAGTTCTTACCCTATTCCAAAGACAGAATTGCCTTCATGAAATGATAGAGACCATTAATTAGCCTCTTTTTAGGAATTCACAAACCATTCTAGTTCTGTAGCATTCTACTGTATTAAAAACCAACATCAGACAAAACAAAATACAAACATAACTTCTAGAAGAACAATTTTTATAAACCTTTTTGGGAACCCATTTTGGCAGACAGAAATCTCTTCTAACCTGAACAGACTTTTTTAGAAACGTATTTCCCTTTCCTCTCTCCGGGAAACAGAGAGAACAGTCTTTTTGAAAAATGTCCAAATTTCTTGATATATTGAGGAGATGAGCTTCCTCCATTGATTTTCAGTCTCGTACACCAGGTGTATATGTGCATTAAAATTTTTCTGACTTAGCAGGACTTCTAAGTCCAGTCTCCTTCCATAGGCTCCTTTTTGGTGAAATATCATATACATGCCCTTTATACGAAGGAATTATTAATATCTATAAAATGTTGCTTTTAAGTCGTGCATGATTTTTTCTTGCATGTTATACTTAGTTTGAAAGAAGTATAGTGTCCATGTGAAGAACATGAACTGTAGAATTAGAAGCGCGGGCTGGGATCTTGACCACTGCTTACTAGCTGGGTGAGCTTGGACAAGTGACAGGGTTTCTGTGCGTCAGGTTTTCCATCTGAAAAAAAGGACCCCTTCATTTAAGAGCTAACTTATTCAAGAACATGAAAGAGTACCTGAAACATATTGCTTTATATATGTACTTGTTATTGTTATTTTTAAGGTAATCAGCAATACAAGTCTGTCCTTTCAAGGTGATTTGACAATGCCTCCTGAAGAAAAGAATTAAGTTCTTGATAAACATCAAGACTCAATAATAAAATTTAAAACTTCACAAGTTATAAAGGTTATTATTAAAAGACTACTTTATTACTTTAAAATATTGTTTAGCTTTTTTGAACTTATTTTATGTCTAAATACTCCTTTCAATCTTATATTCAGTAGGAATATGTCTTGAGTGGTCATCATCAAGAAAGATGACAACTTCTTGTAGAAATTTAACCCTTGGTACCCTTGGAAATTAAACTTCTTCTTTAATTAGTTACATTCCCAGGGATATTTGGGTCTCATTTGCTTGTTTGTATTATTTTGTTTTTCTAGTAAATGGCTTCTTAAGCTGTTATTATCCCCTCCAGTGTCCACTGATTCAGAGAAAATACCAACAAGTGGAATTTATTGCTCTGATTTTGAACTGAATCTTGTGGCTGTTTTTATTGTAATTCAAGGCACTGTTTAATCCCTTTGCTTAGAAGCCATTGGAGTGAAAATGTTCATGTTGCGGATTTACTTTGTGACAATGATATATGGGAAGATTATTCTGCAAGAACCAGAAAATATGATACTTGTTGGAAGAAATTCAATGTCGCAACCAGTTGAAATAAAGAACATCCAATCCCATGTGCTAACAAAGTGGGGATTCCTTTCCAAAGCTTTGTACTATGCAAAGGATACTTTTCTGGTGTGCCGAGAAGTTATCTCTGGGACTGTCACACTTGGAATTCCAGCAGATTACCCTATCATCAAGTCATCAGTATGCTGCTATTTGAATAAACACAGCTGTTGTTTTCCAAGAAATATGGCTAGGAGCAGCAAGGAAAAAAAGGGCAATTAGTGTTATTGAAATGAAGGGGTACTCAGGATGGCATATATATATTTATGAGCATTTTCGTTTCCGAATAGCCTATTTACCATGCTGTGACTTAACAGTGGGGGAGTAATGATCCCCTCTCCAAATCCTTGGTACTTTACTGCATTTTGCTATTTGCCTAATATTAATTACAAATAATTTTCATAATTAAAATAAATATATATATTTTAATTTCACATGACCTTGTGCTATCTTCTATCCACAAATCCTTGAAGTTGTGATGGCAGCGTGTTCCAAAGACCTATATATAAGGATAGATGAATAAGATAACCTATTTTAAAATTTATACTAATGATTTCAATAGGTGGAGCAAAGATGTTATTGTCCTGGATCTGGGAATAAGGCTTGCTTTTAGTGGGTCAAGGAGAAACTTCACCATGGTGTAATGCATAGTGGTGGACCAGAAAGATGAGACCATTAACCAGCAGTGTGGCCACAGGCAAGGCATTCCCTCCCCTGGATCTCGGCTTCTTTATCTGTAAACTGTTGAGATTGGATGATATGACCTTTAATGTCTCTTCAAACTCCATGATGCTTTGAACTTAGGCCTTTATTCTTCAGGTCTGACACTCAATGCTGAGCAACACATTTGTTACAGAGACCCACTGGAACCGGTGGTTGTCATCTTTATAAATAAACAAACATTCTGGCTGTTTTTGTGCTTTCAGTATAAATGAAGACAAATAATGGGATGAGTTGTTAATATCTCAGTGCTTTATTCACCTAAAGTAGTTCGTTTTGAATTTGTGTTTTTTTTTTTTTTTTTTTTTTTTTTGAGATGGAGTCTCACTCGGTCGCCCAGGCTGGAATGCAGTGGCGTGATCTCAGCTCACTGCAAGCTCCGTCTCCCAGGTTCATGCCATTCTGCTGCCTCAGCCTCCTGAGTAGCTGGGACTACAGGTGCCTGCCACCACGCCCAGCTAATTTTTTGTATTTTTAGTAGAAGCGGGGTTTCACCGTGTTAGCCAGGATAGTCTCGATCTCCTGACCTCATGATCTGCCCGCCTTGGCCTCCCATTGAATTTGTATATTCTTAAATTTTTAGTCTATGGTTAAGAACTCTGGTTCAAAGATATTTGTTTGGCAAGTGTAAGGGGGACTGGGGGGAAGATTGGAGAAGTATGTTAAGATTATGTTATTTCTGGGGTAAAAAATAAGAAGATGCCAGGAAAAAGAAACCGAAGTTAGGGGCAATGCCTTTTGTTTAGAAGGTCAATGTTGTGGTGCATTTTAAAATCATCTCATTTAAAAAGTACAGAGAGTACACCAGCACCCACTAGCTTGGTGGCTGTGGCTGCTTTAGCATCTTGTCCAACAGCCCTGATGACCAAGCTATGTATCTTCCTTTTATTTCCTCTCAAGAGGGAGTTGATCTCCAACTTGCAAGTTAGTCTTCGAAATTTAGTTCAATGAAGCCCAAGGATTTTAAAGACATCTCATACACAAAATGACACACCAGGGTATGGGTATGTTGTTTTCCAGTGTTTCTAAGTAGGTGTGAAAGAAAACCTCATTTAAACTCTACTCAGAAATCAACAAAAGCCTTAAAACAAGAATAATGAAGCAGGATGAGTAATGTTCAGGGTCTACACTGAGACAAGGATGACGAGGGCATTGGTTCTTCAGTCAGAACAGCAACTGTCTATGCAATGTCTGAGGTCTGACTGCGCGACCTTGGGCCCAGCCACAAAATACTGTCACCCAAACCCAACCCCTCCTCATTAACAGTAACAACACACAGCAGTTTAGTGCTTTATGGTTTCAGAGCTCTTTTGCATGTATTATCTCATCTCTGGTCCAGTTTTAGGATGGTGTTAGCCTTACCTCATGCCCCAGCATTTCATCATGTCTTTGGAGACATTGCAGCTTAGCTGATAGGTCTGATTTTTCTCCTCATGCTTTGGGCAACCTCTGGAAGGGGTAAAGGTGATGTTTTGGCTTGTTGTTTAAACAAATAACAAAGTTGGACTGAAATGGAAAGTTTCTAATTAGATCAAAGAATATGACATAAGGGATGAAATTAAGCAGGGTTTATGCAGTAGTGGCTTCTCTCACTACGGCTCTATGTCAGACAAACCGGTCCCACTCATTTTCCCACTTGACCCTCATAGGAAGCCCCTGGAGGTAGGAGCATTTATTATTATTCCTAGTGCACAGATGAGGAAACAAACACTTGGCCATTTACATAGTTTATAGAAGTCACAGGGCCAATGGCAGAGCCTAGTTCTTTTGCCTCTTAGGCCAATGCTCTTTCTTCCATACTCCAGTGCCTCCCTAGGCATGAGATAACTTCTCAAGTTTGGACATTTTTCTTGTATACATCACTTTCCTCTCCAGAATTCACACTGAGAGGTAATAAATTTCAGAGGAGAGCTGGGACTAAAGCAGTCTTCACTCTGTCACTGGGTTCTCTTTCTTTTCCCATAAAGTGAAGAGAATTCCTGTTTCTTTTGTACATTGAGGTCCATGCTACTTTTTGAGTCCTATAGACAGAGGAGTATTAGACACTCATAGAACTGTTTTTGCTATTGCTTCTCATTGTGTTGTTGAGGTTAATGTCTTGATGTCCAGTATTATGAAACAAACTGTCTTGAAACTTGCCCACTCAAAAGCCATCACCTACTGCTTCTTTGGTTGTGGGCTCCATGGATTTTACAAGATCATTGAATGATGAAAGCAAGAAAGTTGGAGAATGAAGAGGTCTGTTAGGCAGTTTTCTACCTTCCACGTGCCTATGGAGACGTCGGGTGAGTAATGTAAGAGAACAGGTGAATGGCACATGCAGCATGGGGGGCCCTCCTCTTGTGGTGTCATTGTTACTTTTGTCTGTTTTCAACTTTGTTTTTTCTTTCATTCTTGAAAAGTAGGTCCAGTGTGCCAGGTGGGGCATGGCAACAGGAGTCTAGAATTCAGGAGAATGGAGAGGCTATGGTTGGGCCCAGTTAGTCTTTTCAAGACTGTGTCTTGACCACTGTCTGAAGTTAGTGGAATTGGGTATGGACAGAATATCAAAATCCCAGCCAAGAGGCTCAGGTATTACTCGAAAAAATCTGTGCATTTGCCTAAGGCTAGAAAACTTTTTCCTTTCCTCACTGGCAGGCCAACTGATCTTCTTGATATACTTTAATCTAGTCTCAGGAACAAGCATCAGTGACTCTGGCTAAAAGCTCTAGGTAAGCAATAGATAAACTTTTGGCTGTAATGTCATTATTGGTATTTGAATCAGCTGTTAGTGGCATTTATTATTCTCAGCCCCAAATCCTTTGTTTAGCTTTTATATGCTTTTTTAGTTTTACTTCCCTGGATTCTTTTCTTCTCTTCAATTGTCATAAATCAATAACAGTTGAACTACACTGTCAAAATACAGTATTTTTTTTTAAATGAATGAAGCTATTTGTTAAGGAATGGTTCCTTCTCTAATGCAAATAATTACTTTCTAATTGTTCTGTAAGATTATACTTTATTGCATATATTTTTAAAGCAAACAGTATCTGCAAAGTAATCATCTTATTTACCATTTTTAAAATTAGGTAGCAAGTCTATAGGACAATTCCAATTAAATTTTAAAAATTCAATAATGGAAATAGAGTAAGGAAAATAGGGAACATATATTACACAAAGCAAAACTATTTTGAAACAGAGCATTTTACGTGACCTCCCCTAGATTTTAGTGGCTTTTTGAAAAGATGGCTCCACACCTTGATTTACTACTCATCCCAAAATTTAAATCCAAGGTTGTTCTTGGAACAATGCCTCTTCAAAGCGTTCTTATTAGGAGCTGAGAGCACCCAAAGAAAGTGGTGAACATTTAAAGCATACAGCATATAAAGTAGCTGCACTAATATGAAACAATTGTTCTGTATTAGACTCCAGAGATTGAATTATACAATTCATATCTAAGAGAAAGATGAGCGCCATATTAAGCATATTTCCTTGTCTCTGAAAGCAGGCAGAAAACTTACAAATGCATCTCAACAATCTTCTCCAAAGAGCATTATTACTGGTCTGCAGCTATGGAGCACTCTGTTGTCTCTTGAATGTACTTGATTATCTATTCTTAAGCAGTTGAAAGGAGGCCTTGGATCTGAACCTATCCCACAATGCCCTTTATGTAGTGTGACTCTCAGAGGCCTGGGCTGCCCACACTTTGGCAAAAACTCATTTAACTTGATAGGCTTATGTATTCCACTCTTCTTTTCAACAGGAGTGGCTGGGGCAGGGTAGAGGTAGAAGAAGATTCTGGGTAATGGATCCAATTACAAAGACTTTTGGAGGAGTGCTGAGAAGAGGTTATATTTGGTGGGAGGAATAATCCTTTAGAATGTGGTATGGCCTGATATCTGTCCCGGAAATAATCCTATCTATAGGAGACAATTCTACTTCATTTAGAATTCAAAGGGTTGGAATATTCATAAAAAATTTTACAATGAAAATTTAATCCCAGCCTGGGGCTTGAAGAGCTAATTTCATCCCAGGTCTCTTTGCTCTACCATTACTGCTTTCTTCTACTCTATCAGGAAAATTTTATAATCCCTTTGTGCAAATAAAAGACATTGAGTGGCAATTATTGGCTCATTCTACGTACAACTTAATGGCCAGAGATTCTTTGGTTTTAATATCTAGCAAGTTTTATATGAGGCCACAGAATAAACTCTTAACTCATTCAGTGGTAATAGTTCAGTACTATCTTGATGGTGTGTATTATTTGTAGAGATCATAATTTTATTACTTGGGACTTGAGCAGGGCTTAGAAAAGTTGGTGGGGTTTCTGAGTGAGTAGTCAATAGTCCCAAGAATTGACAGACACATGGGGAAAGGGAAAGAAGTTGTGGAAGACAATCATAGAAAGGAAGAAAAGACAGAAAAAACAGGGAACAAGAAATGAGTGAATGGTGGGAGTGGTGGGTGCCCCTAAATCATCTCGTACCACTGTGCTGGAGCCAGTTTAGAAAGGATCACCAAAGCTCATTATAGCTTTCTTTTGAACTCTGTTCTGTGATTTTGTTTTCAGTAGCTTTGAATTGGCACAGTGGGAGCATTTACACCATAGATATTGGTGAATACTACAAATCAGGGCCTTTTTTTTTCCCCCTCCAGGGAGCTCGTTGTTCAATATTTACCAGCATACTATGACCTTAGATATTTCTTTGTGATACGAGAGGCCTAAATTATCAAATGTGTCACAGCAGGAGAGAGTTTGGGAGACACTGGATTAGTTTGGCAGGGGCAAGTTCCAGGACTAAAAATAACAAACTGGAGCTCCTATTCCCGTAGTTGAGTGAAATGAGAAGCAGGTCAAGGTATGGAGAGAAGAGGTCAAACCAGTTAAGAAAGATGTATTCTAGGCATTTTGCCAAAAGCAGGAGCAGTCCTATCTAACACTCACAACAGATGAGTAAATGGTGGTTGAGAGAGGTTAAATCTGCATATCACACAAGTTAGAACCAATTAGAATTTATTTTACCCAAAGTCCTAATTTCTAACCCCTTTACTATAGGGTTCCTCTGTAGACCTCTGCATTCAATGAGGCAGGTGGTGCTCCCCACAACTATTGGGCTTAGCATCAACATTGTAATCTACATTGAACTTTCTAATGATACCCTGTACACAGCTCTGCATGGCAGCCCTGCCTGCGGGTCACCTCCCTCTGACTCTACACATATGAAGAACATCCTCAGCCAAAACATCCCTGCTCCACTCCAGAGCAAAAATCAGTTTCCACTCCTCTTCTAAGTTTATAACTTTTTCTTTATTTCTACTGCCTTCTCATTCATTCATTTAGTCATTCAATAGGCATTTGTTAAAAGCCTGTGTGCATTGTGAAAGAAAGAGGGAATTCAACCTAGGGGGGCCTACTGGAGGGAACACATGTGTGTGTCTAATTTGGAAGCTGCAGAAGTTGAAGGAGTAAAGATGTGGGTTTGAGGACCACAGATGGGGGGCTAGACTTTCTAGGTCATCATGGAGACTCCATCTGTTTTGACTATTTCTCTTCAATATGAGCAAAAGCCTTAGCCCGGCAACTTCCTCTTTTCTTCTAATTTCATCTTTTATCTCTGGCCTTTATCCAGGACCAGGTGGATCTCACTGACTTAGATATTCTCTCTTTGGAGATCCTGGTGCCTTCTCTACCCCTACCCCCAAGGTGAAATCACTTTAGATACAATAATGCTATACGATATTTTTGCTTATCTAAAAAGGCATAATTTAATTCTATTTATTGAAGTGTTCTGATTCATATTAAATGTACATAGTAGATCATTTTGAGTTATTGATTTGGTAAAAAGGCCTATGGTTTGAAACAATTTTACATTTTGATCATGTGACATCCACTGACTTGCTTCTGATTTACATTTATTTTTAGTTGTACATTTATTAATGATAAATGGAATTCAACTATAAATGACTATGAATAGTATTAAGTATTTTACCAGGGGATGAATTACCTAGAATTTCATGAGATATTTTAAGGAGGTGTTAGAGTTAGGAATGTGTGGGTGGGGAGCCATATATGAATAAAGATAGTTTCAGTCAGATGTGAGAATCACACTTTGAGAAAGTGTGGTCTCTGGACCAGAAACATCAATATTACCCAGGAATTTATTTCAAATACACATTTTTGAGCCCCACCCCAGGCCCAAATCAGAAATTCTGCAAGTGGGGCCCAGCAGTTATCTGTATTTTGACAAGCCCTGCAGGCAACTCTGATGTTAGCTAAAGAACAAGAATCACTGGTTAAAGTAATACTAACAAATGAAGTTAGCAACAATTAAAGGACATTTTAAATGAAGAAGTACAGTTATGTCATTAACTCAGTTTGGTCAGACCAATACTAATTTGGATCCTTAGGCGTATTTTCTGCTTACTGTGTCCTTAAAAACCGAAAATGTTTCAGCATTTTCACCTCTTTTGCAAATAACCATTAGACAGATTTGTAAAAAGATTGATTGTACACTTTCATTTCCTCAAGCGGTCATTTATTCTTTCAGATAATACTCATTCTCCAGGCAGCAGACAAAAGACTTGGAGACATACACAGCTGAAGGAAATGAAAAGGCGACAAGGCTAAGAGAACAAAGATGAGCATTGCCACGGTCCGGAGGGTGGTGGTGGAGGAAGCCTTCTCTATGCTGGTGCCTCTATTGGAACTTTCAGGAAATGAACATGTGTGTTTTGTGTTTTTCCCTTTACACCTCAAGAAACTTGGAACAATGATTTTCTTTTATGGAGAAGCTTACATTTAAGCAGATTAAAAATTAGCCCAAGAATAGAAATACAGAATCAAAGTCCACAAATTTAATTATTGTTTCCCCTGGTTAGCTGATCTTCAATTCTGATATCTTCCTCTCTCTGGTGTAGGGAAAGTAAGGGTTATACCCATTTTTAAATTCTTTGTTGTGTTAGGACTACTAATACACAGGGAAAATTTCTATGCATTCGTTTATTCATCAATAGATATTTATTAGGACTCACTGTTTATGGAACTGCCCAAGATATTGTGGGAGATACAAGGGAGAAGACAACATCAACCCTGTTCTCAGAGTGTTTGAAGTCTACCAGGACTTCAAACGTGTCCATTGCACACGTAAGCATACTAAAAGCTAAAAGGAGGTGTGCCATATAAAATGGATCAAAATCAAAGGCTTTAAGAAGAGGAAAGGCATTCCTTCTAGCTTTGGTCAGATTTGGTCCACAATCAAATCAAATTCTTATTAAGTTCATATTCTCTTACTGACAAACTAAACTGCTGCAAAAAATAATCCTCCCCCATGGGAGATCTTACAGACATACCCTAATTGCCCTAGCGAAGTTTAGAATGTAGCTCTGAAAAGAATGACAAAAGACCTTGAAGAGGCAAGCAAGGAATTTTGAAATACCTGGTCTATAAGGGTAAAAGACTGTATGATACCAAAGCCTCGGGGTACCCAGCTGGGGTCAATCTATACTAATTGCTAACACCTAGAGGTAATTAGCAGTAATTACCCAAAGGAGTGATGGGACTGACTTAAAGGCAGCAATTCCAGGAGCTTCTACCGTGTTGGGAACCTAACAGCTTCTAGGTAACAAGAAATAACTTAGGTTTCCCCAGCAATTTATGTAGATAGTTTTAAGATTGCGTTACAAAGGACCCCCTGGAACAAGCTTTTATAAATACATTATTAAAACTCGTAGCCCTTCCTACCCAGGGGTGAAGTTTATCTTCTCACCCTTTGAGTCTGAGCTGATCTTACCACTTGCTTTAACCGATGAATATGGGGAAAGAGAAATTGTGCAACTTCTTTTGCTAGTAAGTCTTACAAGACCTGCAGCTTCCACCTTCACCTTCTAGGAACATTGCCCTGAGATCATCTTGTGGGGCAGCCGGTCTAGCCTCCTGGAGGAGAAGCAGTTTTGTGGAGAAGATTCCAGGCGTCCCTGCCAAGAGCACCAACTCCAGATATGTGAGTGAGTGCATCTTAGATTCTCTGGCTAATAGTGTACTCAAGTGTTGGACACTCAGAGTAGATCATTTTAACACCACCTTTTTCCCTATGGCAAAATTATATTCAACTATAAAAAATTCTAATTTTCTTGATGTTTCTTAGTTTTAAAGCAAACAATTGGCAAGTAAGATAACGAATAAATGTCAATTTCAAAGATATTCATATTGAGCAAAATATTTCATAGACGAAATAAAAATTTATTCAACAAAAAATATACTTCAGTTTTCACCTTGCCTCAGTTTAAAAAAAAATTTTGCACAGAAATTCCAAAGAGTAAGAATGATTGTAAAGACGAGGAAACACAATTTGAGTTCCTTCTATTCTGTGATTTTATCACTGCTAATTTCAAATCTACTGATTAAACACAAGAATATGTAGTACCACGGAAATAGGGATGTAAACTGCTTACAAAGAAAGCTTGAACAATTCCTAGTCACTATGAAACTATTCTTAAACATATGTAACAGACACTGTGGGGGCTGGGGGTTTGGGGGTGACTGTATAACTGTGAGTTCTCCAAATTAACTTCTATGTAGAATACAATGTTTATTAAAAGATAAGTAATAAAATGGGCTAATTTGAAGCTTCTGTAAATGTTATTAAAACTCAAGAGCTCCAATATTTATTTAGAAATTAGGCCAACACATTTTTTTTCTTTTTTTTCAGGGAAGAGTAGGTTACAACTGACACTGTTTGGAATTGCTGGCACATGGTGATAATCAAAGGTAGGCTGACTTCTTGTCATTTAAATCGTTGCTTTAAAATTTACAGATGATGCATCCTATTTTTGCCTGTGCCTTATGTGGACTGCTCCTGCCGACCCCTGCTGGATATGTCTCTGCTTTTGTTACCAGAGGAAGTTATCCACATGGGTCTGCAGCAACTTCAATTCTTGCCTCCTCAGAAAAAAGAATTTGACTGAGGGGCATAAGGCAGAAGGAGAGACCGGGGCAAGTTTTGGAGCAGGAGTGAAAGTTTATTAAAAAGCTTTAGAGCGGTAATGAAAGGAAGAAAATTACACTTGGAAGAGGGCCGAGTGGGTGACATGAGAGGCCAAGTGCAAGGCTTGGCCTCTTGACTTGGGGTTTTATATGTTGGCATGCTTCCGGAGTCTTGCGTTACTTCTCCCCACTCCGGAGATCGTATTGGGAAGCTGCTGCTCACCAGTCTCAGGTGTTTTCTATTAGAGACTGCCTTTCCCTGGCACCAGCTGTGACAAATTGTTACTTTAGAGAGACAGTTAGCAACTGCCTCATGGTCGCCCAATGCTCCTGGTGTGTGTGTCGGGGAGCTCTCTCCTGCCCTGCTCTTATCTAACTAGCTACCTACTGTACCACTTTTAGCATTTCACATCCCATCTGACTGTGACTAGGTGAGACCAGCAGGAACTGCTCAGTTGATGCAAAGAATCACCAGAAATAATAAATGGTTATTTCATGCCACCAAGTTTCAGGATAATTATGTAGCCATAGATAAATGGCACAGGAAATGATCACTTAGAGTAATTGAGCTAGATTTTTCTTCCTGAAGCTGTGACAATTATAAGAGCTCTAAATATGTACTGGGTAGAAGGTAAAGATTTGGGGACTATTGTTGATGGTACGGTTATTAAAGGAGGTGAAGTCATTTTAAATAAGGTGGGAGAGGTGATGCAAGAAGGAAATGGGGAGAGAAAAATGTTTCTGTGAAGACTGGAGATTTAAAATGATCACGAATAGATTGGCGAGGGGGAGCGTTTCAAATAAAACAGTGTTTTAATTACTGAAGCTAAATCATTTGTTGCATCTTGAGTATGAAACCATAGCTTTGGGAGTGGGATCTAAATGTCCCTGAAACAATGAGGTATGCGTCTATGTACCAGCAAAGACATAAAGTTCTGTCCCAGAAACCAGGATGAAGGACACATTGTGGGGATTATGTTTTCATGGTACAGAGCTTTAACATACTTAGTTGTTAGGTAATTTCTGAGGCAGTAGCAAGGATACAATGGTAAAAAATTGGCAAAAATCCATCCCACTAATTACTAATAACTTTAAATTTATGTGGTAAATTACATAACCATAGATAAATGCCATTTCCATATCCGGTTCCTGAAATGTCTACAAATATGAAACTGAGTCACAGAAAACTGGAGTGTTATTTTAAACATTTCAATCAGTTCAGATTTTGCTTTTTATGACTTTGATTGATTTTCATGCTATCTCAAACATTTCTTTCTTGGAGAATGGATTTTTTTGGACCATGATTTGGCAAAAATGATGTGCGTACTATGAAAATTGGAGACTATGGTTGTCAGGAGAGGTGATGTTCTGTTCAGTAAAATTATACTGAAACTTATAGGGAGGAGAAATAAATTCCTGGAATAATGAAGAGCTGTATGTTCGAACAATTATGGAATACAACAGATGTCTGTAGGTAGAACAATGACAGTGAATGTCATTGGAAGATAGGGTTGAAAATTATGGCCTCAGTTGGCCAATGACAAACAAATTGAAAATTTAATTTGGAGCAAACTTTCACGTAATATTGAGACTTAATTGATAGAAATTTAGGAATGTAGTATAACAGTGGGAAGTATATCTGTCTTATTCAACATGTTATACTCCATAACAACATGGAATATAAGGGCATAGTAAGAAATCTATTTTTCTAATACATTAAAGGTGTGATAAATGGTGGACAGATTTCTGGAAGGATATAAAGAGGGAGGAATAGACCTGGCATTATTGTGGAATGGATGACCAGCATGCCTGGTCAGATGCAGAAGATGAATGAAGTTTTCATGATGCAGATTACAAAACTAGTAAACAGGCAAGACACGGATACCAAAAGGTGGCAGATTTTTTATTTTTTTAACTTTTGGACATTACTAGAAGTCTCCTATTAAAAACAGAGGTGTTGGTATGTGGTTAATTTTCCTGGCTGACAATGAATTATAAGAAAACATTTATAAGAAAAAATTTTGAGAAACTGCTGGTCTGGATTTATTTAAACCCAAAAGAAAGACCTGTTGATAAAAGAACAGTGTTAGGGAATTTGGAACAAAGATGATCATGATATAATAGAGGTTTGTTATAGGTACAAAGGGAAAGGTGACTTGGTCAGACCTGATACCAGACTTCTCAAAAGAATACTTCAAAAAATTCAGAGAAAATCAAGTTGAAATTCCATGGCCAAGACTTGAAATAAACCAAAGCTAAAATGAGGTAGAAATTCTTAACAGCAGTAGCAGTGATAATTGAATTTTTACTATAAGCTAATTACTCTGCAAGACACTTTGAATATATTATTTATAGAAAAACAGTTTTTTTCTCCTCTTGGGGTCATTCACCACTGACACCAAAAGAAGAAAAAGTGTATGTGTGGTGGGGTGTCAGAGGGACAATGTGACGGCTCACAGGTCTCCTCAGATATTTTTAAAGGTTGCATGTCAAAAATTATGAGGACATCCTAAATAAAAGGTAAACATAAGATTGTGGCAGAAAATTGTAGGAAAAATGTTATGAATATAGTGAGCTCAAAATATGCTGAGGCTTGGGAATGATGGCCACTTAGAACAGTTCTCAAAGGACGGACTTAAGGGCTGCTGTGGCACCCCTGGGATAGCAGTGACAGCCTTGCTCAGTGTTCTTGTTTGCCTAAAAAGAAGAAGCTTCTAACTGGAAAGGAAGAAGCTTCTAACTGGAAAGACAACAAATAGAGCTACACAGTGAAATGTACAATAGAAGAGTAAATGGCAAAGAGGCTCTTGCTGTTTTAAATGTTATCTCTGGATCTTGGCTCTGGAAGGACTTTTCAAGAGCCATCCTAGGAATGCTGTTGTGATATTGTATACTCACAGAGGGTGGGTGAATAAGACAACGACAAATGCTCTAATTTAGAAAAGAATAAAAAGTCAGCTGTGGAAGCTAATAGAATTTTTTAGTTCCTTCAGGGTTTGTTTCCTCATCTGTGATCCCACTGAAATGACCTCATCAGGACATCACAGCAACTTATGCATTTTGTTGTAACTACTTGCATATAAACTTTTATCGTATCTGGATTGGGAGCTCCTTAAAGGCAGGGACTGTCTTATGTTCATCTTTGTTTTCTCAGAGGCTGTTGAACTGCATGGAATCACAGGAAGGACTTTTGCTTATTGTCAATCTCTTGCTCATTCTCACTCCTGCTCTCATGTCCTCTCCCTTCCTTGTCTTCTTCCCATTCGGCACATTATGTTGAGCTTTAATGCAATTAAAAGCAAACTTCTTCTATAGTTTATGAAACTTTGGTTGTCTTTTGACCTTTTGATAAAGAAATTTTTTTTTCTTCTTTTGAGACAGAGTCTTGCTATATTGTTCAGGCTGGTCTCAATCACCCGTTGCTCAAGCAATCCTCCTGTCTCAGCCTCCCAAGTAGCTGGGATTACAGGTGTATGCCTCCATGCCCAACCTGAAACTGTAATCATTTATCTCCCGTTTTCACGTAGGAATTTCTTCCAGGCATTTGTTGGAAAATTAATGTATTTTCCCCAATCTTGAATTTTGGGAAAGATTAGTAGAGAAAGTGAGAAAAAGCAGTATAATTCTCTCGCAAGAATTAAAGCTTAGCAGTCAACGTAGGGAATCCACTGATGCCAAATTGAAACCATGAGCAGAAAGTGCTGATGTACAAAGTTGAAGACTTGAAGGTTAAGGTCAACAAGTTCCAGAGCTGGGACAGGAGCAGGTCTGAGAGAAGCAGTCACAATCAGGAATCATACTTCCAGCTGTTGTTTGTCAGCAGCCCTGTCTGCTGCAAACTGTCATTTCTAAAAGTAAATATTAATAAGCTTATATGCATACTAAATAGTATACAGTCTTATGAAAGGTGTTCTAAGAAATGATGAGTTTAGAAACAAATCCTAAAAATGGCATTTCAATAAGTAATTCCGGGTAGTGCTGGTGACCTTTCCAGGAGATCAACTATTATGTTATTTCAATATTACCTAATAATGTTTGCTGGCATTTTTCAGTGTTTGAATATTTGCTACAGGCTAGGTTTCTTGTAATTACTATTAAACATGTTTTTTATTTATTAAACAATGCTTTAAATATCTGTATGTCTTAGGGCTCTCCAGTAAAATAAATCATATATATATATATATATATATATAATCACATACATATATGATGGAAATTAGCTAATGGGATTATGGAGGCTGAGAAGTCCCAAGACCTGCCCTCTGCAGGTTGGAGAACCAGGAAAGCCAGTGGTGTGATTCAGTTTGAATCTAAAGATCTAAGAACAAGGAACATTGATTTTTCCCAGTAGGAGGAGATGGATGCCCCAGTTCAAAGAGTATATTTGCCATTCCTCCACCTTTTTGTTCTCTTTGGGCCCTCTGTGATTTGGATGCCTGTCCATACTGGTGAAGGCAATCTTCTTTCTACTGATTCAGTTGCTATTCTCTTCCAAAAACACCCTCACAGACACACTCGGAAATAATGTTTTACTAGTTATCTGGGCTTCTTTAACCCAGTCAAATTGACACAGAAAATTAGAC
Source organism: Symphalangus syndactylus (assembly GCF_028878055.3). Classification (NCBI taxonomy): domain Eukaryota; kingdom Metazoa; phylum Chordata; class Mammalia; order Primates; family Hylobatidae; genus Symphalangus; species Symphalangus syndactylus. The sequence continues at coordinate 72,088,059 of NC_072444.2, read as the reverse complement.
ATCACGCCATAATAATGAGTAAAGAGTGTGAAGAACGTTGGAAGTATTTTAAGAATAACACAATTTCAGAAATTCTGAGAATTCTAATTTTTTTCCTAGCAGATCCCTGAAGATTAGTATCTGTCAGCAATTTATAAATACTAACTGAATCATCCTGTGCTCAAATAAATTATGACAAATTAACTTGACTTGACTTTTGCTAGTGTGAGTAGAATATTTGTTCACTGGACTGTCTGAGATTTACTGCAACTGGATTTCAGTAAAACATTTCACAGCCTCTTGTTATATCTTAATGGAGAAGATGGAAACATCTGAGTTGAATAATAGGGCATTAAGTTAATTTGTAGCTTGTTAAGCAACCATATCTAAGGTGTGATTATTAGTAAATCAATATTATCTTGAAGTTACCTTACTAGAAGTCAGCCCTATGACTGTGTTCTTGGACAGGTTCTCACCAATGACTTGAAAAAAGCTAAAAAAAAAAAAAAGTCACTTTTCTTGCATGCACATGATTATTAAACACACAGACACAATCTGTTGATAATATTTTGGCTAATAAAAATAAATACTTAGAAGTTTCCAACAAGTAGGAAAGAGGTGCTAAGAACAACCAGTTGAAATTTAAGGCTGACAATTATGGTTAAAAAAAAAAACCCAAAAGTATATAATGTGTGAGTCTTAGATTAATAATAGTTTATATAGAAAAATAATCCCAGAAGTTTTAATGAAGTGCAAGTCTAATATAAACCTATAACGAAACAGGGTTGCCAAGAAATCTAATGGAAACTTTGGTTTCACTAACATAAGTAACATATCTAGAACATGCAAGGTATTAGTCTCCTTGAATTCTACATCAGTTGGACTATATCTAGAGTATTATATTTAGTTTTAGAATAGTATCAATAAATATCGATAAATGGGCATAAATCCGGAGGAAGATGCCCAGAATAGAAAATTATTTTTTTTTCTAGAAATCATACTATGGAAGAACTAGAGATGTTTCACTGACTAGGAGAATGTTGATGGGGAAAGGACCATTATTATCAAATATTTGAAGAACCCTGTTTTGCCTATGCATATGAACTAGAGGTTATACTTATTCAGATTCACTCTGGGTAACTAGGGCCAATTAATTTAGATTATGGGTAGGTAGAGTCCAATTCAAATTACAAAAAAGTAATGGGACAGACTCTAAACTCCCCATCAGTGAAGACGTTTAAATAGAGTTTAGAGTATTTGGCACTTAACAATATCTGTCTAGTTCATTTTCTTGCATTTCTGGGAGATGGTAATAGGTGACATTTAATGTTCTTTCATCAGGAATGTTGTATATGGTTCTATGCAATAATCAATAACCAGATGTCAAAATGAGAAAATGAGCACACCTGTCATATTACTGACTCTCATGTTTTATGGTCTACTTAGTCTGACCAACCATCCTGGTTTACCTGGGACTGTCCTGGTTTTAATATTGCAAATAAAATGTTCCAGAAACTCTTCCAGTCTTAGATAAACAAGGAAAGTTGGTCAGCACGGTCAGACTCAGTCAATCACTTAAGGAACACATCTCAGCTCTTGAGTTGCACTTGGAGTTGATCCACAGAATAGGATTTGCAAGAGGTTGGTTGGTCTGTTTCTTCCATGGATATGATCAGTGAGTGGGAGGAAGCCCAAAAGTACTAATGCAGCTGAGCCTGGGTCGGGATCTTATTATCCAGAAACTCCTTCAAGGATCTGGGGGCAAAGAGTTCATTTGTGTCATGATCTTGGGAAGCCTAGCTATGGGAGTCGGAGAACTGAAATGGGAGAGGGAAGAAGGCCCATATGGTGTGCTTTGAAGAACATGTTATCACTGTGAGCAACTGGTGCTTAATCCTAGGGAGGGCTTCTGGGAAACTTTGTGAAACACATCTCAGTGTTGTACCTGTCAAAAGCTCTACCTAGTGGTGTTAAGTTTCTAGTATGTCTGGCCCATCCTGCTCACTCCTCCATCCAAAGAAAGCCCTCAAGTCTTTGATCAAAGGGGAATGGGTTGGGGTTATGTGAGGACACCAACAGAGGCTGCCGCCTGCCTCTGATTTAGACTTTTGTTGTTACCTTTATCTCCAAATTACTCTATACATATGGTCACAGAAACACAGTAGATTGAAAGCAGCAGCATGCATTTGTGGCAGATTAAATAAATAGACTCACTACTTCCCTCCTTCCTGTATCTCTACCTTTCATAGTGACTCTTCAGTTCTTCCCATTAAAGAGAGTGAGCTTTCCTGCCCCCTGACTTTGGATCTGACCATGTATCTGTTTTGTGTTTTGGTTAATGGAACATGGACAGAAGTGAGAAGGTTGCCAGGACAAGCCTGAGGCCTGAAGAGTGTTGTGTGTGTCTGCAGGTGCTCTGGGCCTCTGCTGTCAGCATGAGAAAAACATGCCCCAGCTAGCCCATGAGTCCATGGAGGGTGAGAGATACCTGGAACAGCTCCAGATCCAACTGCATCTTGGAAGTGCCCAGCCTAGTCCTGCTGAGATTGGCAGAACCACCGTAGCTGACCTGTAGAAATACAACAAATACAGGCTGTTGTACAACCTAGACGGCACTATCTGTATACACTATGAATAATTTTATAATTCTTAAAATTACTTTTTAGCAATCATAACTGTACTATATTGTTTTATTGCATAAAAGGACTAATTTATTAAATGTAAACACGACAGTATCACATTTGTGTGTGTGTCTCAGCCACCCCTTTATGTCTGGAACTGTAAATCTTTCTCATGCTTTCTCTTGCTCTCTCTCTTTTTTAAAAAAAATAGACTTCTTTTATCAAGCAGTTTTATGTTCGCAACAAAACTGAGCAGAAAGTACAGAGAGTTCCCATATGCCCATTCCCTCCACGTACAGCCTCCTCAATGATCAACATCCCACACCAGAGTGGTGCATTTGTTATAACCAATGAGCCAACACTGACACTTCGTTATCACCCAAAGTCTGTAATTTACATTAGGATTCACTCCTGGTGTCGTATTTTCTATGGGTTTTGACTATCACAACGATCATCACACAATTCTTCTGTCTCTATCACCCAATTTTTCTAACTCTAATACAATTTTAGATTTTAAAAAATATACTAGGAATCTCAACGAATGCTAGGGGCCTAAGAGTCTCGACCCCTAAAAGAGTCTACTCTTGGAGGAGTTAACTTCTCCAAATCTCATTAGCAAAATGGAGGATAATAACACTTACCTTGGATGGCTGCTTTGGGGATTAGAGGTATTGTATAACAAATAACACTGTAACTGTAATCGTGGAATTGCTATAGTGAGATTGCTGTGGAGGACCCAGTGGGGTGGGAAGTAATTGATTTACAAAAAGAGAAGAAAACAGGGTAAAGCAAAGAATAAAACGGTATTGTCAGTAAAGCCGCCTTCTTCCCTTAGAGGGAACAGAGTGGGTTCCTATGGCACTTTTGCTTCTGTTTGGAAATGACGTAAGGGAAGAGACTCCATCTGCAGTAGCTATTCTCAAGCCCTGTCCATGGGAAGTAGGATGCTGAGAGATCACAGACTGACATGCTCCTAAGTATAGTCAGTAGTGAAAGGTTGGACTTCGAGATAATTTTGGCTCAACAGGACTCTCTATTGAAGTCCTAGGAAGGGCTGTGTGGAAGAATATAAAAGCAAGTGTACCCATGCATGCATTGGATGATGTCAGTGTTTTTCAACAGGATCGATGTTTGGCGTGCTCATCTCCCATGGAGCCTCAGCGTCTATTGCAATCTTCACATTGCTGTTTCTTGCACATTATACAATATGCTTTGTTACTTGCATGTTGTGTCAGAAGATATTTTTGTTTGCTCCTTCAAACCCCCTTTCTCTCCTTCTTCACACTGCCCTCTGTCCTGGAAATCTGGTCTGTGTGGACTACATCAGTAGGCCTCATTCATGGCCAGATATCTTTTCATAACTCTGTGTCAAGTTCTACCTTTAAGATACTTCCTGAAGTTCTGAGAGAGGTAGACAGTGAAATGTTTTATGTAGCAACTATCCCTAAAAATTCGTGGATTGTCGGAAGTGATAAAAGACGATGTGAATTGTGCTACTATATGTACGAAACCTCAAACAAGGTCTGTTACATCAAATAGGTGCTTAAATGATAGATACAAGTATTAGCACGTGTTCTATTCTGAAAACAGGGCTAAGAGCATTTTGATTTTCTTCAAAGAAGGATAAATTTTGCAAAACGGTACAAACTGATTCGGGTTTCAGAAAAGGGGCAGCCGAACTAGGACAATCACCATTTTTACTCCTTTCTTTTTACTTTCCTTTCCTTTTCCACCCTTTCTTTTTCTCCTTATCACTGCTTGAATAATGTAAGATGAGCACTGGTATAAAAATAAAAGGTGGGTATCTGGAAGGCATAGATTTATCAGAAGAGACTGCCACCTAAGCAAAATGTGACACTAGCACTTGGAGTCTTCCTTCCATCTTAATCATCTTCAGAATATAATCTTTAGATAACTACAGATAGATAAACAGAAACAAGGGTAATAATCAAAACCCTGAATAGGTGGGTTACATTTTATTGCTAAGCTCACATTTACAACACATGATATATGTGTGATATTTTACCAGGTTGGAAGTAACATTTTTCTGATTTCTTCTCCATTATGCATTTTATTAATTTATTGTTATAATTAAGACATGACAGGCTAGACACTTTGGCAAAAAGTTTCCCCCAAAATCCCACATCTGTATTATTTGGTATCTACAGAATAAGGGATGATTCTCTCCAAGGAATCATTGAAATATTTACATTCATTTCAATTATCATTAATAGCAATTTTTAAGTAAAGTATTTCACAAAATGCAGGGTAGGTAATAATATAGCCTTGTAAAATCTCTTATTTGGCTTATTGCGGTTTATACTTTTCTATAATTTTTATCAGTTCTCTGCATGCCATAGCACAGCATGTTTTATCTATTATGCTCATTTCTAAAAACATTTTGATGAATTATTAATGACTGAAAGGATTCCCATGTAAACAGCTGTGCATCTGTCCATCCATCCATCCATCCTCTATTCATCTACTCATTTATGTACTAGGAAATGTGCTAACATGTGGAAAAAGCTAGAAAAGCCTCAAAATGATTATTCTCATTGACTCACGAAACAAATGAAAGACATAGGCAAAAAAGTAAACAATTAGCTTGATGTGGTAAGGCTGCTAATTTAGGCTGGGTTTTGTGAAGATGAAGAGGTAGAAGTGTTAATAGAAAGGAGACATTGGGGGATAGTAAGTTGCAGCTGAGCTGTGTTTTGAAGTATAATTAGGAGTTATCAAAGTGAAAGGCAGATAGGAGGATAGAAGCTGAAGCTTATATAAAAGCACAAAGGTCTGAGAGAGCACGTGATATGTGGGGAGGTGAAATGTACATCACTTAATATATCTAGAACGTAGTGTATAGGCGAGAGCTGTTAAATATGAGATACAAGCAGGCAGCAGATCATGAACACTCTCATGAGCTCAGAGTTTGCACTTTTCACAAAACTCATTGGAAAACTACTAATGGGTTTTGAGCAGAGTAGAGTGATCAAATATGTATTCTAGAAGGACTGCTCTCAGGGTTGTGGAGAATGGATAGATAGAGAAACCAAAACCTGCAGTGGCGACATTAGACTGTGACTGGATGAGAGCAGGGTGTGTTCAAGGTCCTGGAGATAAACAGTGTCTGGCACATGGTAATTCCTCAATATGTATTTGTTGAATAGAGGAATAAATGCACAGATCATGCAATACATTTTTTAGATAATTTCAGTAAGAAATGATGAAGGCCTGAACTAAGGTATTGGTAATGGAGAAGGATGAAAAGCAGATCATTTAGAGCAATGTTTTCCAAACTTTGCTGATCATGACCTATCTTAAGAAATAGATATACATGACTCCATATACACAACCCACATCAGAAACTAATGTTTTTACTAAACAATATTTACTTCCACTACCTGTGATATACTCTAATTTCTATCCTGTATTATGTTATACCATGCTACACTATTTGTATTAGTTTGCTAGAGCTGCTGAAACAAATACAGCAGACCTGGTGGCTTAAACAAAGGACATTTGTTTTCTCACAGTTCTGGAGATAGAAGTCCAAGATTGAGGTGCTGGCAGGATTGGTGTCTTCTGTGGGCCATGAGAGAAGGGTCTGTTCCAGGCCACTCTCCTCGTCTTATGATCGTCTTTTCCTTGTATCTTATGATGATTTTTTCCTGTGTATGTCTGTATCCCTAATTTCCTCTTCTTATAAGGACACCAGTCATAATAGGATTAGGACCTACCCATATGACTCATTTTCTCTTAATTACCTCTTTAAAGACCCTACCTTCAAATATAGTTGCATTCTGAGGTACTGGGGGTTAGGAACTCAATATATGAATTCTGTGATAACTCAATTCAGCCCATGATACACAATTTGTTTTTTGACACGGGGTCTTGCTCTGTTGCCCAGGCTGGAGTGCAGTGGCATGATCATAGTTCACTACGGCCTCGAACTTCTGGGTTCAAGTAATCCTTTTACCTCAGTCTCCTGAGAAACTGGGACTATAAGTGTGAGCCACCATGCCCAGCTCCTATTTTACATATATATATATATATATACACACACACACACACATATATATACACACACACATATATACACACACACATATATACACACACACATATATACACACACACATATATACACACACACATATATACACACACATATATATACACACACATATATATACACACACATATATACACACACCCATATGTATACACACACATATATATACACATACATACACATATATATACACACACACATACATATATACACATATATATATATATATATATATATATATTTTTTTTTTTTTTTTTTGAGATGGAGTCTCGCTGTGTCACCCAGGCTGGAGTGCAGTGGCGTGAACTCGGCTCACTGCAAGCTCCGCCTTCTGGGTTCACCCCATTCTCCTGCCTCAGCCTCCCGAGTAGCTGGGACTACAGGCACCTGCCATCACGCCCAGCTAAATTTTTTTGTATTTTTAGTAGAGACAGGGTTTCACCGTGTTAGCCAGGATGGTCTCGATCTCCTGACCTCATGATCCGCCTGCCTTGGCCTCCCAAAGTGCTGGGATTACAGGCATGAGCCACTGCACCTGGCTGCCCAGCTCCTATTATATATTTTTTTAACCAACCGAAGTTTGTAATGTACATTGGGGTTCACTCTGTGGTGTACATTCTGTAGGTTTTTAAAAAGTGGATAATTATATATACCTACTTTTATAGTATTATACAGAATGGTTTCACTGGTGTAAAAACCCCCTTTGTACTATTTATTCCTCCCTCTCTCCAAACCTCTGGCAACCACTGATCTTTTTACTGTCTCCATAGTTTTGCCTTTTCCAGAAGGCCATATAGTTGGAACCACATAGTATACAGCCTTTTCAGATTAGCTTCATTCACTTAGTAATATCTTCTTTTTAAAATGCTATTCCTATCCTGTTAAATTCCTTTCATGACAAACTAGAGATTGCTCTCTTCTATTTGGAAAACCTTGGTTTAATGGGGTCAGAAAGAGGTAGAACTGGAAGCTCTTGGTGACTGTTAAACTATGGGGAGGAAAAGAAGAGGGGTCTGGAACTCAGAAGACAGGCTGTGATGAACATTTGGCTGGCACACAGGTGATAATTGGTGTCTGAGGTGTAGTTGAGTCCACCCAGAAAGTGAAGAGAAGGTGAAAATTGAAGAGTTGAGGAACCTAGAGAATGTCAGTCCCATAGGTGTCAAACTTTGTCTTAGGTTTAATTTTGAGTTGAACACCTTTAGCTATGTTAGTTTGCAAATATTTTGTTTTTCTTGTGAACCATTTATATCTTGTGTAAACGTTTCTATTGGTTTGTTGATCTTCTCATCAATTTGTGAAAAACCTTTATGTCTTAAAGAAAATAGCTCATTGACAGATGTTTTCAAATATTTCTTCCTTGTGTTTTGACGTTGTTTATGATATTAATTGCTATGAAGAATGTTTATATGCAGTTTTATGTCTTTCAAATTTTATGATATGCATAGCAAAGCCTTCTCCACTTTAATATTATATAAAGAGCAATCTGTTTTTTATTGTACTTTTATTTATTTGTTTAAGCTTTATATTTGGACATTTGATTATCTTGAAATGTTTACAGATGGGGTAAGATAGGGATACAATTTTCTTTCTGTGTATATCACCTGGCAATTCTGCTAGCATTCTTTATTAAGTAAATTCTTTTTTATTCTCTGAGTTTTCAATGATATATTTATCACATACCTGTAGTAATACATGATATATATTATCTTCATTTATCCCTCATCCATATACATTTTTATAGACATCTTGACTAATTTATTTTCTTTGAAAAATGCATCAGTGAATGATCTTTAAAATAAATTTTCAGATACAATCTGCTATTTAAAAATCCACACCCTAAATGAATGAATCCCCAGATGAATACCTCAGAAATTTGATTGGGACCATGATGAAATTAGAAATTAACTTAGAAAGGTTGCCTTCTTTAAACTACTGAGTCACCATATTCAAGATAAATTTGTTGGCCATCCATGTAGTTTAGGGCGTGGTGGTGGCTGAGCTAACGTCTGCAAAAATCTCCTTCCTCAACCATAAGAAAAATATAAGCAAATTCTATGCAAAACCATGTCTTTAGCATAACTTGAAGACAGAGTATGAAAAAACTGCAGAATAACCATGTGTGAATAGCAAAAAATGAATGAATTTTCAAATACACACACACACAAGCACACACACTTTACCTCATCCTATAACAGAAGTTTAATACAAATTGAAATAATTGCTGAGGGCCTTTGGGATCAAAGGCCATTGGCATCAGGTACAAGATTTCCATTGACACTAATGGAACTTTAGTGAGATTATCTCAGGAAATGAATCTGAAGAATGGCAAACTTTAAGTTTTTCAAAATTAATTTTGCCCAACAAAATTAAATTTTCTTCACATGGAAGAGGGACAGATTTATATAAATGTATGAGAGAGGTGAATGGTAAAGTTCTGAGCTTTAGTGTAGGATGCATCTTGATCATTCTCTTCCTCTCAAATTAATATTTTATTAAATTTATTTACACACTCTTTCAAACTGAACTTGTGGTGGCAATTAGTCACTTCTTAGGTAATGATTAAGCACGTATAATCTTTTTTTCATCTAATCGTCCTATTTGGACAAGAAGGAGACTGGGAACAGAGAGGGGATATATGGGCGTAATGAAGTTATTAGCCATTGTTTTAGAGGTGAGAAATACTTTTGAAAAACAAGAAAAATAGATATAGGTCTAGCTAATACATTTTGTTTTGAAAATCAAATATTCTATTATTGCCAGAAAATTTTCTGCCTCTGGTGTAGGTGTGTAATTTCCCATTTTTGAGGTTGGTGAACATGCCATGAAGCGATATCTTTAACAAATGCCCACATTAATACTTATGTTTATTTTAGAATCGAGCATGGTTTATTACCACGCAGAGTTCATTTTGCATTTTTTGTTAGGAATGTTATTAAACATTTCGTGTGCTATAAATTATTTATAACGCTACAGTCAGCAGCATCTTCAACTACTTGCTGATCTATCTAGAAATTCCATCCCTGATCATAGTCTGCATATTCAAGAAGTGAAAAAACCTAATTGTGGTCTTTAAAAAAACATATAAAGAACTGAATTTATGAAATAGAGGAATGAGATCCTAATACATGTGACTGATAGTAATGAAATCCAGAGAGATATTGTAACTTAAAGTGATGACAAATTCAAATGCAGAAGAAACACAGCAAAGTTACCCTGTTGTGAAACCCATCGGAAAACAATCTTGTGAGAGATTAGCCTTTAGTTGTTAACAAAGCCGTGAAGAGAAAATATTTGGCACCCTGTGGTTTTAACAGAAGAAAAACATTGAACCAAGAGTGGAAATACTAAATATCTTTTATTATTAATATTTAAACATTAGAAAGGATATTGAATAATAAAATAATCTTTCATTATTTAGCTTCTTTATCTTTGGGTTTATTGACATTTTTGTATTTGCCACAACTTTCTTAAGCAAATTGCCAAGCACTTTCTTTAGCTGGACTAACTTGGTTTTAATTGATCCATTTTCTGGTTTTCCCAATTTATAATTAATAGCATGAAAAGAAAAACCCATTTGTACTGCCCATCCCTGAGTAGCCATGGCTATATAATGCAGAATAGTGGATAAATATGTCTTTACATTTTCATCCAACAGTCCAGCAATAATGACTCAAATCTGCTGTCTGGCAGAACTCCCAAGTACTTATAAAGAGACCAAGATCTCTGAAAATGATAGGTCCTTTCCAACACGCTGTGCTGAAAATCTTGTCAATTGTAAAATAATTGTTGGCCATTGTGGGGTTTGAGGCAACAGGGATTTACATGACTATAGAGGATCATTTTTTTTTTTTTTATAACTGTGTAGGGTCTAGCCAACAGTTCTTGGCAGCATTTTAAACAGCATTAAGTTTCCTGGCAATGCCAGGGATCAGATCCAGGGAAGCTGACTTTGTCACTGTAATTATTTCCAAGCTTATTCTGTTCCCAAACAAAGCAACTTGAGGACAGGTCCATTGTAAATTTTCTGAGTGCTTCACATGCAAGGCCCTTGAGTGTCTCTTCCAGATACATGTGTTTGGACCAATTCAGATATGGTTTCTTTGATACTTGCTAATTAGCACTTTTGGTCAAAGTCTGGAATTTTAGATTTCATAGTCATAAGGAAACCATGACCTCAAATTTCCTGTTCCATTGTATGAGAGATGTTAATATGCGAGCTTGTCCAAAGAATGGTTAGCAACATCAGGGACAAGAATTGCTTCACACTGGCCCCAAATAGTTGCAAATGATTTAATGTTTATGTGGGTTCAGGGGTGGAATGGGGGGAGTTTAGTCTTTACTGATCTTAACGTGAATGGGAAGAGTAACTATTCAATGCACTTTTACAATATGCTTAACAACTTAATGAGTTTTGGAATGAAAGGGAGTATATAAATCATTGTAAGTTCAATGTTTAAGCTCAGGGTTCTTATCAGTTGAAACTGCCCTGATCCTGAAACATCTCATTTTTTAGCAACGTGAACTGTAAACTAATCACATATATCCAGTATGCTCCCTCTACATCCACTCTGTGCCAAACAGGGATTTGAAAAAGGACTCAGAAGTTTGACAATACGTGGTGAAGACCTGTTCTCAAAACACATCTCAAGAGATTTTCAAGTTTTACACAAAAATGGATGTGACTCAGCTTTTATATGCCAGCCCAGGCCAAATTTATGCTTGTGTATTATACAATACCTCAGTTTGGTTTGTAAAATCTGATTTAGGCATAAGTCTTAAAAGGACTAGGAAAGCATTCATTGGGGACCAACTGCATCAGGGCTGGAAGCAACTTTTGACATCACTTGGCCAATCTCTTTCTTTTTATAGGTAAATAAACCAAGGTGCAGAGAAATTATATGACTTGATTGGGTCATGGATTTAGTCAGAGTTGGACCTATAACACAGATCTTCTAACTCTTGATGATGTTTCACTAGATTCACTAGATGTTTTCACTAGAAAGTCAACAGGGTTAGAAGTAGCATGAAAAGGCCGGGCGCGGTGGCTCACGCTTGTAATCCCAGCCCTTTGGGAGGCCGAGGCGGGCGGATCACGAGGTCAGGAGATCGAGACCACGGTGAAACCCCGTCTCTACTAAAAATACAAAAAAAATTAGCCATGCGTGGTGGCGGGCGCCTGTATTCCCAGCTACTTGGAGAGGCTGAGGCAGGAGAATGGCGTGAACCCGGGAGGTGGAGCTTGCAGTGAGCCAAGATTGCACCACTGCACTCCAGCCTGGGGGACAGAGCGAGACTCCGTCTCAAAAAAAAAAAAAAAAAAAGTAGCATGAAAATAAAGATCCATGTTCTTGTACATAGGACATCTTTATAGAGTGCTGTCTGCCTCTCAAGGTCATGGCAGAGGTCGTCTTTTTATAGTTCTTCAACATTAGTTCCCTGTTAAGTCTCTGTCTCAGTAATTTGGGAAACATACAACATTTTCAGTGAACTATATATATTTTTCACATTGATGGTTTCACTTTGATTCTTTTTAGTACTTGATTATGGGAGGTCATCTTGTAAAACTTACTTTTTTAATACTAGTACAAATAACTTTTATGATGTGGCTAACTCAGGCTCTGAGACTTATTTTATTTTAAAGGGGTTGGTTCAGAATAAAATTTATACTGTCTCATGTACAGAAAATATTTGATCTATTTTGTTTTCCAAAAGTTCAAGGTCTTTTTGTATCTTTCTGTTAGCTGTATGTGCCTATTTAAATTAAAATTAATTAAATCTAAATGAATATTTAAAAATTCATTTCCTCAGTCACACAGGCCACATTTTAAGTGCTTAGTAGCCACATGAGGCTAGTGGCTACTATACTAGGCATCGCAATCACAGAAAGTTTTATTGGACCTCTCTATTCTAGAAGATTTAATGTCCTCTTTCAAGATCCTTGCATTCAAAATGCCTACTATATCTGAAGAATCATGCATCAATTAGCAAATATAGCAAACACATGATTTTCTTCTTAAATATTTCTAAGAATCAGAAATAACGTTAACATTTTTGTGCGATTTTTTGAGCTTTTCCCTTTCTAGCTGTGCAAATCTTGAGAGATTTCTCCTTTTGTTTCAATTTCTACCTTTTAAAATAAAGATGATAATACTTGATAGGATTAATGTAAGAATAAAATGATAGAATTCTGGTAAAGTGCTCAGCACACTATCTGGAAGACATTAGGTACCTAATAACCAGAAGATCCCCAATTTAGTGTCCCCCTTGCCCCTAATACATACAAACACTTAGTAATTTGTTAATAAAAATATTTATAAAACCTTTCCTAAGAAAATTCAGAAGTTAAAGCAATGGGAGATTCACACTAACAGATAATGGTTAAAATCTAAATATTAAGCATTCATCATCCCTATAGGACTTTAGAAATAGCTTGAAAGTTTGTTTCTGTGCTTGTATATTGTTTGGTTTTTGGACCTAATTATAGCTTGTATTTGGGGAATAGAGTATATGTGTGTGTGCAGGGCGTGAAAAATCAACTTTAATGTGGATTGAGGTGTCTAACAGTGATACATACAAACTAATTCCATGACAAGAGTGTAGGATTTTTGATGATTCATTCACATGTTCTTTTTCAAATAGCTCCTTTTTTCTCCTCAAGATACCTGTTTGTGAGAAGTCTGGTCCATACTAAGGTTTCAGTCTGCTATTCTGTAGAAGAACAAAGCTTGCGTGACAGATACTGAACTCACAACTTTCTTCTACCATCACATATTTTTCTAAATGAAGATTTAAAAAGTCAGCATCTAGTTACTTTTTATTCCTCGTATTTTCCTATAGTGCTTTGACATTCATTAAAATGATTTACGTTCTGCATTTATTTGCCTTTATTCTGACATAGAATTCTAGGTTGTCAGTTAATTTTTTTCCAGCTCTTTAAATTTGTCTTCCTATATTTGTGTCTCATTGTTTTCATTGAAAGGTAATCTATCAGTCTAATTTTTGCTCCTTTGAAAGTAGTGTCTTCCCCCACATGCCCCTCAACCTGACTGCTTTAAAGATTTTCTCTGTCTTTGGTTTATAGCAGTCTGACTATATTGTACCTAGGTGCAGTTGTCAGTGTGCTTGGTAGGTTCTGAGCTTCTTGAATTTGTGACTTATTGGCCTTGGTCAGTTTTGGAAAATTTAGCCATTGTCTCATTAACTAATATTTTTGTTTTATCCTCTTTCTCCTTTCCTTCCTTTCTGGGATTCCAAATACATATTTTTTAATTTAAATTTTTAATTATGGATACATAATAGTTGTACCTATTTATGGAGTACATGTGATATTTCAGTACAAACCTACAATGTCTGATAATCAAACCAGGGTAATTGGGGTATTCATCACCTCAAGCATTTATCATTTCTTTGTGTGAGAAACATTTCAATTCCATTCTTTTAGTTATTTTGAAATATACAATAAATTATTGTTAGCTATGGTCTCACTATTGTGCTACTGAACACTAGATCTTATTCCTTCTATCAGACTGTATTTTGGTATGCATTAGTCATTCCCTCTTTATCTCTCCTACCCTTCCCAGCCTCTGCTAATCATCATTCCAGGCTCTGTCTCCGTGAGTTCTATTTTTCTTTTTTTTTTTTAGCTGCTGCATATGAGGACATGCAATATTTGTCTTTCTGTGCCTGGCATATTTAACTTAATATAATGTCCTGCAGTTCCATCCATGTTGTTGGAAATGACAGGATTTCATTCCTTTTTATGGCTGAGTGATGTTCCTTTGTGTATATGTGCTACATTTTCTTTAGCCATTCTTCTGTTGATGGACACTTAGGTTGATTCCATACCTTGGCTATTGTGAATAGTGCTGCAGTGAACATGGGAGTGCAGATATTTCTTTCATACACTGCTTTTCTTTCTTTTGGATATATACCCAGCAGTGGGATTGCTGGATTATAGTTCTATTTTTCGTTTGTGAGAAACTTCCACATTGTTCTCCATAGTGGCTGTACTGATATACATTCCGCCAACAAGTATGAGGGATCCTCTTTCTCTGCATCCTTGCCAGTATTTGTTATTTCTTATCATTTAGATAAAAGCCATTTTAATTAAAGTGAGGTGATATCTCATTATAGTTTTAAATTGCATTTCTGTGATGATCAGTAATGTTGAACATTTTTTCATATACCTGTTGCCCATTTGTATGTCTTCTTTTGAGAAATGCCTATTCAGATCTTTGCCCATTTTTTAATTGAGTTATTTGTTTTCTCCTGTTAAATTGTTTGAGCTCCTTATATAGTCTGGTTGTTAATCCCTTGCCAAATGGGTAGTTTGAAAATATTCTTTCCCATTCTGTGGGTTGTCTCTTCACTTTGTTGATTGTTTCTTTTTCTGTGCAGCAGTTTTTTAGCTTGACATGATCCAATTTTTGCTTTGGTTGTCTGTGATTTTTGAAGTCTGATTCAAGAAATCTTTGCCCAGACCAATGTCCTGGAGTATTTACCCAGTATTTTCTCCTAGTAGTTTCATAGTTTCAAGTTTCAAGGTCTTTAATGCATTTTGATTTGACTTTTGTATATGGCAAGTGGTAGGAGTACCATTTTATTATTCTACCATATTTATTTTTTCAATCCATGAACATGGGATTTTTTTTTCATTTTTTATTTCCTCTTCATTTTCTTTCATCAGTGCTTTATAGTTTTCATTGTAAAAATCTTTGGCTTACTGAGTTTAGTCCTAGGCGTTTAATCTTATTTGTACCTATTGTAAATGGAATTACTTTCTTGGTTTCTTTTTTTTTTTTTTTTTTTTTTTTTGAGACAGAGTCTCACTCTGTCGCCCAGGCTGGAGTGCAGTGGCACAGTCTCGGCTCACTGCAAGCTCTGCCTACTGGGTTCATGACATTCTCCTGCCTCAGCCTCCCGAGTAGCTGGGACTACAGGCGCCCGCCACCACGCCCGGCTAACTTTTGTGTTTTTAGTAGAGATGGGGTTTCACCGTGTTAGCCAGGATGGTCTCTATCTCCTGCCCTCGTGATCCGCCCGCCTCGGCCTCCCAAAGTGCTGGGATTATAGGCGTGAGCCACCGAGCCCAGCGTCTTGGTTTCGGTTTTAGGTTGTTCACTGTTGGCATTCAAATAATTTTTTAGATGTGATGTATGTTCTTTTCTGTATTTTCTTCTTTAATTTTCTTTCCTGCTATAATCTGGATATTTTTAATAATTTTTATTTTAGTTTATTAATTCTCTTTGACCACTCTTCTATTAAACCTTCTTATTGAATTTTAAATTAATATCATTTATTAATTTAATTAAATTAATTTCGGTTATTGTATTTTTCCATTCCAGAATTTCCATTTGACTTAAATGCTATTTCTCCTGTGAAATTCTCTATATTTTTGTTATTTTCTTGGCTATATTAGCTATTTAAGAACTCTATCTGATAATTGCAATAGTGAAATGTTCAATAAATTGATCTGATTATTTTTTCTTGTTTTTTTGATCATTTTGACCTGTTTTTGACATATTTAGTAATTTTGCATTGAATGTTAAACATTGTACATAAAATATTACAGAAGCCCTGGATGATGATATCTAATTCTTACACTACATCTTTTCTGGCAGGTAGATAAATTCTAAACAGACCATCTTCTTTCAGTCAATACTGGACTTCAGGGTTTGATCTATTTTTGGTTTGTCCTTACTCGTAGGACTTTTTTTTTTTTTCCTAGGGCATAACCTTTCTGGGTTCTCATTAGAGACACTGGAGTGTTTACATGAACTCCTACCTACATCTCCATGTGACAGCTGAAATCTTTGCTCAGCCTTTTGGTCTCTCAGCTGTTGCCTTCCATTTGATTTCTTGGTGTCTCAATCTGAGCCATCCACAGTTTAGGATTTGGCAAATGTCTTAAGGAGAAATTGCATACAGAATTTTGGGCTTACTTCTCATGGATTTTGGTCCGTCAGTCTCAGTTGACTTAGAAGCCCTGAATTCCAATCTCTGTTTATCCAGCCCGTTGAAATGGTTGCAAGCTTCAGGACACTGCTTTCCACTCAGCCTCCTTCTGTTATCTATGTAATTAGCAAATTCCTTGAGTAAAGTGCAGAGACAAATATGTAGCTCATATCAGTATTTTCCCTCTCTCTGGAAACTTGGCCCCCCAAGTCCTGGCTGCCTTCATTGTTCACTAATGCCTTCAAAGAGTTATATTTTGCATTTTATTCAGATTGTGTAATTGTTCCCGATAAAACAGTTGTTCTGATACATGCTATTGCATCATGGCCAGAAGTCCAGGATCCTACATTTCATTTTATCTTCAACAAATTTGTGGAGTAAGCCTGACATGATATTGAGTCTTAGGAAAGTTAGTTAACTTGCCATGGCACAAGCCAAATAAGATAAATAGGTGGTCTTAGAGTTCAGGTCAGATATTTCAATTCTCTTCTTACCATCAGTCAAAGCCTGAAATGTGTTTCATATTCAGCTTTGGGTTCTGATAGTCATTGCATGATTTCTTTTTAATTCCATTGGCTTAAACATGCATTTCCTTTTCTTATTAATATGTTCTGGTAAAGGAAAATTCCGAGCACATCAAGATGATGTAATAACAAACGTATGCTTTTTAAACTGACACAGATTTGCATACATCCTGTACCTTTTTCCATTTTATGTTGGTTGGATAACATAGGAGCTTGCTGACTCATTTTCTATAGAAATATTAGACATGGGCTCCCTTCATAAATGAATGCTCAACAGTCATTAATCTAGAAGGCCAGACCCTACCCTGAGTCACACTGTTTCTGTCATCTGTAAACTTTTATAGTCACAATGCTGCAGATAGGAAGATTTTCAACCTATACATTTCTAAGGTGTTCTATGCTTCTA